>NC_141990.1:10034021-10349854 GCF_049901715.1 Pseudonaja textilis
AGTGGATTATGATTACGTGTATGCCAAGGGACAGAATGGTCTACTTGAGTGTTCCAAGGCACAAGAATCAACCTGCTTTAGGTGATTATAGTGTTATTCTGCCTGTTCAACTCCCCACTAATTATGGAGCGGGCTAGGAAGAGAGACAGGACAGGTCCTTCGTCTATCCCATTACCTAAATTAAAGTTGAGGATGCCAAGAGAATATGACTATTATCTTATTTACTAGCTTTCAAGTGCATTTGTAAGAGAGTTTAGCAGCCATCCCAAGTATATTGCCTGTGAATTCAAGGAGCTGCTAATCCCTCTGGATGGCATCTGTAGGAAATGACCAGACTGAGCCGGAGGGAGGGGTCAAATGCATCATCAGTCCAGAGTCATCATCTAAGTCCAGCCCACCTTGAATTCATTGACCCTTATGTCTATGGAGCTTCTCCGTCATCCAGGTCAGGGTTGTCCCAAAGGTGCTTTCTTTCAAGAGGCAACTGGACTTTCTTGTGTTTTTCTTTGAAGACGTTTCGCTTCTCATCCAGAGTTGAAGAAGCTTCTTGGATGAGAAGCGAAACGTCTTCAAAGAAAAACGCAAGAAAGTCCAGTTGCCTCTTGAAAAAAAGAGCCCACCTTGAATTCCATTGATCCTTATCTACCCTCTATTATGCTTGGACCATTAGTAGTTCCGATTCTTCTGGAAAGCATCAGCATACAATAAACCTACATTCATTTGAACTGCCTGGACTCCTGATTTCCTGTGCTTGACAGCATCCGGCTGGGGGTCCCTGACTGTTTTCAGGACATTCTTAGAATTTAGAGAAGGCAGAGGTTCCCTGGGCTTGGCTTCAACACCTGAGCAAGTCTCTGAAAAGGGAAACCTACCTCTGACATCACTAATTCCCCCTTGCTGGAGGTAGCCCAGGGCAATTCAGCTCGTGCCGTTTTTTCACAGTCCCACTTATGAAACAGAATGACCCTTATGTCATCTTAAGTCAGGAAGGGAAAAAAAAAATCAGATGCAAATAGAAGCCTTATGAGACAAAGGGAAGAATTCATTTAGAAAAGGGAGGATCAGGAAGCGTCCAAGGATTATTATCCTATTATCCTATGAGTCACCACTTTAATGCACAAAAGGCACTCTCTGAATGTCTCATGAAAAAAAAAACAACGCCAACCTTGGAAGGAACTTCCTACAGATTGCTACATAAAACTTTTGGGCAAAGTCATTGTGCAAATGACTCCCAAATCTTCCATGATCCAAGAGACAACGCTCTTATTTCTTACACAAGCTCAGGATGGTACCTAGAACTCAACAATTCGTAACATGGAGGGCAAACACCAAAGAGAAAAGTAAGGTCTTACCCTTAGGCAAGAAAAACCAAAAGTACAGGTAGAGATGAGGTAAAAACTGGTTTAATAGCAGTAACTGTGAGAGGGACCCTGGAGACCTAGTGGACAAGCACTTAAATAAGCGCCAGCAATGTGCTGCAGCAGACAAAAAAGCCAATGCAATCCTAGATTCCATCAACAGAGGGACAGAATCAAGATCACATGATGTGCTAGTACTGCTCTATAAGGCCTTGGTAAGGCCACCCTTGGGATACTGCATCCAGTTTTGGTTGCCATGGTGTAAAAGAGATGTTGAGACTCTAGAAAGAATGCAGAGAAGAGCAACCAAGATGATTAGGGGCCTGGAGGCTAAAGCATATGAAGAACAGTTGCAGGAACTGGGCATGGCTAGTCTAGTGAACAGAAAGGCCGGGATGACATGATGTCAGTATTTGAATATTTATGGGGCTGCCAGAGAGAGAGAGGAGCAGGTCAATCTATTTCCCAAAGTACCCAAAGGCCAGACAAGGAACTATGAATGGAAACTGATCAAGGAGAGAAGCAATCTGGAAGTAAGGAGAAACTTCCTAATAGGGAGAACAATTAACCAGTGGAACGGCTTGCCACCAGAAGTTGTGAGTGCTTCATCACTGGAGGCTTTCAAGAAGAGAGAAGAGGGCTACTTGTCAGAAATGGCATAGGGTCTCCTGCTTAAGCAGAGGGTTGGACTAGGTGACCTACAAGGTCCCTTCCAACTCTGTTATTCTGTTTCTGTTAAAAAGAGGTTGGCCACCTTTCAAAGGGCCTCTGTGTAGAGCAGAGCAGCCTTTCTCTCTCTGGCAAACAATCCATCTATAAATACACCCACAAACTCATCAGCGCTTCTGCTAGTTCAAGTCTGCATTATCATCAACCATCTCCTGGGAGCATCAGGCCAGAGAAACCACCAGCTGGCGCCCTGTAGTGATTGGCCCTTCAGGAGAAGGCGATAATAAAACCTGAAAGCTGCAATATGAACTTCACACATACTTGTCTTTTTGGTTTACTCATTAGAAATAATTACTGGCAAGGACTTTCCGCACAGCATCCATGACAGGCGGGTTTCAAAACTGGGGCCACTGTTTGGCTTCCCAACTAAGCCGGTATCACGCAGAAAAGGAAAACTTCGGTATTAGAAAGTCCCTCTTGCAGGAAGTTCTCGATTTACGATGATTCATTTAACGAATGTTTGAAATTGCAACAGCACTGGGAAAAAAATGACTTAAGACAGATCCTTGCACTTACAACGGTAGCAGCATCCCCATGGTCACGTGATCAAAGTTCAGGTGCAACAGGCGTGGATTTATGATGGGCGCAGTATCCTGGGGTCATGTAATCACCACCTGCAATCTCCGCAGCCAGCTTCAGCCCACAAAGTCGATGGGGGAAGCTGGATTCACTTAAGAACCACATCAATCGCTTAACAACTGAAGCAGATTTAACTCTTTAGCAACGGTAGCAAAATAGGTGTAAAATCAGGTATAACTCACTTAACAACCACCTTGTTTAGCAATGGAAATTCTGGTCCCGATTGTGGTTGTAAGTTGAGGACTACCTGTAACGGTACCATGGAAAGCAAGCTGTATAGGGATGATCCAGAAGTATCCTGGGTTAAATCTCATCCAGTCTTAAAGACTGAAGTAGATGGCATCGCTTATTTTCTTTTACAGGATTATTTAAACCAGGGATCTCCAAGTTGACAACTTTAAGCCTGGCGGACTTCAATTCCCAGAATTCCCCAGCCAGCTTGAGTTGAAGTCCGCCAGGCTTAAAGATGCCAAGTTGGAGACCGCCTGATTTAAATGGTTCCTGATGTATTAGCTGCATTTGCACCGTATGGAAAATCCTGTAACTATGGCTTATTAAATAATACAGAAACAACACATAGCCGGTTTTGCAGATCAGTCTTAGTTCACTGGGCCAATTCTCCCCCAATCTGCTGTTCTTTTAGGTCCATTTAAAAATTAGGACAGAAAAGCAAATCAGGAATAATCCAAGAGACGTTTTATATATATGCATCTCTCCATTTATGCCCCATGGCTAAGTCATAAACTGCAAAAATGTAAGCCAATAATAAACCATGATTTCAAAGCAGCTGACTGCCCTCAAACAAGCCAGCATTAATTAGTCTTGTTTGTACTCCTAAATTTTTTTAAAGTTATTAGGCTATACAGAGTGGCATGGAAGAATGGCTCTGACTCTGACATGGCATGAACAGACTGGAAGATTAAAAATAGCATACTGTTGCTGGGAGCATAATGGGTGGCAGCCTTTTTTTTTTAAAGTAAATTTTGCTTTGTCTCATGCCTCCTAATTTTCAGCTGAAAAAAAAAAAAAACTTCTAAAAATAACTTTCCACTCAGCCCTAATATCAGTGCCAACTATTATAGGAAAACTCCTATACAAATATACAAGGATGCACAATGAGTAATACGTAGCAAAGCTGTACAGGTCCTTTGTTTTCCTCACTTCTTTAAAATCCTCACCCAAAGCCTCTTTCCATCTGTACCCCTCCTGATCACCAGGAAAATGCTTTTGAGCTGATCGTCGGACTTGGTTAAGGGTAGTTTTGCTAATCAGGCTTAGCATTTATTTATTTCACTATTCGTTTACTAGCTTTATTGTTCGTTGGTTAATTATCTCGACTGCTGCATTAATACTTTAGATGTTTTACTGCTTTGTTTTAATGGTTTTAACTGCTTTATAATGTTAACTGTTTTATAATGTTAGAACTAGAACTTTAGAATCACTTGGCTGAGATGGGTGGCTATAGAAATTGAATGGATGAATGGATGTATATTAATTGTGGTTAGTTTTTGATTAGGTGCCATCAAGTTGCTTTTGACTCCTACTGACCACATAGATCAGGCTTTCTCCATGATGATCTATCCTTAACCTATTCTCTCAAGTCTGCCAATAGTGCACTCATCACTTCTGAACGGAGTCCATCCATCTTGCAGCTTGTCAACCACTTCTCTCCCAGGCTTCTTAGTTTCATAGCCTTTTCCAAAGAACTAGATCTTTGATTATGTGTCTAAAGTAGGATAATTCAAACGTGGTCATTTGTGCCTTGAGCAACAATCCTGGATTGATTAGTTTTAGGTTAGTTGATTATGTAATCCTCCCCCCCACCAAAAAAAAAAAGAATTAATCCAGTAGCCAAGTCAAGGAGGTTGCGTAAACTCAGCCAGGGAGTTGACTATCTAAGCCAACATTCCTAGGTCAATCCTGAGCAATTTAAAATACATTAAATTACCTTGGGGTAAAATGAGCAGCCAATAAATTGGATAAATAGATAAACAAGCAAATAAATAAATACATTCACTTAATTCTGTGCCCTATTGCTTCAATGTATGGGTAGCTGCCATGATTTTTAATGCTTTCAGGCTGTCACAAACTGCCTCGAATCCAACAGGATGACTTTCAGCATATAAATATTTTAAATAAATACAGCCTCCAGCTGCTTAGGAGGGCTGAAGCTTGACCCAACTGATGGGAGGCTCCGGGGAATTTGTCAAAAGCCAGACCGAATGTGAAGGACAACATGGATGGCTCGGGATTGGTGCTTCTCCTTTTCTTATTTTTCCCCCCGTGATGTATTACAATGCAAAAATACTCTCTACCAGCTCTTTGGATCAATATCTATTTGTGGACCAAGAAATTACATGTAGCGCCATCAATGACACATTCTTCAGCAGTCGCATCTGAGTCACCTAAGACAACTTTCCAAAAATAGCTTTTGTTTACTAAAGTAAAAAAAATCAAGGTATTTGAATGAAAAGCCTGCATTCAAATTAACAAGAAAGTCAAAACAGCAAGAGTGAAGAGTTGCTGATTTCCTAAGAAATTCCATTAGATGACATTAAATTTCTACCACACATTTCGTACAATATAAACCTAATGAAAATGCCTGTCTTCTTTAGCTGTTCAGCGACGTGTTCTTTGTCACCATTACTGACACCACCAAAAGGCCTCTTTGTCCAAAGAATGTTTCCCAGAGTGCCCTTCGTGATTTACAGATATCAAAAATATACACACATCTAACCATGGGTCACACAGGTCATTCGCAGGAGGAGCTGGAAGTAATTGCTGAGAAAGTGGTGTTAAACAAAGAGTTGAAACCACAAAATTGCTGAAGAGGGAACATTAAAAATGTCAGTGTGGATGAAAGACACTCTTTACTACCAAGAAATAAGCTCCTGGCCTATAGATGTCTTCTAGGATACAACTTGGCTATTAGGAATAATATCGCAGTGTTTTATATAAATTAGACTTTGGAAGCCAAAACAACAAACCAATAAACACCTATCGGTGGAACAAGTTCAAACCACTCATTCATAGTAATAGTCTCCAGTTGAGCACAATTACCCAAACTACAAGTGAGAAGATGGCCAAAACTAAGCAAACATCTGTGAGAGGAATTCATCTCTGAGGGGAAGCCAACAGCTTGTTATCATTAAGAAGCCATTACTTGCTTTGCATCTCAACTACCGGCTCCTTTTTTTTGGAAAAGCAATTGCACCAAATGTTGGCAGCTACCTTCAGATGGACCCCAGGCATCTGCTATGGAGGGTGGAGGGGGGGGGGGGCGGGGGGGGGGGGGGGGGGGGGGGGGGGGGGGGGGGGGGGGGGGGGGGGGGGGGGGGGGGGGGGGGGGGGGGGGGGGGGGGGGGGGGGGGGGGGGGGGGGGGGCGGGCGCGCCGGGGGGGGGGCGGGGGGGGGGGGGGGGGGGGGGGGGGGGGGGGGGGGGGGGGGGGGGGGGGGGGGGGGGGGGGGGGGGGGGGGGGGGGGGGGGGGGGGGGGGGGGGGGGGGGGGGGGGGGGGGGGGGGGGGGGGGGGGGGGGGGGGGGGGTGTGGGGGGGGGCCTCAAACAACCCAAACAATCAGCCGGGAGGTGCACGCATGTGCACTGCAGGTAAGTTTGGCTGGGGCTCACGTGCTGGCACAAATGGCTCTGTGTGCCACCTGTGGCACGCGTGCCATATGTTTGCCATCACGGCTATAGGTCTCCTGCTTGAGCAGGGGGCTGGACTAGAAGACCTCCAAGTTCTGAGTGATTGATTGATTAATCCTTGATTTACAACCATTTGTTTAGTGACCGAAATTTGAGGACTACCGGTACTTTAGCTGAATCTGTACTAACTTAAGACCATGGATGTCAAACTCGATTGCGTCACGTGGCGTATCGTGATGTATCACAATGTTTTTTGCCTTTGTGGAGTTGCGGTGGGCATGGCTTGCACGTTTCGCATCCGGACCACAGGCTGTTAGTTTGACACCCCTACTTAAGACAGCTGAACCTATCTTTTGGACTTCTTTGAGTACAGCTAGTCATCAACTTATCACCACAATCGAGCCCAAAATTTTGATTGCTGTTGAGGTAATTCCCCGTTAGGAGAATGAGCGCTTACAGGGAGACGTATAGAGAATAGTGTTTGAATAATAAACACACAGAACACAGATACACTGTACAGTAAATATAGGTTTTTACTTCCAGAAAGGTTTAAGGAAAGTTCAAAATAGGCAGTCCAAAGTCATTCACAGGTAAGATCAGTCAATTTTCAATCCAGGGATAATCCAACAACAAATTCCAGTGTCAAAAAAGTTCAGTAAAAAACTTACATTAAATCCATGAATAGTAGTCAATTAGAAAAAATGGAGGAACAGCAATACTTTCCAACAGAAGGAAACAGAGATACACTCACACTCTCTTCTGAGACTCAGACTAAACAACCCAGGTTTCTGGCTCCATCTTATGGCCATTTGAAAAACCACGCCCAATTGCAGTTTTTAGCATGCTCTTAAAGAGACAGTATTAAAATGTCTATCCTGGTTTATATATTTCTAACCCAAATACCTGTTAGGTGACTCATATTCCTAACAGTTGCTAAGTGAGGCATTTGTTTAGTGAATTTTGCCTCATTTTATTATCCTCATTGCCAGAGTTGTTTAAGTGAATGACTGCAGTGGTTAAATTAGTAACATGGTTGTTCACATTAACTTTCCTTCTCAGAAGGCTGCAAGAAGTGATCACATGACTCAGGACATTACAACTGTCATCAATACGAATCACTTTTTTCACTGCTGTTGCAACTTCGAACAGTCACTAAACAAACTGTTGTAAGTAGAGGACCGCTTAACTTAATCCTTACAGAGAAGTCTATTGCTTAGTTAAAAACTAAAAGAAAGGAAAAAAGAACCATGTGGTTTTCAATTCATTTCAACATGTGCCATCCTAGCCTGAAGATTTCTACTCTGCCTTTATGGGATGGTGGGAGCAGCAGAGGAGTAGAAAATATTTAGCTACAAGCAATATGCAGCAAGAAATTCATATAATATCAAATAAACGTAACCAAAACATACCATTTAACCTCACTTTCTATTCTCAGAAATAAGTTTCATGTGAATTTGACTAGTTCCCTAACCAGCAAAAGAGATCTCAGGCCCTTTTCAATCTGGCTCCATTATTAATTGCTGTTTAGCCGAAATGCAACTTCAACAAAGGTCACATTCCAGTGAGGCCACATGCATTCTGGACTTACTGCAGATTAGCAACTAGTTAATCCACCTTCTGTTTAGATTACCTAAATTGGTTTTCTACTTGAGCGACTTTGCCCTTGTCCCCAATTGCACAGACCGGTTGCTACAGGGTGGGAGGAGTCAGGAAAAAATAATGAAATGAAATGAAATGAAATGAAATGAAATGAAATGAAATGAAAAGAAATGAAATGAAATAATGAAGGAAAGGAAAGGAAAGGAAAGGAAAGGAAAGGAAAGGAAAAGGAAGGAAGGAAGGAAGGAAGGAAGGAAGGAAGGAAGGAAGGAAGAAAGAAAGAAAGAAAGAAAGAAAGAAAGAAAGAAAGAAAGAAAGAAAGAAAGAAAGAAAGAAAGAAAGACATTAATGCAGTAGTAGCAAAGCAAAGCTGCTTCAGAGATCAACAGAAGCATCTCAGTTTGTGGACCCTTACAAATATTTTGTGATGCAAATGTCAGAAACAGCCCTGACAGGTCCATGTTAATCTTGTCAAAGTCCAGACATCTGAATCTCACATTATGAAAAATACCCTTTGCAAAACTGCTTAGACTGGCAGGCCAAAAAACAACAATCCACCCCATAACCGAGAAAACTGTATTAATAAAGGTCAAGCTATTGTTAATAAATGCACAGAAGCAGTGAGTTGTGTGACCTTGCACACATCTCTGCAATATCTTTTCAGCTGATGTCCCACTTTGCTCTTCCATTTCCTCTCCCACAGACACGACCCGACTGTGTTAAATGGCGGGTGCTACAGAAGTAGGAATGCACAAGGGTAAACCTGCATGCATTCGGTCTCATAATTAACTAGCATTGTTAATCTTCCACCTTTCTCTGATTCGTTTCTTTTATCAAGCAAGATGGTAATATAAATCTTGTTCTTAGGCCTGTGTCTGGGTGAGCTTTGCTTTAGTTTTTTAAAAAATTGTAAGGAATGTTTACAAACATTTCCTCCCATTTCTCTGAAGTTCCTATAATCTTGTCCCAAAAAGGTGGGTTTTTTTAAAAAAACTGTCTTGTTTTTTCTTTGAAGATGTTTTGCTTTTCATTCAAGAAGCTTCTTCAGCTCTGACTGGATGGTGGGGAAATGGAAGGATTTCAGTAAGAACTGAAGAAGCTTCTTGGATAAAAAGTGAAATGTCTTCAAATAAAAAGCAAGAAAGTCCAGTTTGCCTCCAGAAAAAGCACTTTTGGGAGAACCATGACCTGAATGGCTGAGAATCTCTACAGACTCCTATAATCTTGTGAAAGATTCCAAATTTCAGGGGTGCCTGCAGAGAGTATCAAATTGGGGGCTGCAAATTGCACAGTTGAAACCCACATCTTCCCCCTGTGAAGATCGGCCCCATTTTTGATACTCTTTCAAAAGGCCGGGAAGGCATGGTTTTGCCAATGGGCCTGAGGATATGGAGCCCTTCAAATACAGGTAGTCCTTGACTTACAACAGTTAGTGTAGGGGCCCATTCAAAGTTACAGTGGCACTGAAAATTAGGACTCTTGCAGCTTCCCTACGATCGCGTGATCCAAATTCAGGTGCTTGGCAATTGGTTCATATTTATGACGGTTGCAGTGTCCCGGGCTCGTGAGATCCCCTTCTGCAACCTTCGGACAAGCAAAGCCAATAGGGAAACCAGATTCACTTAACAACAATCTGACTAACTAAAGGTAGTCCTCGACTTACGATCACATCTCAGCCCAACATTTCTGTTGTTAAGTGAGACATTTGTTAATTGAGTTTTGCCTCATCTTACGACTTTTCTTGCCAGGGTTACTAACTTATCAACTGCACTGATTCACTTAACTGTGACAAGAAAAGTCGTAAAATGAGGCAAAACACATTTAACAAAGGTCTCAGAAGAAATGTTGGGCTCAATTGCGATTGTAAGTCGAGGACTACCTGTAGTTGGCTTGACTGTGGTCACTTGGGGGATGAGGAGTTATTGGGTTTTGTATTGGAAATAAATTTTCTAAATAAATAAAACAACGTTTTTATTTTATTTGGTTTGTCAATTGCTTACAAGATAATAGGTATAAGTATAAACATAGTTATGAACACATGGATACATATAAGAAAAATAAAAGAAACAATAGGACAGGGACAGTAGGCATGTTGGTGCGCTTATGCACGCCCCCTACAGACCTCTTAGGAAAGGAGTGAGGTCAATAGTAGACAGTCTAAGGTTAAAGTTTTTGGGGTTTGGGGAAGAAACCACAGAGTCAGGTAGAGTATTCCAGAATACTCTACCTGAAGTCGTATTTCCTGCAATCTAGTTTGGTGTGATTAACCTTGAGTTTGTATCTATGGTTTGCTCTTGTATATGTTTGCTCTTGTATTGACAACTTCTCAATTGTCCCAAATGAAGCAGCACTCAATATCCTGAGGGAAAACGAAGTTGGCTGTACCTTCTAGGTACAGACAATAGTCTTCTAGGTAGAAGGTCTCTCTTTCTCTGTGTGTAGAAACACTTGAACAGGCCACCAAAATGATTGATTTGCAGCATGTGGGGAAAAAAGCACCATTATGCCCATTTTCTGTAATACCACATTTTTCTCCACATGCTCCTCTCACAGCGGAACAACATTAGTCTCTCACAGGTGTTTGAAACACTTCCTTGCTCTTCGGAGAACTTGGACTCCAAATGTCCTCCTTAAATATAATAAAATAGTAAGAAACGCTTGATTTGGGACACGGATTTTTTTCCATCTTATTTTTTTCAAAAAAACAAGAAGTCATACAATACATTATCTGTCAATGGGCTGCTTTCCATCTATTCTTGGGGAGAATAAAATAAAAGCCAGACCTATACATCTGCCAAGGCTTTCCAAACAAGATGTTTCAAATTATTATGATTGTTTTATTTTTTATCTCCTTTGCAGAGCCAAGGATCTTGGTTCCATAATGTTGCTGTATTTCAATGCCTTTTATTCCCCATCAGTATGGCCAACTGTCCTCTTCCAGGGATTGGGGAAATGGGAAAACAACGTGAGGAGAAAACCAAACTGGGGAAAATATCCAAATTGGGCATGTATCCTCCTCCTGAAATTAGGAAAAGCTGCAGGTATCCCAACAGTTCAGAAAGGAGGCTAGATTTCCTAGGAAAAAGGATCAAGACACAGCTGAGATTCTTTTGACTAGACTTCATACTGGTCTCTTTATAACCCTCCTGGTTATGAAGAAGCCTGTAAGATCACCAAGATGTCTTGGCTCATTTCTTCAGTCCAATGAAGGTTTGGTGGTGGAGACTGATCTACCGATCATCTCATCCACCTTAGCTGATAGTTCTGCCGAATTTTTTCTTCTACTGAGTGAGGACACATGCACCAAGTTAATAAATTTAGATTTCTTTGTTTGTTTAAATAAATAAATTTAATGACAGCCAAGCTCAGAGAGCACCCAAGACCGCACCATTTTAATTCACTGGTTCAAGACCAATTGCTATGTCATATGTCCCATAGTAATTTCTGTATTATTACAACCTTCTTCACAAACTGAGGGTACATTGCTAGCTAAGTAGGCCCTTCTCAGTGAGGAAAGGAAGGAAGAGAAAAAAGCCCTCAAAGGCAACAGGGTTGCCTTGAAACAATTCTTCAGGAATGTGTTTATTAATCTTTCATTCATTCATCTCCTTTGTGTACTGCTAAATTTCTCAAGAACTCCTAGCAGCTTATAATTATAAATCAACAATTAAAACACCTACGGTAAAGCAATAAATAACAATAAACCAATTAAAACACCCATGCCCAAATTAATATCATAAATATTATATATATTTATATTTTAAAAAACAATCAGATCATAAGAATAACATTGCTGGCTCTCTCATTAATCAAAATAATAAATAATCGATGGCAACAGCAGGCTAACTGCCAAATACTACCCAGAAACTTTTGGTTTTAACAAATTTTGTAGCAAAAGACGCAAGACTAATTTCAACAAGGGCATTAACACCACAAGTGCAATCACTATGGATTATTAGGGATAATTTCACAAACGTGTGAAGTGATAGCACAACTTTATACTACACTGGTGAGGCCACACTTGGAATAATGTGTCCACTGCTGGTCACCATGATACAAAAAAGATGTTAGAAAGAGTGCAGAGAAGAGTAATAAGAATGATTAGGGGACTGGAGGCTAAAACATATGAAGAATGTTTGCAGGAATTGGGTATGACTAGTTTAATGAAAAGAAGAACTGAGGGGATGACATGATAGCAGTGTTCCAATACCCGAGGGGCTGCCACAAAGAAGAGGGGGCCAATCTATCCCCCAAAGCATCAGAAGGCAGAACAAGAAGCAATGGATGGAAACTAATCAAGGAGAGAGAACCTGACTAGAAATACAGTAGCACTTAGACTTATATACCACTTCACAGTGCTTTCACAGCCCTCTCTGAACAGTTTCACAGAGTCAGCATTATTGCCCCCAACAATTTGGATCCTCATTTTACCCACCTCGGAAGGATGGAAGGCTGAGTCAACCTTGAGCCCGCTGAGATTTTGAATCGCTAAATTGCAGGCAGCCAGCAGTCAACAGAAGTACCTTGCAGTACTGCACTCTAACCACTGCGCCACTGTGGCTCAGAAATGTATTCAAAATATCAATAAAATGCAAGAGGCTTATTCTCTGAGGATTATTCTTTACTTTTTAAAACCTTTCCTTAAGTGATTTCTGTGCCAACAAGTTGTTGTTGATTCTTATTGACCACATAGATAATTTTTTTTGCATGATGATCCCAAATCTGGTTCTTCAATTTTCCCAATGGTTGACGCATTCTCATGTTCTCTTTGTGAACATTTCCCATCGTTCTACAGAACAGCTTATTCTTTGAAGCAGATTTTGCTAGTAAACTAATTTATTATTTGGAAAATTCTTCCTCCTACAAAGTCCATGTTAAATCTGCTTTCCAGCCTTTAATCCAACAACTTCTACTCTGTTTTAAAAAGAGATGCTTTTTAATTAGCGAAAATTGAATGGTTTGTGCTTGTTATATATGTGCTCGAGACGGAGATGTTGATTCAAATGCCTGCTCTAATGTTCTTGTGTGAACTTGTAATAAACAATGTAAATTAAATAAAATAAAATTGAGAAAATTAAAAGAGGGGAGAAGCTATGTAGAAAATGTAAAATAGTAATAAGATATGGAATAGAATATAAAAATGAGCATGAACCTGAATTTGTGTCCGTACGGAAAAATGTAAGCCGGGATTATGCTGGTTTCAAAAAAGATGTTTTACTTGAATTTCTTTTCTTTTTGTGAAAACTCAAATAAAACTTACAAAAAAACAAAACAATGTAAATTGTCCTTTCAATTTTTTTAAAATGTATTTGTAAATAGTTCTTAAGGTGTTTTTCATTTTTATTTCAGAAAATAAAATAGATGGCTAAAAAGCCTACTCGGTTTATGAGGAAAGATAAATGTAAAATGAATATTATTTCAAGAGTGATATCCCTATTTAGAGTGTATCGAATTTCTTCATGTAAAACAGATTAATATTTTTAATGGAAGGACAAACCTGTGTAGATTTTCTTTAGCTAAATTATAGCTATAATATGAAGGTGGGGATTTAAATTGCCTGACTTTTCAGTTTTACTATTGGACTTCGACTTTAATTCCTCCATTTTGCTTCCTGCATTAAAAGCTTCAAGGAACATTCAGAAGATGTGGGATACCCACACACACCCAAAAAAACATTGACCTTTATTCTCATATTAAACATTACAAATAATTGATTAGCTGAATTGCAAGTCAAAGGCAAAGAGAGCTTTTAGATCTTATTGCCAGTCACGTTTTTCAATCATTTGAGTTATAGTAGGAAGAATCTGAATTGCCTCACACTACAAAATGACAGTACCGAACAGATAGTCCTTGACTTACAACCACAATTAGGAGGAGAATTTTGGTTTGTCGAGCATTTGTTAAGTGACTCCAGTCCAGTTTTACAACCTTTTTTGCCACGGTTGTTAAGCAAATCACTAAGTTGTTAAGTGAATCATGTGGCCATTAAGCAAATCCAGCTTCCGCCCACCCACCCCGCTGACTTTGTTTATTGGAAGCCACCTGGGAAAGTCACAAATGCTGATCATATGGGGATGCTGCAATGGTCCCTAAATGTGACAACGAAGGCACTTTTTTTTTTCAGTCCCATAACTTTGAAATGGTCACAAAAAATATGGTTGTAAGTCGAGGACTACCTGTATTATAGGACAGGGATCTCCAATCTTGGCAACTCTAAGACTCGTGGACTTCAACTCCCAGAGTTCCTCAGCCAGCTTTGCTAGCTGAGGAACTCTGGGAGTTGAAGTCCACGAGTCTTAAAGTTGCCAAGGTTGGAGACCCCTGATGTAGGGTATACCCCATTGCCATTGCCTTAAAAATATCTTTTTAAGATCCAGAAAATCCAGGTATATAGCTCTGTGTAGTTCCACAGAGTGAAAAAAATGATAAATCTCGTAATCTGGAAGCCCACTTCTGCTAAAGCCAACCACAGATCTTCATCTCAGAAAATTCTGTGTAACTGGAACAAAATAAATTGCCAATTACAGTTACAAAACAAACCTGGAACCCAGCTAATTTCACAATGTACCAGGGCTTAACCTCACTAGGTCCTAAATGGCATTTCTAAATAATACTTTCAGTAGAAATACCTTGCTGTTCAAAAATCAGCTGACCTGGGTAATTTTAATATGAAAAGTAAAAACAAGTTCTGCAGTTAACATTCTTATCTTGACACAAACGCAGAAAGACGGGGAGGGGGGGAAAGGGGGGGAATAAGGCCGCCCGGAGGTACATAAAGGCCCCATTGTAGCAGCCCACTGAATTGGAAATGACTGGTAAGCCTAATGAAACAAAACTTTTGGCAGGAAAACAGAATGAAAGAATGAGACAATAAAAAGGCAGGAACAAAGGCAGCTGAGTTGTTTCAGCTTAAGAAAATAAGCTCACTTTGTTGTTGGGAAAAGCCAAAGCCGGATTAGGATAAACCAGTGACTAAGCAGAAGTCTTCACATCTAATTACACCACTCATCGTACATATATAAAGTCTACATTCTGAGTCTCCAGAAACTCCAAGTCCGAGTTACTTTCAGCAGAGTTTTGGAAAAGCAAGCAGGGCATTTAAAGACATTGGAGATACTACTTCCCGTTTTATTTAAAAAAAGGATCTGTATTTTACCTATATTGCACGTAACTCCATTATATTTCACAAGAGGAATGCTGCAAAAATCTAAGTACTCCTGGAGATTCCCAAATTCGTTGCAAAAGGACCTCTACACACACACACACACACACACACACACACACACACACACACACACAACCTCTAGACCAGAGCAGTGAAAACTCATGTCCTTTGTTTGGGCAGGGAATACTGCTTAAGAGCCCTGAATGGCAGAGACCATAATACACCAAATGTTGACTTTCTTGGGCTTCAACTAAGAAACTATGGATTGAATCCCTAAGGAAATTCCAGAGAGCAGGCAGGTGCCTCTCTTTTTTTTTTTTTTCCTTAGATTCAAATCTAGCAATGATGAGTGTGCCCCCTCACACGCAGTTTAATAACCCGCCTTTTAATAAGACACAATTAATTTCCTGACAATGAGAACAATTAATCAGTGGAACGGCTTGCCTTCAGGAGCAGTGGGTGCCCGCTCCAACAATGGAGATTTCTAAGAAGAGATCAGACAAATATTTCTCCTGAATGGTATAGGACCATGATGGCGAACCTGTGCCATGCAGAGCTATCTCTGCGGGCATGCGAGCCGTCGGCCAGCTCAGTTCCACTGCGTATGCACGCGCGCCTCCCGCCAGATTTTCCGGTATCTGCTGTGCATGTGGGGGGGGGGGGCAGGGCACATGCGGGAGATGCGTGCACATGTGCAGGGAGGTGAGGAAGAGCGGTGGGGTCATGCGTGCATTGCATTATAGGTGCAGGCATGTATGTGTATGCTCGCTCAAGTGCGCGCATGCGCACCTTTGACACGCAACAAAAAAAAAAGATCACTGGTATAGGATCTCCTGCTGGGACAGAGGATTGGGCTAGGGCCCTTTCCATCTCTGTTATTCTGTTAAGGTTATATTAAATGCTTTATGATTGTGTGAAAAAGTAACCAGTCAACGAAGGGAGAACTTTCTGTCAGGCTCTATAACTTTTAACTACTCAGCCTGTAAAAATTGCAGGTGGCACAAATCAACTTACAATTTCTCTGGGGGAGAGAAATGTTACTACAGCACAAGCAGGCATCATCTAAAGACAACATTTCCCTGGGATCAATATCTTTATTCATGTGTGCATCTAAACTTAATCAGATGCACGTCCACACCAAAGAAAGCCACATTAATATCAGTGGGACTTACTCCCAGGTGCGTACATTGTTCCGCGGTATAAATCATGACAGTCAGCAATTTATGAACGAAGGTTGGAACACTTGGATGGCAGCCATCATTTAGATTTTTATTTATTTTATTAAATTTATATTACCTTTGAGAGCTGCATGAAAATTTGAGATGAAGCTGAGCCCGTTCATTTGGGTTTTCTTGGCTTTGGGGTATCGATTTTTTAAAAAAGGAATAATTGGATTTTTCAAGAAAAGGAGCCTTCGAACATTGAGGAAGAAAGAGAAAAATCAAGAGGGCACCAAACTATCTTTATTGACTCAGCATGAAGCCACCAGATGGCAAAACAAAACTGATTCCTCAAGGGTGCATGCGAGAAGCAGAGAAACATGCATGCATCAGAACTGTTATTAACTTCAAAACTAGACGGAGGAGTTTGGCAGATTTGACAATAACTAAGGAAGAAACATTCAAAACCCTGACACAATCCTTTAATAAAGGGCTCAGCAGGCTGTAAACATCACCCTGTCGGAATCGGAATTATCATCGGGAAAAAAATAAAATAAAATCAACGGTTGGCAAAACAACTATCAATCTAACACAATAACTATTAAAAAGTTTCCCCACCACAAATAAAAAGGTAGGTTCAAAACAAGGCTTTCAGAAACTTACGTCCAAATAGGCAAGCTTCTTTGGTAAAATACCACGGAAATGGGTGATCGACACAAAACTGCAGACTGGAAAGTCTAAGGCAGGACTGATGGCACTTCCGTGTAAACAGGTACTGACCAACTCATAACTGACAAAACTTTAGTGCAGGTAGTCCTTGACTTACAACTTTCTTTTCCGGAACCATTCAAAGTTACAACACTGAAAAAAGTGACTTGTGTGGTTGTATCATATATATATGATACATATATATATATATATATATGATACAACCACACAAGTCACTTTTTTCAGTGTTGTAACTTTGACCTATACCATTCACTTAGTTGTTACAGCCCATGATCATGGACACAGGACCAAAATTTGGGTGCTTGATAACCAGCATGTATTTAAATGTTGCAGTGTCCTAGGGTCATGGGATCACCATTTGTGACTTCCTAGCTGGCTTCCAACAGGCAAAGTCAATGGGGAAAGCTGGATTTGCTTAAGAACCGTGGCCAAAAAAAGATCATAAACTCAAGTGAAACTCATTTATCCCACTTGGTTTGGCAACAGAAATTTTGGTTCCAATTATGGTTGTAAGTCTAGGACTACCTGTAAGTTAATATTCCTAGAATGAAGTGGTCCTTAGTCATGTTGATATTCCTCCCTTCCTTTTGGGGGAGCGGGGGAGGTACTTGAAATCAAGGGTGGTTCAACACCATTCATCCAAAATGATACCACCGTACCATTCCAATGATATGGAGCAAAATATTGCAACAAATTTCCTGCACAAGCCCCAATGCACTTAACATGAGCCATGCCAAAACCATGATGAAATATAAAAAATACAATTTCTTTGCAGAAATCTATCCTGCTGTCAAATATAGAAAAAGGAGTAGAACTAGCAGACAGGAGGAGGGACTCAGTTACAGAAACAATGCGGGTGCATCTATGGAAAACCTGAAGGGCCAAATTGGGAGAGATATCATGTAGACCAGCGTTCTTCAAACTTGGCAACTTTTAAGATGTGTGGACTTCAACTCCTAGGATTCCCAGCCAGATTTTCTTGAGAGTTGAAGTCTACAGATCTTAAAGTTACCGACTGAGAAAAAAACAGCTATCGATGTGGTCTCCAACTTTTGGCACACAGACAATTGTTCTTCTGTTACATTGGCAGAGAGGATCTTTGGCAAAAGACAGCAGCCTTGAGATCCATCACCTCTGACAAACATGGAGAAGGACTCCAACCCAAGTGGACAAAAGCTGGAGAAATGCCAGTTGACTGGCCTCTTATTGTTATGGGTTTTGTTAGAACTGTTCGAAAGGGACAGGGCATCAAGATATCATTATACTGTTTTATCAGCAGCTGTTGCACGCCTTAAAAATAAAAGAAGAAAAAGGTTGCAGCATAACCTATGCAGCCTTATCAGTTGAACCTGAGGTTTGTTGGATAAGATCCCAAAAAAGAAGAAATATTAGATTTCTCTGAGGAACAGCTTCTCCAATGGAGCTAGTGAAACAATAGGATGCTAGGAGATACGTATGCCTGTCCATCTGTCTGACATGCAGTGCAATATCTATCTCTTGAAAGAAACACCACAGAAGGAAATTCAATTCTATATACAGAATACCAAAACCAAGCATACCCTAAGTGTAATTTGCAGCCATCGACCATGCCGGTGATGTACTTAAGTCACTAACTTCACAAGGATAAAAGCTAGAAAAGTTCAACAGGTAGAGACGTTTGGTATTTGCAGAGGGCAGAGTTGTGTGCTAAGTTTCAGACGGTCGGAGTCAAGACTGAGAAACAGGCAGCAAAGCACCAGTTTAATGCAGGGCGTGCATATATACACATCTCTATGGGCAAATGCCCACTTTACCACTAAGGCCGCTGACATAAGAATCTTAAATCAGGAGAAATGATCACATTGGTATTCTTAATGTGGGCACATCTTAACCCACAGACATTCACAGAGATACACAAATTAATTCTGAGAGAACAAGCTGCAGAGGAGTCGAGGTCATAAAAAGTCATTAAAAAAAAAAAGAAGAGTGCTGTGTTCAACCACATCAGACCTTACCTTGCCAAACTGTTCAAAGTACTGCTTTACGTCTTCCACTACCGTGTTAGCCGATAATCCACCTACAAATATTTTCTTTGTTCTTGTGACCATCTGTAAAAAAAAGTTTAAAAAGAGGGGAAAAGAGTATTATTCCAGATTATCCCAGCACAAGGTCTGCCACAGGTATATTTTTCCAAGGCTATGCTTAATCCCATTAACAACAATTCATCTCCTCTGCTGAAAAGGAATATATAGGACAGGAATGGGCAACTATGGACCCATTATGACCTGTGGGCTTCAATTCCCAAAATTCCTAAGCCAGCCGGCGTAGCTAGCTCAGGAATTCTGAGTGCTAAAGACCACAGGTCCTAACGGTGCCCGTTGCCCTCCTTTGATTTAGGACGTTCAATTCAATTCAAAGAGATGCTACTTGGTTAACAGTCTTTGATGGTAAGATTTGGGCATTCCAATCCCGTTGCCCATTTCCTTTTAATACAGGTTTTCATTCTGAAGCAGTTTCGTTGGCATGCCTCCCAGACCCCAGTTCAACATGGCTTGTAGCGTGACCACAAGCAAGTTCAAACTAAGTCTCCCGTGATGGTCAGGATGATATGCGACAAGTAACATTTCTGGACTTCAGATACCTGGAACTAAACAAAATGCATTTTAATGCACTTAGATCCTCTTAGAGCCAATCCTGTGTGGATAGGGTCAAGTTGGGAAGACCCCATTCATAACCCAAACGTATCCAATCATTTTAACTTGAAGGTGAGGAAAAACCCTTCAGAAGCTGCCCCATCATAACACTAGGCAACTGTAAATGTAGAAAACATATGAGAACGGACTTCTATCTCCAGAGATGGGTTGTGACAATTCTTTGTTGTTGTATTTACTGACATCCACAGAAGCTCGTGATGTAATTACACCATGCACCTCAGGCAATCGTAAGCCATATTTGTTCCCCCTCATCATCTTATGCTAATGAAGTACATTTGAATCTGGCTTGCAGTTTCTTGATTAAACAGGGATCCGCACCCCAGTCCCCAATCCATGTTTGATACACTAGCTATTGCATCTTTGGCAAAAGGTTGGTCAACTCTGTGCAAAATGGGGACAAAAAGTTGCATTACTACGCTCTCACAGGTTCTTTTCAGGACATCCAGCTCAATGGGCTCCAAAACCCCACGGATCTCTAGGCAACGAACACACAACCAGAATACAGAATGCAGAACAACGTAATGGTTGGAAGGGACCTTGGAGATCTTCTAGTCCAACCTCCTGCTCAAGCCTGAGACCCTATACCATTCCAGATAAATGTCTATCTAATCTCTTCTGATAAACCTTCAGTGATGGAGCACCCACAACTTTGGAAGCAAGCCATCCTGCTGGATTAATTGTTCTTACTCTCAGAAATTTCTCCTTAGTTCTAGTTTGGGTTTTTTTCTTTGATAGGTTTCCACCCACTGCTTCTTGTCCTGCCCTCAGGTGCTTCGGAGAATAGTTTGACTCCCTCTTCTTTGGGGCAGCCTCTTAGATACTGGAAGACTGCTATCATATCACGCACACACACCCCTAATCTTTCTTTCCATTAAACTAGACGTAAGCACACCAAGAGTAGTACTCACTGCTCACTACTCCAGTCTCCCCCAGTTTTACTACAGCTCCTGCTGCTGCTGCTGCTCCACTACTGCTACTTGTGAGTTGTACTGTGAGAGAACAGTATCTCTTTCTGTTGGCCTGGGCAACTTTTAAGATTGGTGGACTTCAACACTGTGGCTGAGGAATTCTGGGAGTTGAATTCCACAAGTCTTAAGATTGCCAAGTTGGAGATTTCTGCCTTAGGGTGCTTCAGGCTTTATTTTCATAAGCCACCTGCCCTCACACTCCATCGCCACTACACCCAGCTGCCTTTCTGCTCAGCCTTTATAGCCACCAGTTGCTCTGCTGGTGAGGGAGAGGTCTTAAAGGGACAGGGCAACAGCAGCCTGGGTGCTGACTATTTTGCAGGCAGCCTTCCCCCTCTCATATGTATACCACGACCCTACTCTAGCCTTTGCTCTCCAAGTGAACTCTACTACAATTTCAGATAAATTCAAGGCCTATGAGATTTGCAGATGAATGCACCTGGTTTATGTGCAACGGTGGGACTAAATTATAGTATGCGCTTTCAGATCGCAAGAAGGATATAGGGGATGATCAGGCTGAGCCTGAGGGAAGAGTCAAACACATCATAAGTCTCGAGTCCCTTTGCACCCACAAGATACTTAAATCCAGCCCACCTTTAATTCCATTGACCCTTATCTACCACCAATCTATTTTGACTGTAAGTAGTTCAGATTCTTGTAGACAGCATTAGTATGCAATAAACCTGTATTAATTTGAACCGCCTTGACTCCTGATTTCCCATGCTTGGCAGAAGAATGGAAGGTCAAAGTGGGAAGCATGTCAAGCAGAAAACTAGAACAAGGAAAAAGGTGCCAATCCTTCCCCGACAGATAGCCCTTGACTTACGACCCTAATGGAGCTGCCTACCATGGTCATAAGCCCTGATGGTTGTAGAACAGGTCAATCAAGTGATTTCACCTGATTTTGCAAGCTTTTTTTTCGCAGCGGTCATTTCATTGAGCTTTGTACTTATTAAGTGAACCAACGTGGATGCAGTTTTCGGCAAATCGAAAAGTAAATGCCAGTTTTCGACAAAACTATCATATAATGTGGCCATATGACCAGTAGTGAGATCCTACCTTAGTCGCTACCGGTTTGGTGGGTGATCGCGCACGTGCGCATCCCTAAAACGCACATCCCTAACAAGCCAATCAGCTGAGAGGATGAAGAAACGAAAAGCTAGGAACGACCCCCCATGCGCTTTTCAGTCTTTTATCCTCTCAGTTGATTGTCGGAAGCTTTTTTTCCCCTCCTGTCAGCTGATCAGAGCCTTTTTTTAAAAAAACTACCAGTTCGGCTGAATCAGTCGTGATTTTTACCACTGGTTCAGCTGAAGAGGGCTGAACCGGTAGCATACCACCACTGCACATGACCGTGGGATGCTGCAAAGGGTTGTAAATGTGCCCCAGTTCCCGTGCCCACCCGAAGTTCAGTCACATAACCAAGGGGGTAATCATTGGAACTTCAAATCTGAGTTGTTAGTAGGTCCAATCTAACTTCGAAAGGTCGCTAAGCAACCCATCGTAAGTCAAGGACCCCCGGTACTATTTTTCTGCTTGGAGGATTGCTTTTCTGGTTGCAGTTGTTAACCTAATCAAAGGGATACTTCCACCAAACCTGCTGCCAATTCTCCTGCACCAGCCACAAAGGAGAAGAAATATAGGAAGTGAGCAGTTACATCCTAATTCTCATTTTACTGTCTCATAATCCTCTAACACGTTCAGAATACTCAAAGTGCAGTATTTGATCAATTTGGGCCTGCAAAATAGCCCTGGGATACAGCCTCCAAGTGGAACCTAAGAGGCATACAGCATAAGGACAATTATTATTATTTTTTGCAGGTCTCAGAAACCTAGAAAGCACGTAGGGAAGGCGGTTTCCTGATGGCAAAGAATTTGCAAGGAACTAATATTTATAAAGTATTAACCTGAGGCCAAAAATAAAAAAAATGAAAAAATTGTGGCGCTCTTTCAATGTCTCTCTTTTTGGAATGATGAAGTTCACGACACCACAGGCAATAAAAACAGATGAAAAATGGAGGCTAAAAAAAAAAAAAAGAGGCATTTCATTATCCAAACTAGGTAACCAGCATACATTACCTAGTTTGGGTAAGGAAATGTCTGCAAGAAAACAACCAAGCTCACAAAGCACCAAGGATTCCTCCTGTCAACCCTGAGCTACAAATATTCTCCTTTATTGGTTTTTAAAATAAAAAAATTCTGAAGAATGGTTAAAGCGGGGAGGGGAACTTAAGCTACAATTGACAAGAACCTATGAGGAACGCCTTGCCTTAAGAGTATAGTTGTAGGGGGTTTCCTTGTTTTGAGGGCAGAGGCTGTGCTCTCTCCCCAGGGTCTAGAACAGCAATCCTTGGCTACCTTGTGGGGACATCCAAACAAGAAGCAACCCCCCAAATACTAGCTCTATCTTTATTGTAAGGTTACCTTAACAGAATCTTGCAAGACTGAAAGTACACCTCTCTCTCTCCACTCACCTTTACAGTCTAAGCAACTAGGGAGGGTCCCTTCTGAGGTGTCTGCCATGCCCCCGTTCCTTCTGAAGACTCAACTGCCTCTTATCTGAATGTGGTCTAGTCCAGGGATCTCCAACCTTGGCAACTGTAAGACTTGTGGACTTCAACTCCCAGAATTCCTAAGCCAGCAAGCTGGCGGAAGAATTCTGGGAGCTGAAGTTCACAAGTCTTAAAGTTGCCAAGGTTGGAGACCCCTGGTCTAGTCTGTGGCTCTTCCTCCTGTTTCCCAAGGCCATTTACAGCTGTCATTACATCCCCCCACCCTGAAAAAATCCACAGCTTCCATCACGCTGGCAATACCTTACGACCTTTCTAGCCATCGTTGTTAAGCGAATCCCTCCAGTTGTTCAGTGAATCAGCTTCACCATTGGCTTTCCTCACGAGGAGGTTGCAAAAGGAGATCACATGATCCCTGAACACTGCAACTGTCCTAAATATGAGCCAGTTGCCAAGCGTCTGGATTTTGATCACGTTACTGTGGGATTGCTGCAATGGTCACAAGTGTGAATAACGGTCCTAAGCCACCTTTTTTCAGTGCCGTTGTTAAATCCAAATGGACACTAAACAGATCTGTTGCAAGTGGGAGGACTACCCTGGCTATGACTGCAGAAGGTGCAGTCTGACAGGTGTGCAAGGATCTGAGGGATACTATTTTAGACATTTCTGAAATATTGCTCTGCACAGAAGCAGACTTAAATCTCTAGCATGGAGATCACACACACAGAGACACGCACACCCCTCTACACCTGTGCCCAAACCCTTTTGGCTTTCAAAGGATTTCTAAGAGGAGGGGCGGGCCAAGCACAGGGCTGAGTAGAAAGAACAATGGCCCAAATCGTTCAAGGTTTGCAGGAAAACCTTAAATGGTGTTGAAAGCAACCTGGAGTGTCTTTTGGTCACAGCGGCAAATGTGTTGTGACTTGCACTGCGTGAAGGAGTGCTCCTTTACTCTCTGAGGATCAATTAAAAAGTAGCTTTTGTGAGAGTGTCTCAATTGTGGCTTAGCCAGTTTGGAGTGGGAGGTACGAAGCAAGCAGGAGGCGAAGCTGACAATGAAAACATTATTCTTATGCCTGGAAACACGACTATTGCTAGAAGATTTTAGCTTGAATGGATGATACTCCGGCAAAGAACTTTCCAGTCTTCAACTAAGGAGGACTCCCAGGTCTATACCACTGGACAGGAAGCGCCCTTGGTGCCCTTGGAAAACTTGAATGGTGCACAAACAACTGGTTTGGGGCTAGGCCTTGGGGGAGCCTTTCTCACCCTTTGGTTAGTGTACCGAAGACATGTTAGCAATTTTATCCACTTGTGAACAAAGGCTCTCAATGTGTTTAATCCACAAAAAGATTCCACCCATACTAAAACTTCATTCATATACTCTACGATCTATATTGATTGTTTCCTAGTAGGATTTGATTGCTTATTGTACCCTGTGACTATCATTAAGTGTTGTACCTGAGAATTCTTGACTCTTGATGGATGTATCTTTTCCTTTATGTACACTGAGAGCATTTGCACCAAGACAAATTCCTTGGGTGTCCAGTCACACTTGGCTAATAAATAATTCTATTCTATTCCAGCTGGTAAATGATGAGCACCCTAAAGAGAATAACAGAGTTGGAAGGGACCTTGGAGGTCTTCTAGTCCAACCCTCTGCTCAAGCAGGAAACCCTATACCACTTGAGACAAACGGTTTGTCCAATCTCTTCTTAAAAACTCCAGTGATGGAGCAGCCACAACTTCTGGAATCGAGTCATTCCATTGATTAATGGTTCTAGGTTGGTTTAGTTCTAGGTTGGTTCTCTACCATATTCAGCTTCCATGCGTTTGACTCTTACCATAAGATTAAGAATGTAACCTGGATTCCAATGGCAACAACATCACTCCTTTGACCAGTTCTCTGGTAGACGCGTCTCTCGAGACTTGCCAAAACCGACCCTTTGGAGCCCTACGTGCTTGATACATTCTGGAACTCAATACTAAAATCCACGGAAGATGCTGAGACAACAATCAGAAATGCCTTTGGGAACTACAGAACTGATTTCTTCCACATAGAAGAGCCAGTGGCTCGCTTCAATTGGAAAGTCTATAAAGGACTACTACAGCTGGTCCTCGACTTATGACTAGTTACTTAGCAACTGTTCAAAGTTACTATGGACTCTGAAAAGAGGATTTATGACCCGAAGTTCAACATCACACACACAAACACAAACACATAATTGCATTTTGAGTGCTTTGCAATGGGCCTCGTTTACAGTCATTTTTAACGCCCCATTTTCATTTTTTGTTGTACTGTATTTTATTATTTTACTTGTTTGTATCCCGCCTTTATTATTTTATGAACAACTCAAGGCAGTGAACATATCCAACACACCTTCTTCCTATTTTCTTTACAATAAACATGTGAGGTGGGTTGGATTGAGAGATAGTCATCTAGCTGGTTTTCATGGCTAAGGCGGAACTAGAACTCACCGCCTCCTGGTGATTGGCCCAAAGTCACCCAACTGGCTTTCATGCCTAAGGTGGGACTAGAACTCCCAGACTCCCGCTTTCCAGTCTGGTGCCTTAACCACTAGCTCAAACTGGCTTTAGTAAATAGTATTAATTTTTGTTTTCTGGCAAAACCCACTCCAGAATGAAAATGGGTTTGCTTAATGACTGTGGCATTCACTTAATGCAGCATTTGCTTAAGGACCACTGCAAAAAAGGTCATAAAATCGGGCATGGTCACATGGTGATGGCTTTATGACCATCATGACTTACGACCAAAATTACAGGCTCAATTTATGACTCTAATTTGTATTTAGGCAGGGGGTTGTCTGAATAATAATCTTTCCTGGGATAGCTTTCCAGAGCCACACCTTGCCTCCTGATGCCATTTTAGCCATAGATCACATTCTGTTCTCAAAGTCCAAAAAGAATCCTTCCCTACCAAATGTGGAGGGTCTACAGAGACACTTTTTCAACCCTCTCACCTGTAATCAACTGCGCATTAAGTCTCCAGAAATTTACAACTCCCCCAAAATAGAGGTATGATAACCCACCTGTTTCCTTTGCAATCATTAGGGAGGGACATAAAAGAAAGAATGGTTGCCTCACTTTTTACATCTTTTAAGATTTATTTCCTTCCTCTTTACAGGCAAATTGCAATTGGGCACCACACGTGTGCATTTGAAAGAGGAAAGTATCTCATAATTCATTGACAAACAAATTACGAATTGTTCCTGTGAGACCATTTCCCAAAGGATAACATAACACATTTTAAGACAGCTGAGATTCCAAATTACAGTGGTTCTGAATTAGAACAGGCCAGATCTGCAATCCATCAATTAGAAAAATTAATCAATACACTAACAAGTAAACAAATAACCCCAAATCTATGCTTGATTAAACCAGGCAATGATTCAGTATGTATTCATGTTTGAATACAAGTATCCACTAGATTGTAGATAATCTTCTAAGGAGTTTCTCAGTCATCCAGGTCATGGTTGTCCCAAAGGAGCTTTTTCAAGAGGCAACTGGACTTTCTTGGTTTTTTTTTCCCTTTTGAAGACATTTCACTTCTCATCCAAGAAGATTCTTCGGCTCTGACAGGATTGTGAGGAGGGAAAGGATCTATATTCCTTGCAGACAGCTGGTCATTTGCATTCTTTCAGAGAGTCCTTGAGGCCACTTGGAGATTTATCTCTGTCCTCATGGTCACCTGAGTAGTGCAAATGGGTGTGGAGCCTTTTTGGCTGCAGGGTGTTTTCTGCCCTATTTCTTGTTTTTACTTTTGAAGATGTTTCTCTTCTCATCCAAGAAGCTTCTTCAGCTCTGGCCAAAATGCAGACAACACAGACTCATCCCCAACAACCTGCGCCTGTCTTCAACAGTGAAGGGACACAGGGCAGAAAACCTCCTGCCGCTAACAAGACTCCACACCCATTTGCACTACACTCAGGTGACCCTGAAGATGCAGACAAACCTCCAAGCAGCCTCAATGACTCTCTAAAAAAAAATGCAAATGACCACCTGTCTGCAAGGAGTATAAATCCTTCCATTCCCCACCATCCTGTCAGAGCTGAAGAAAATTTTTGGATGAGAACTGAAACTTCTTCAAAAGAAAAAAAACAAGAAAATCCAGTTGCCTCCTGAAAAAACCCCTTTGAGATGGCAGGTAATATGAACCATCTCAACAGAGATTCTCATATAAAAGTGATTGTCTTTTCCAAAATGGTGACAGTTATATCATAAAAATGGATATGCATGACCTTAAAGCGTATGTTGTCTTCTATGCTGGGTATTTTAATGCAAAGTTTTATAGATTTCATAAAGTTAACAAAATGGTTAACCACTAAAGATGCAATCCTATTTCCAGTTGATTCAAGAGATGAATCACACACAAGATACAGGCAGTCCTCAAATTAGGACCACAATTGAGTCCCAAATTTTGTAGTTAAGCAAAACATTTGTTAAATGAATTTTGCCCCATTTTACAACATTACTTGTCAGAGTTGTTAAGTGGATCACTGCAGGTGTTAAGTTAGTAATACCTTTTGTTAAGTAAATCTGACTTTCCCCATTGACTTTGCTTGTCAGAAGGTCATGAAAGGTGCTCAAATAACCCCAGGACATGGGAATCGCCATAAATATGAGTCAGGTGCCAAGCATCTGAATTTTGATTACAGAACCATGGGGATGCTGCAACGGTCGTGTGAAAAATAGCTTGTAAGTCACTATTTTCAATGCTGTTGTAACTTTGAACAGTCACTAAATGAACTATCATAGGTTAATGACCACCAATAACTCTTAAACCAAGTTGTGGCTCACTTTTTTTCCTGTAGGTCGTAACTTCAAACAATCAATAAGCAAGTCAAGAACTGCCTGTATTTTTCAACAGTAGATAACAGATAACAGATAAACAGAATTGGAAGGACCTTGTAGATCATCTAGTCCAACCCCCCACCCAAGCAGGAGACCCTACACCATTTCTGACAAATGGCAGTCCAATCTCTTCTTGAAAATCTCAAGTGATGATGCTCCCACAACTTCCGAGGGCAAAAGCTGTTCCATGGGTTGATTGTGCTCACTGTCAGAAAATTTCTCCTTATTTCGAGGTTGAATCTCTCCTTTGCTCAGTTTCCATCCATTATTCCTTGTCTGGCCTTTGGGTGCTTTAGAAAATAGATTGACCCCTTCCTCTCTGTGGTAGCCCCTCAAATATTGGAAGACTGCTATCAGGTTTCCCCTGGCCCTTCTCTTCACTAGATTAGCCATGCCCAGTTCCTGCAACCGTTCTTCATATGTTTTAGTCTCCATATAAGGTAAAGACATAGTTATTAAAGCAACATCTTCGGCTGAATTTCAGATTTTTTCTCTCTCTCTACATATGCTCAGTTCTATATTCTACTTTGGAGCAAAGGAGAAAGAATTGACAACAAAGCCAAGGAAAATGGAAACACATTTATCAGAAAGTTGCTGACATAACCAAGATGTTGCAGAAGAAAATTGTTTATTAGAAGGAAGTTGTAAGTTCCTGGCAGATACAGGTAAAACCCAGATACTTATCAATTTTTGAAAGCCGAGGAAATTGCAACACATCCCACCCACAAACACGAGGGTACCCAAGTGGCAGCTGTAGCCATCATCCGACTTTGGCTCTCTGAATCAAAACGCATCTGCCTTTCCTCTTGAAGATTGTATATCCAGATGTGCTTAACACACATTGCTGGCAGAGGGGAAAAAAGTGACACAGAAAACCACATACAGCTGAAACTGGTCCATGTCTGTCCTACAACTGATCTTCTAGTCAAGATAAATTCAAATCTTTTTATGGTTGCATATGCAATTTGAAGGTATGCATGTATATTTGCAAGTATAGGTAGTTCTCATTTAGCAACCACATTTGGGACCAGCAATGTTCATTAAGTGAAGCAATTGCTAAGTGAAACATCCCAATTTTATGATTTTACTCCATTTTTTTCCTTTGCTTTACCTTCCTGCGAAGGTTGCAAATGCAAGGACTAGTCACAAAGGGTTCAGCATTGTTGTAACCACAAATGGTCACTATGCAGGTCAGATGCTAAATGAGGACTACCTATTTTCATTCATTCAGAACAGAACAGAACAAACTAGAATAACAGAGTTGGAAGGGACTTTGGAGGTCTTCTAGTCCAACCCACTGCTAAAGCAGGAAATTCCACACCATTTCAGACAAACGGTTATCCAATCTCTTCTTAAAAACTTCCAGAGTTTTTTACATTAAACAAGAGGGATTTTTGTTTTTCCCACGAATTTTGCCTGCTGGGTGCAGCTGGTCAGCCAGTTTCAAATCCATCTGATGGTGGTCTTGTCTATCCCACATTGTTCTGTCTTACAAAGAAGTAGACAGTGGTCTACTTTGTCAAATGCCTTACTGAAGTCTAAGTAAATTAGGCTGACAGCATTTCCCTTATCCATCCATCCATCCATCCATCCATCCATCCATCCATCCATCCCTATGCAGATCAACAGGACACTTGGGAGTTATGCATCTTCAATTCTGGGGCCTCGAGATGCAAGAAGACTTGGGTCAATTCATTACAGAAAGTTGCTCAGAGTTAATGGTCACAGGCCTGTAGAAAAAGAAGGATCAGAGCCAACTTTTACACATACATGTGACTGATGGGAAAAGTCAAAATCCATAGCCCATAAAGCCTCAAGCTCTCAAACCTTCTGATCACTCAAATATTACTGTTTTTCTTTTCACTCTAGGAAGAAATACTGATTTAAGGAATGCTGGCAGGCATCTCTTTGCAGCCAGAGACGAATCATATGCCTGGATGCAGACACATTAAAAAAAAAAAACCAAAACTCCAACTTTTAAGGTCTGCACTGCATTTGGGCTACAATGAGTAGCCTCGCCCACAAAAGAAAGCCAGACTGAGCATGGAACAAATTAAACACCATCCAATTTCAAACGCTATTAAAAGTTGGCTGCGATGTCATCTCCCTTCCCTTCTTCCCTGCCCCACCAAACCCGCTTCCCTAAGCATCTTTCGGTGACTTAATTCGCTCCTTTTTAAATAAAATCACCTTAAAACCGAGCGGCATTAAAATTCAATTATTCCTCTCCTGGCTGCCATCCACAGCTCGACAACTGAAGTCTAAGCATATATTTTGCTGTAGAAAATTGTCATTTACAAATAAGAGCTGGCTCAAGCAGCCTTGTAACTAAACCATTTGCAGGCCTGTCAGGGACCGTTTTTCATACCGAGCTTTGATATAATACGGAGCCAAACATTTGATGTTCTACCAAAGTGTGGACACACAACATGCACACGCACACACACACACACACACACACACACACACACACACTCGAGATACCCAGCCAAGAGGAAATGGAGGAAAAGGAAGAAATTATTCTACATTTTTAAAAGACTCTTCCCCCCCCACCCCTTCAGTGATCAATTTGATATGCGTCACCTTGAGAGGAAACAAAAAACAAGAGAGGAAAGAAGAGCCATTCCTTTATGAAGGAAGGTAAAAGAATTAAAAAAAAATGGGTGGGGGGGAAGCCTCTCTTTGCTTCAATGGTTTTGGTCAAAGAAATATTAGCAATGACAAGGAAACGCACAGCAACAGCCTATTAATGTTCGGACAGCCATTCAAAGGCAGGAAATTGTTCTGGAAAGCAGCTCTTTGATTCAAAAATCACGCACAAAATTAAATCCCACCGTGGCATTCCCTGTTTTCTTAAAAAGACAGTTCAATTGTGGTGCTGTACCGGTTCCTCTTTTTGTGAGAAAATATAAATTATTTGCTCCTACAGCTGTCCTTTGCATCATGACAGGCCCGAGTAGATGTCACTCCCTTCCTTCAGCTACCAATAATCACCCGTGGCCTTACGTCTAATCAATGCTGCAAGCTGCAACTATCTGCACATTATGGGTGGTCCTCGACGTACGACACTTCGTTTAGTGACCGTTTGAAGTCACAACGGCACTGAAAAAAGTGACTTAGGAGCATTTGTCTCACTTACAACCCACTGTCACATCCCCGTGGTCACATGATCAAAATCCGGACAATTGGACAAAATGGCAGGTAGTGATGTCGGTTGCAGCGTCCTGGGCTCATATAATCACCTGGTGATCCTTCGGATAAGCAAGGCCAATGAAGAAGCCAGATTCACTTAACAATAATAAGATTGGGACTGGGTTAGGGACTTCTGTCCTCACTGTGAGTTGTATTTGGGGCGGAGGTGCACGAAGGGAGGCTCAGCCAATCTCATTGTACACATGTTGTGCCCTGACAATAAAGGTAATAATAATAATAATAACTGTGTTACTAAATTAACTGCAGTGATCCACTTACCAATGTAAAAAGTTGTAAAATGGGGCAAAGCTTAACGACAACTGTCTTGCTCAGCAACAGAAATTTTGGGTGTGATTGTGGTCGTAAGTCCAGGACTAAGTGTACAGCTTTGGATTTTACCAGGAATGGAAACTGGGAAGGAATCCAACTTAGGACAGGGAATAGCAAAGGTAATGGCAATGGTTTTTATTTTATAAGCAAAGGCAAGGCGTGCAACTTTAAGTTTGGCCTTTCAACAAAATGGTCGAACTACAGCCCTACATGATTGCCTCAACCTAATTTCATTTTGAAGACTGACATGTTTTGGGAATCAGATGCAAACCTCTGTGAAAAGATTCGTGGTCTTCCCATCAACCTGGGAGAGTTTGAAAGAACACGTTATCTGGGTCAAAAAAAGCTGCCAATTTTTTGGCCTTCCACAATGGGGTCAAAATGTGGCTGTGGTAGCCTTCTATAGTGGACACAGAGCCCCACACAACCATGGGGCTGATTGTTCCCACACACACCTGTATTAACAACTGTTAATCCCCCATCTTAGAATTTTTTACTTTCTGAAATTTTTATAAGGTTGTTTTTGTAATTTAAAAACTTTTAAGCCTAAATTATTCTGATTTTAATATTTAATTTTAATGATGATGTTGTACAACATCCAGAGTCCCCTCTGAGGGAGATGAATGGTTATGAAATATAAACTATAAATAAATATCAATAAATAAATTAAAGTAGGGGTTTCCGATAGAAAATGAATGAATGAATGAATGAATGAATGAATGAATGAATGAATGAATGAATGAATAGGCAGCTTTAAGAGTTGTGGACACCCACTCCCATGGCTGGCTGAGGAATTTTGGGAGCTGAAGCCCACAAGATTTAAAACTGCCAAGTTTGGAGAGCCTCTGAATTAAAGCATTATATACAATAGTTTGGGGGCCACTTGAGAACGACACAAAACTCTTGATCAGTTATCAGAATCAACTGAGGATGCTAACAGAATTTCTGAAACAGAAATTTAGTAGAAAAATTTAGCTGAATAGGGGTTCTTCCATGTCTTGTCTCCTTTTTAACTCACCAGACCAATTGGGGGGGTGGGGGGGGGGGGATGAAAAAAAGGTGAAAGTAAGTTGCTGTAAGCCCCATTCATGAATTCTTATTTATGTTTTATTCATTCAACAAAACAAAAACAACAACCCCAAAACACTTAACTGTATTAGGTTCTTCCTTCAAATAGCTGCTACTTCATCTGTGATTATTTGCCTCTGGAGCAGTGCCTCTCCGCTGTGTTCTCCAAAGTCAACACAAAGCATTTGAAATCACTGGATTTGGGGCAAATATTTCAGGAAATGCAGAGAATTGATGAAGCTGGGGTCCCGCTGGTGCCAAACAGCAATTTTATCCCTCTGCTGCCACCCCATCCTCTTCTTCTCCTTTAGCTGTCAAGCTTCTAGTGTGTGATCTGGACCCTCTTAACTGGCAATTGGATCTTGTTAACTTTCAGAATTCCAAATTCCAACGCAACACAATCTGCGCATAACAATTGAACCAATCCCTTGGGAATCCCTCAACTAAGGAGAGGAATCCTACCCCTGGTACGTGCACAAAGCGTAAATCAAACAGGAGGGTAGATGGCTACCCACCTGCCCCTGAAGGCAGAAATCTTATTAACAAAGACAATGGAAGCCCATTAATATTCATTAAGAAATTTATCTCACTTCTAAGCCTGTGCCAGGCTACACCACTTCAAATTGGACTCCCACACTACTTTCCATGCCAAGCTTGCCATTATGTAGAGGCAAAACTAGCATGTCAAGGAAAAGTCTTCTTTTATCTTGAAATGCTAGTGTTTTTTTTCCTTTACAAAGAGTTTCTGTACCTGTCAATGTTTGCCTATAGACCTTGTGAAGCATGACACGGTATAAACTAAACCACAAGTTAACTCAGATCTTTCTTGTTCTTTAATCCAGGGGTCTCCAACCATGGCAACTTTAGGCCTGGAGGATTCTGGGAGTTGAAGTCTGCCAAGCTTAAAGTTGCCATGGTTGGAGACCCCTGCTCTACTCTACGCTCAGCCATTATATTCTTCACTCACTCTAGACTTCAAATTTCTAAGCCCCAAACATGTACAGCATTAGCTGGTGACTGTTGGTAGGATAAGGGCAAACATCCAAAGAGATTCTCAATCATCCAAGTCATGGTTGTCCAAAGATGATTTTCAAAAAGGCAACTGGACTTTCTTGGGGTTTTTTCCCCCTTTTGAAACTGTTTCACTTTTTATCCAAGAAGCTTCTTCGGATCTGTTAGAACTTTAGTTAGAACTGAAGAAGCTTCTTCCACGAAAAGCGAAAGGTTTAGAAGTGAAAGAAAACAGCAAGAAAGTCCAGTTGCCTTTTGGAGAAAGCATCTTTGGGATAAGGACAAATATCATTTTTGGACCAGTTTCCTGAACCGTTACAGTTTTTCCTCACTTAATGACTGGTGACTTAGCAATCATTCAGAGTTATGACAGACCCTCCCCACAAAGGACTTTTTGGGTTCCCAAGTTTCAACAGTGGTATCTATTTGGGGCGCTTGGAGCTTTTTTGTTGTCAGAAACTGTTTTTTGGGGCTGGTTTCAGAGTCCCTTGAACCATAAGATGGGCGGCAAATAAATGTGATAAAGAAATATAAATAGATTTTTTTAAACCCACCCCTAGGAATGCATTGATTCATTTAACAATTATCCCTTTTGCTTGATAGCTTTAGTGTTTACTTAACAATCATTACGGACCAAGCCATAACATCAGGTCAGTCGTGTAGGTACAACTTAATGCCGTTATGATTTGCAATGGAAATTCCAGGCTCCATTACAGTCATAAGTCAAGGACCACCTACAGGTGCAGGATTTGTTTTAGGCAGCCTAAAATACAGTACCTAAAATACAATGGGATCCCTACCTCAAGGGAGTTAGATTTTATTTAGGAAGAAGATTTAGCATCAGTAAGCCAAATATGGAGGGAGTTGAGTACTGATTTTATTTTGGTAAACTGAGATAAACAAACCGCAATAATCCAAACATCTAGCAATCAATGTATTGGAGAAAAGTGCATCCAACATTAAACCGACTTCCTCTCTTCTTTGCAATTCTCAGGGCCAGGGCAGTTACAATTACTCCAAGCTTTCTTTAGATCCAGCTTCAGCCAGAATTTGACAAAAGATGAATCCCACAAACATTGTGAGCTTGAAGATTAAAAAATTGGAAAGAAACTTGCTGGGTGCATCTCCATTAACCTGGTCCTCTCTTGCCTACCATTTCAGCCTGACGGGGATTGTGTGAAGGACAAAAAAACAGATGAAGAGTTTTAATCTACAATCACAAGTGACCACCATTTATTTGAACTTCGGGTGGGGTGGGGGGGAGACTAATTAGACCTAAAGATGAAAATGTACATCCCACTTGTCCTCCTCATGCAAATCAGAAATACACAAAGGAAGAGAAGGATTAGCAGGAAGCATCCTGCCTGTTCATCTAATCTCCAGTGTCATCACTGGCGTCTTCGAAGATTTATAAACGCTGACTGGGAGAGAAATGGTTGAAGAGCAAGAGAGCAGAAATCACTATCTGTGTATGCCGCGAGTTACATTTCATACTCCATTGTGTTCTGCATTGAGAAAAACGTTACATCTGATTAAAATGTAACTTGCCTAATGGGAAAAGTGAACTTGTAACTGAATTACTCTTGTTCTCACACAGAATACAAAAGACAAGTAGCTGGAGAGCACTCTAAGGTTCTTTCGCTTTGGTGGCAAGTTTTAAAAGGCTTTTAGCAGGGCAAATAGTCTCTCTCTCTCTCTCTCTCTCTCTGTGTCTGTCTGTCTGTCTGTCTCTGTCTCTGTCTCTGTCTCTCTCTCTTTCTGTGTGTGTGGGGGTGGGTGGGTGGGTATTTTTTGCTAAAAAAAGAAATCCATTTGCAGCAAGGCCACTGTTATTAAGGAAATGGATTAATCCTTTTATTTTATTTATATATAAATATGTATAAATATATATATCCACCCATGTCATAGATGAGACTCTAAACATCACATTCAAAACAATATACGATTGGATTTTGTTCGTTTTTTCAAATGATTGGGTTACCACACTGAAGACACCTGATCTAGCTGAAGACAGTAAAAACTACAAGCAGCCCTCAATCTACAACAGCTCACTTAGTGACCGTTCAAAGTTACAACGGCACTGAAAAAAGTGACTTATGAGGATTTTTCACACTTATGACCATGGCAGCATGATTTACGTTTATGACTACGGTTTACACACTTATGACCACGGTCCCGTGGTTTACGTTTGGATGATTGACAACTGGTTCATATTTACAACGGTTGCAATGTCCCGAGGTCATGTGTTTCCCTTTTGTGACCTTCTGACAAGCAAAGACAATGGGGAGCCAAATTCACTTAACGACCGTGTTATTAATTTAACCGCTTTGGTGATTCACTTAACAAACATGGCAAGAAAAGTCGTAAAATAGGACAAAACAAATTTCTCACCTAACAACATAAATTTGGGGGTTCAAGTGTGGTCATAATTTGAGGACTATCTCTAGTACCTCTTAAAGTGGGTCATCAAGGTACCAGAAACATGATGGGGCATGGAATCAGGAACAACATTTTTGCCCTAGCAAAATCCCCAACTTTATATACAAAGAGACCTCACTTTATGTATGACTACTCGTTTAGTGACCGTTTGACATTACAACAGCACTGAAAAAAGTGACGTACAACCAAACCTCACCTTCATGACTGTCACAGCATCCACATGGTCATGTGGTCGAATTTAGGCACTTGGCAACTACCAGATATTTACAAAAATTGCCGTTTCCCGGGGTCATGTGATCCCTATTTACAGCCTTTCCAACTTGCTTCCAACAAGCAAAGCCAGTGAGGAAAACTGGGTTAGCTTCACATCTGCATGATTCGCTTTAACAACTGCAGTGTTTCGCTCAACCACCACGGCAAAAAGTTCCCAAAATCAGGCGTTGAGTCACTTAACCATCACCTTGCTTAGCAACGGCAATTCTGGTCCCAACCGCTGTCGTAAGTCGAGGACTACCTGTAAATCCTACTCTTCAGTATGAAAATGCAGCTGCTCAGCTTCTGCAAACCTACTGATACTTTGCTTTATAAATGCACATTCGCACAGCTGTCACACAAAGAGGTTCAGGAGCCACGGTTAGAGTGCAGTACTGCAAGGCTCCTATTGCTGACCGCCAGCTGCCTGCAATTTGGCAGTTCGATTCTCACCAGGCTCAAGGTTGACTCAAGCCTTCCATCCTTCTGAGGTGGTGGGTAAAATGAGGACCCAGATTGCTGGGGTTAATAGGCTGACTCTGTAAACCACTTAGAGAGGGCTGTAAAGCACGGTGAAGCGGCATATAAGTCTTAAGTGCTATTGCTATCATATTTCCAGCCTCTGCATTTCAAGCTGAGAACTACGGCAACCTTGCTCTCCATTTCAGTTTCAAGTCCACGTGAAGAGCTCTCTAAAGTAAGCCTTCTTCTGGCTGAGCGCCCTTTCAGTTAACTATGGAGATGCCCATGCAGACAGAAGAAATGGGTTTGCCAGCGCTTTGTTCTAGCATGTTATTCAACTTCCCTGCAGCGCTGGGATTCCCTGCTTAGTTTTTTTTTGTATTCCCTTCCCTAGTAACACGTGAGGAAGAAGAACAAAAGTAACGAAAACAGACTGAAACTAAACAACTGAATTGGGGGGAATCAGGCTAAGATGCCGAGCATCGAAAGAACAAAACCAATAAATTATATAACAACCCAAAAAGCATCTTGAAATCCATTCTCTAAGAGCAAAACACTAAACGAACAATATATACTATACCATTAATCCCTTTTTTAATATAATAATAGTAATTCTGCAGTCAATGATATAACTGCATTCAACCTGTTTTAAGGCTGGAATTAAGTCGCAATTAATCCAATGAGACTCAGTTCTGAGGAGTTATATAGGGGATTATACTACAGTATGCAAATAAAATAAAAGCTCAATTATTACATCTACACTAAGTCATTTTTCCTCCCTTCCTCTTCCCTTAGCCAGCAACATCTTCCAAGTTGCTTCTGGTTCTCCCAGTAATTTATTTATTTATTTTTGTCAATTGCTTACAAGATAAGTAAAAATGTAGTTATGAATACATGGATACCTATAACAAAAATAAAAAATAAAATAAATAATAGGACAGGGATGGTAGGCATGTTGGTACGCTTATGCACACCTGCTAAAGACGTCCTAGGAAAGGGGTGAGATCAATAGTAGACAATCTAAGGTTAAAGTTTTGGGGGTCTGGGGAAGAAATCACAGAGTCAGGTACAGTATTCCAGACATTGACCACTCTGTTGCCGAAGTCATATTTCCTGCAATCAAGTTTGGTGTGATTAACCTTGAGTTTGTATCTATTGTTTGCTCTTGTGTTGTTATGGTTGAAGCTGAAGTATTCATTGACAGGTAGGACATTGCAATGTATGATTTTATATACTATACTTAGATCGGCCTGAAGACGGCGTAGTTCTAAGTTTTCTAGGTCTAGAATTTCGAGTCTGGTGGCATAAGGTATTCTGCAACGAGTAGAGGAGTGGAAAACTCTTCTTGTGAAATATTTCTGGACTTTCTCAACTGTGTTAATATCAGATACGTAACGTGGGTTCCAGACTGATGAGTTGCATTCAAGTACTGGTCTAGCAAATGTTTGGTCTCTCCTCATTCAACTTGGCTCTTCCTTGCTACCTCCAGTGGTTACCACTGCTTCTTCAGAGGGCCAGAAGCTAAATAGCAGAGGAACATTTCACTTTATCTTTTGCGACTTCGAAAAATCTTGACTTTCAAGAAACCCTTCCAGCTGCAACTGTGCTCGCTAAACTGGGCAACTTTAAGATGTGTGACTTCCAGAATACTTTAGACAAGCATGGCCACCATTAAGAAACCCTAATCTATTGAAAGAGGTATCAGAGTGACCTTCACAAGATCCAGAAAGGCCAACACTATTGCAGCACCACGAACACGCATCATTTGTCCAGATCAAGAGAATGGTCAAATGCAGAGAAGCTTAATAGAAGAAACTATTTAGCTCAGGGTTGAACTGTGGAGTCCTTGCTGAGTTTGGCTGCTTTTTTGCAGACGTTTCATTACCCAACTAGGTAACGTAATCAGTGTTAGAAGGTAGTGGGGTTTGCTCGCTGTTTATATACAAGTGGCTTACCACAAAGGTGCTTAGTTACAAAGTCAATCTCCTAACGAGCAAAAGGTCTACTTCTGAATGTGTCCAAGTAGCTCTTTTGTTTACTTTTAAATTTTTTTTAAAAAGCTTTTATTGAAATTAAAATATTAAAATACAAATATATCTATAAAAAGAAAATAAGTTGGTACAATTTACCAGCATTTTCTGACAGTACAAAAACAAATCATGTCTATATTCATACATTCCAAATGTTCATCCATTTCAACCGATTCTTATTAATCATATACATACAACATGTGATAAAAGAAAAAAAATTAAACTTATTTTTAACCTATACCTTTCATATTTCTACCGTCTATCCACTGATACCAATTGTTCCAAGTGGCATAATACTCTGAGTTTTCCTTCTTATTCAGTTCTATGGTGAGTCTATCCATTTCTGCGCATTTGAAAATTTTTTGGATTATTAAGCAATCTGATGGTATGTTAGACATTTTCCAAGCTTGTGCTAGTGCAATTCTTGGTGCCATAATAATATGTATAGTCCTAATCTTTTGGGGGTATTTATGATCCCCAAAAGAAACAATTCAGGCTTCAACTCTATTCAACAGTGGGTGATTTTGTTTAGCCATTTTTGTATTTTAATCCAATATTTTTTTCAATTTCCGGGCACAGCCACCAGACATGGAAAAAAGTACCTTGCACTTGTTTGCATTTCCAACAATTAGGGTTGCGGTTGGGATACATCTTTGCAAGTCTTGTTGGGGCTAAATGTCAACGGTAAAACATCTTGTATTGGTTTTCTTTGTATGCGGTGGATTTTGTTAAAGTATAATTTTTGTTCCATATTTTTTCCCGATCTTCTGACTCAATATTGTGCCCGAAATTTTTGGCCCAAGCTAACATTGGCCCTTTTATCTCCTTTTCTAAGTTGAAATTTAATAAATAATTATATATTTTTGATAGTAATTTCTCTTTTGGTCCCAACAATAATTTGTCTAATTGAGTTGCGTCCAACTCTACTACAGGAGAATAATTGTTATCAGAAGGATGTTCTACAAACTAAGAACGAAAAACCTGTGCCTTGTAGCAGACTACTGCTGTGGAACTTTTGTGATTTGACCCGTGTGTATGCCTGAATCTTTAATTAATCCAGCTCTAATGCTCAGTTCCCCAGTACTTGAGCCCTAGGCTGCTATCAAGTGCCTCGGATTTTAACTCAATTTGTTTAATTTGCCTATTATTCGGATTAGTGTGCTTGACATTTGGGTTGTCTTCTGACCACACTCTTTCAGAAAATTCAGTCTCTGCAAATTTCTTAACTAGCATAATAAGTGCCCTGTAGCTATATTAATGTATTAAAGATAATACCAACAATAAAAAATAAAACCTGGGTATAAAAAAATATGTACAATTCTTCTTCCTAGCAAAACGTGGGCATTTAAAAATCCAAAGTTAAAATGGGCAATGCCTTGTTTTGACAGCACAGGTAGCCCTTGTTTAGCGACCACAATTGGGACTGGCCATTCGGTCATTTAATCAAAGTGGTTGCTTAAGTGAACAGCAACTGTACTTGCACTTTTACTTTCTTGGCTTTACAGACCTGTGAAGGCCATAAATGTGAAGATTGGTTGCTCAGTTACTTTTTCATGATTGACAAAACCGTGAATGGTCACTAAATAAAGCAGTTGCTAAATGAGGACTGCCTGTGATATCTCAAGCAGAGTTTCTGGAGATAACTGAGATATCCAGGTGTTACGAATTATCCAAGTGACCTACGTGTCATAAAGAGTTAAGTCCAGGTGAAAGCTAATTGTTAACCCTCTTTTCAGCCATAGGATCTGGAGGTACCTAGTCACACAATGTCTTACTTGGTTAAATCATAAGGTTCAGCAGCACTTGGAAATAAACCTTTTTTTTTAAAAAAAAACAAAGCTTTAGAGAGGTGCTTCTCAAACTAGGCACTGGCTGGGGAATTCTAGGAGTTGAAATCCACCTATCTTAAAGTTGCTAAGTTTGAGAAACACTGCTTTACACACAGACCTTGTCTACAACCAACACCATTTAGTGTAGTCTAGGATCTCACAGACCAGTTGCACAACTCCAGTAGAAATTACTGTTTCAAGGACATACAGACAATGAGTGACCCTCCCCACCACAGGTCGTCCTCGACTTACGACTATAATGGAGCCCAACATTTAGGTTGCTAAGTGAGACACTGGTTTCAGTGAATTTTTACGGCCTTTCTTGCCATGTTTGTTAAGTGAACCAATGCAGTTGTTAAGTCAGTAACACGATTGTTAAGTGAATCTGGCTCCTCCATTGACTTTGTCAGAAGGTCGCAAAAGGGGATTGCATAACCCTGGGACACTTGCAACCATCATAAATAGGAGTTGCCAAGCATCCAAATTTTGACCATGAGAATGCTGGTTGTAAGTGTGAAAAACTGGTTGCAAGTGTGAAAAACGTTCATAAGTCACTTTTTTCAGTGTTGTGATAACTTTGAACCACAGGTGGTATTCAGCAGGTTCTGACCAGTTCTGGAGAACCGGTAGTGGAAAAATTTAGTAGTTCGGAGAATCAGCAAATCCCCCCTCTGACTGGCTCCGCCCCCATCTATTCTCTGCCTCCTGAGTCCCAGCTGATCGGCTGGGTCTTCTTTGGTTGCCCTGCACAGGAGAACGGAGCTGGAAAGCAGGTTAGTGGGATGGGGAGGGAATGGGGATTTTGCAGTATCCTTCCCCTGCCATGCCCACCAAGCCACAATCACAGAACCAGTAGTAAAAAAATTTGAATCCCACTACTGCTTTGAAGGATCAGTAAACGATCGGCTGTAAGTCAAGGACTTACCTGTATCCGCTCCGCCCAATTCTAATGGTTTTGACCTGGTTTATGTCTTTTGTCTCATATGTTAATGCAATCCGTTTCCTTCTTCGAAACCTCTCTCCCTCTCCCCCAAAAGCTTGGCAACTGGACGCATTAAATGCCTTGTTACCTCCTAATCATTACGACGACTCGGACCTACCACGGTTTCATAAATGGCCATGTCCAATCAGCGCTGCTGCTGCGGCGGCAAAAGGCTGGAGATCCTGTTTTGCCAAGCTTATAAAAAAAACTTCATAAAGCAGGGGGGTTTTTTGGGGGGAATGGGGACAGAGGGGTGGGTGCCGGAGAAATAACCATCAGAAGCAATTTTCCTCCCTGCCAAACTACTCCAACTGATTTCATGAGGGGGTAAAAAAAAAAACATACTCCAACCCTGAACAAATGGAAAAAGTTTAACCCTTAGCCTTGATTAATTTCATCTACATAATACAGATGCCGGCAGCAATCAGGCGTTGATGAGCAAGTCTTCACTTAATCGCCCGAGAGAAGCCGATGTCTCTACAACACTCCAACTGGTTTTTTTTTGTACACACACACACACACACACACACACACATGAAAAAAGAGCTTTTCATCTAAAGAGACCCAAAAAGGCATTTAAGAAGGAAAAAGAAAAAGTCCTCCAAGTTCGTTCGTTCATTCGTTCGTTCTTTTGGTTTCTTATAAACAGATTGGCAGAATAGAGGTAGTCCTCGGCGTACAACCAAAATTTCAGTGGCTAAGCGAGGCAGGGGTTAAGTGAGTTTTTACCCCATTTTGTGACCTTTCCTGCTACAGTTGTTACGTGAATCACTGCAGTTGTTAAGTTAGCCACAGGGTTGCTAGCGGTATCTAGCTTCCCCCATTGAGTTTGCTCGTGAGAAGGTTGCCCAAACGGGGACCACATTACCCAAGACGGCGAAAACCATCATAGATACACGCCACTTGCAAGCATCCAAATTTTGATCACATGGCCACAAGGATGCTGCAGTGGTCCCAGGTGTGAAAAAACAGTCGTAAGCCAGTGCTGTTGTAATTTTGTACTAAACAAATGGTTCTAAACCTGTATTCCAGAGAAAGAGGTTACCATTGTCAACACTTAGAATAGAATATCGCAAGAGGTGTATTCTTTTCCAAGAGGCAACTGGATTTTCTTGGTTTTCCTTCGAAGACATCTCGCTCCTCATCCAAGAAGCTTCTTCGGCTCTGACTGGAGTCGAATCGAGTCAAGTTAGATAGGATAGGGATAGGACTATGGTTGGAAGGGACCTAACCCTAACCCCCTGCTTAGGCAGGAGACCCTATATCATTTCAGACAAATTCAAACTCTGCATCACTAGCAATAGCACTTAGACTTATATACCGCTTTACAGTGCTTTACAGCCCCCTCTCTAAGCTGTTTACAGTGTCACCCTCTTCCCCTCAACAATCTGGGTCCTCGTTTTATCCACCTCGGAAGGATGGAAGAGGCTGAGTCAACCTTGAGATTTGAACTGCCAAACCTGGTGAGATTTGAACTGCCGAATTGCAGTCAGCAGGCAGTCAGCAGAAGTAGCCTGCAGTACTGCACTCTAACCACTGCGCCACCGTGGCTCACTAGAATTCCCCCTCCTAATACTTAGCTAAAATCACCTATTCTGTCATTCCCACTGGCTTGTTTTTTTTATCCGCTCTTTTTACTTCTCCTGAAATGGCAGAGACCAAACTATGGAATTTGAAGTATGTTTTTCTTTCCCTTGCCCTTCCCCCCCCCACCTCAAATCATCTGTTCTCTAAACTAAAAACATTCAAACATTCCTCACATGGCTTTGTTTCCACTTTCCTCAATGTTCTAGGTGATTGGATTCCATTCCGGCTGGTTTCTTAAAATGGGCTCAAAATTAGACAATCCATTCTGTGTGTAACCTAATCACCGAGAAACCTTCTTCAAATGCCAGATGAAGAAAAAAGATGCCATTTTAGAATTTGTTGTTGCTTGCAGGTATCCTCAATTTACAAGCCCAATTGAGAGCAGAATTTCAGTGGCTAAGGAAAGCGGTCGTTAAGTGAGTGACACCCAATTTTTATGATATGGTTTGTCACAGTGGTTAAGCTCTTAAGTTTTTTAACGGGTCACTGCAGTTCATTCTAGCCTGTGATGGTTCAGGGGTTAAAGATGCTGAGGAGCTTGTGAGCTGAAAGGCTGACAGCCCGGGTTTGAAACCCTAGCGCCGTGTGATGGGGTAAACTCCCTTTCCTTGCCTCCCAACTCCTGTTCACCTAGCACCATGATGGCAAACCTATGCCACGCATGGTGGAAATGGCATGCAGTGCCATCACTCCGGGCACGCCAGCCACACCCGTTGCTCTTCTGGGAGTGCCAGAAACCGGAAGAGCAGCTTCCGGCATGTGCATGCGTTCTGGCCACCTGATCTTCCGGTTTCTAATGCGCATGCACGCATGAAGACTAGCTGGCCAACGCATGCATTCACATTAGAAACCAGCCGGCCAGCTAATCTTCGCATGCACATGTACGTTAGAAGCTGGAAGACCAGGTGGCTGCAGCGCATGCAGGAAGCTGCTCTTCTGGTTTCCGGCGCATGCACGTGCATTTCAGCATTCAGTGCCTTTTGGGCACACGTGGACTTCCGTTTCAGATTTCAGGTGCCGAAAAGGTTAACCACTACTGGCCTAGCATGCAAATGAGAGTAGATAAATAGGCACCACTTGGGTGGGAATGTAACAGCTATACACCTTTGATGTATAGTTCTACTGGCCACATCATCACAGAAATTGTCTTTGGACAATGCTCCCTCAGGCAAAAAATGTGGAGATGAGCACCGTGCCCTAGAATCATTCATGACTGAACAGGGACAAATTTACCTGCAGTTCACTCTAAAATCTGGCTTCTCCCATTGATTTAGCTTGTTGGAAACCGGCTGGGAGTGTCACAAATAGCTATCTCTGGATGATTCCACCACATACGTGCCACTTGCCAAGCACCTGAGCTTGGATCACATGATGGTGGGGATGCTGCAGTGGTCATAAGTATGAGGACGGGTTGTAAGTCACTTTTTTCAGTGCCGTTGTAACTTAGACTGGTTGCTAAACAAACGGTTGTAAGTTGAGGATTACTTGTATTTATTATATCCTATGGGGAAATCAAAATAAAACCGAGAACATATTTCAGTGTGCATTTCCCATTTACATTGTGATGTATCAACAGCCCCCAAAGACCATATCACAGTCTTTTTCCTATTCAAAAGAAATAAGATTGTTTATATATTACTGTTTTCTTTCTGCAGGTTTAGATAGATTGCCCCATAAATCCACCCAACAAATTCAGCTGCTGGACGAAATGAAAGATGAGGAAGTGAGATGCCACAAGAACAGAACAGCAGTCCAGTAATAACACTACTGAACATATCATAGAGGTAGTCCCCGACTTACAACAGTTTATTTAGTGACCATTCAAAGTTACAATGGCACTGAAAAAGTGACTTATGACCATGTTTCACACTTACAACTGTTGCAGCATCCCCGTGGACACGTGACTAAAATTCAGACACCTGACTACTGACTCATATTTATGACAGTGGCTGTGTCCCAGGGTCATGTGATCATCTTTTGTGACCTTCTTACAAGCGAAGTCAATGGGGAAGCCGGCTTCACTCAACAGCCGTGTTACCAACAACTGCTGTGATCCACTTAACAACTGTGGCATGAAAGGTTGCAAAATGGGGCAAAATTCACTGAACAACTGTCTTGCTTAGCAACAGAAATTTTGGACTGTATTGTGGTCGTAAGTCAAGGACTACCTATAGTCTTTAAAAAATATATCAATGCATGTTACCGAATTGAGAACCATTTTTACAAGCCAGCAATAAATAGCACCATGGAAATGACATTAACTGGGTCTTTGGACCAGATGAAACCAAAAGCAAACAAATTTAAGCAAAATAAGCTCAAGGACTTAATTTTTAGTTTATGCTGCTGAGTTCCAAAACAAAACAAAAAACCCACCACAGGTTACAAATCATTTTCTGTTCTGAAATGGCCAATAAGATTAAGTGAAGCTAGCATCACCCTACTTCTCAAACATTGGGTTCATATGTCATGCTAACTTAGCATGAAGCTAATTTGTGTTTAACACTGTGTATAGGGCAGGGTCTTAGGACATATCGAACTAACCATGATTTTAAACAAACTTGGCTCAGTACTTCATAGGGACACTGTGGTGGAATTTCTATTTAGCCAGGAAGAAGAGACCCAATTTGGAGTCATTGAGCTGACTCCAAAGCAGGCAAGGAATAATGGATGGAAACTGAACAAGGAGAGATTTAACCTGGAAATAAGGAGAAACTTTCTGACAGTGAGAACAATCAATCAATGGAACAGAAGTTGCCTTCGGAAGTTGTGGGAGCGCCATCACTTGAGACTTTCAAGAACCGATTGGACTGCCATTTGTCAGAAATGGTGTAGGGTCTCCCACTTGGGCGGGGGGTTGGACTAGATGACCTACAAGGTCTCTTCCAACTCTTGTTATCTGTTACCTGTTTGAGACTTTCAAGCTGTGGGAACTCCAGGTTTCTGGGGGAGCTCAACTCCCCCAGGATCCTTATCTTGCTATTCACAAGGAAATGCAGACAGTCTGCTGAGATTCTTGTAACCTTGTTCCATCAATCAGAATAGCGCTGACACCACCATTCAGTCAGAACTGAAGAAGCCTCTTGGATGAGGAGCAGAACATCCCCAAGGAAGTCCAGCTGCCTTTTGAAAAAGCACCTTTGGGACAACCAGGATCTGGATGACTGAGAATCTCCATGGACATTTTAACCCTTTTGACTCCAAGGATCTGAAAGAATGTGTTAATCATAATTTAAACAAGCCAAGGTTCCTCCCATTCGGATTCCACAGATATTTCCAGCCAAGAGGGAAAGGAGTATAAGAAGCCAAGGGCTGTTGCAATTCATTCACTAGTTCGTTCATTAGCAACAAGCCATGGCTTCCTGTTATGTCTGAACAGGTCTCAGAAGACACTCGTTCCATCTTGCACACTTAGCTTTCCCTTCAAAGCCCATTAAGAGAGCTTTCCAATCCTGGAAGATTTATTGCTCCGTGTTGTAACTGCTGCCCACTGCTTTGTTTGTTAATTGTGATTAGCTTTGCCTGCAGAAGAGTAGGTGTCTCATAAATCAGTTATCTCAAGGAAGAATTGATTTTAAAAGTTGTTAGCATGGACACTGAAGTACTTGGTTACAGCTTTGTTTTTATTTTTAAAAAAAGTCCATGGTCTTCTCTTTATACACTTCTATCAGGAAAAAATAAATCCCCTTTAGGTTTTATGGGACTGTGTCTAGGCATCATTTGGAAATAAAGCTGTGGATATTTTTGAAAAGTTCTTTCTTCATTTAGTTTTTCTCTGCCTGACTGGTAAAGCTCAGTTTTATCATCGTTTACTTTTTTTAAAGGCTACTTAAGGCTACCCCTGCTTGTTGGAAATCTGCTTTTCTTGACTTTGGTGACAACAGGGATCAAACCCAGGCAGAATTTGTGCAGGAGTGAGCAGCTAATTTTCAAATTTCATTGTATTTTGAATGCAATGACAACAAAGGTATTCTATTCTATTTTACTCTATTCTAAGGACCCTATACAACTGGTGAACTTCAATTCCCAGAATTCCTGGGCCAGCCATGCTGGCTCAGGAAATCTGGGAGTTGAAGTCCACAGGTTGTAAAGTAGCTGCCCACCCCTAACCTCTCTCTTTCCGGAAAGATGGGGTGTGCAATCCTATCTGCAGAGCCAAATGCAGGAGATTAATCACAGAAGTATGCTGACAGCCTCTTCGGTGTGATAACGAGTCTGGCTGTCCAATTCCTAAATTAAGAAAAATTCAGACCAGCAGTATCCATTGTCTGTTATGAAAGGCTTGCGATAACCTTGCAGCTATAGTGAGAACTGACTTCTGGTCTGCTGTTCTCTTGGTTTGCTCTCTATAGCAAAGTTTCTCAACCTTAGGCCTTTAAGATGTCGGGACTTCCATACCCAGAATTCTTAATTAGTGACATCTTAAAGCTACACAAGCTAGGAAATTCTGAGAGTTGAAGTCCCAACATTTTAAATCTATGCTGGCTAGGGAATTTTGAGAGTTGAAGTCCAGTTATCTTAAAGCAAGGATCTCCTGCCATGGTCACTTTAAGACTTGTAGACATCAACTTCCAGAATTCCCCACCCAGCATTCTGGCCAGGGAATTCTGGGAGTTGTGGTCCACAAGTCTTAAAGTAGCCAAGGTTGGAGATCCCTGTTTTGAATCTTTAGGACATTCTAGAAGTTGAATTACAGATGTCTTAAAGTCACACTGGCCAGGCAATCCTGAGAATTGAAGTCCCAACATCTTAAAGCAGAGGTCTTCAAATTTGACAGCTTTAAGACTTGTGGACTTCAACTCCTAGAATTCCTCCTCCAGTCATGTTAGCTTAGAAATTCTGGGAGTTGAAGTCCACAAGTCTTAAACTTGCCATGTTTGAAGACCCTTGTCTTAAAGCTATGCTGGCTAAGGAATTCTGGGAGTTGAAGTCCAGACATCTTAAAGTTGCTAAGGTTGAAAAACACTGCTCTACAGTCGTATAATTCAACTACAAGTGGCCTCATGCATTCTTAAAGTCTTCTAGGCAGCAAGCACTCAACTCTTCTGCAGATAGTGATTCAGCAGTCTATAGTTTGCTCCAAAAAGAACCACAGGTTGCATCTCCCCTGGACCTCGTTGTGCCCAGGGAGTCTCTAAGATCAAGACAAGTAGAGTCAATGGGGAAGCCAGATTCACTTAATGACCACATGATTCACTTAAAAGCTGCAATGTTTCACTTAACAGCTGTGGCAAAAAGATTGTAAAATGGGGCAAAACTCACTTAACAACTGCCTTGCTGAGCGACAGGAATTTTGGACTCATTTGTGGTCATAACTTTGTGGACTACCTGTACACTGCAATCTTTCAAAAAGACATCATAAAATAACTGCAATAAATAATAAAGATCAAAGAATTAGAGCAAATAGTTAAAAATATATTCCTTGGTAGAATGGTACTTGAACATAGGGAAATGGATGAAGAAATTAAGAAATTACAAGTACTGGCAGAAAGAAAATGGTTAATATATGATCCGCTGTTAAAAATTTATGTTTGTTAAAATAAGCTGTGTATAACAGCAAGATTCTGCCTAATTGGTTACACAGAAGTGGAAGTCACTTACACCAGGAGGAGCATAAAAATTTGTTCCCTGCAGTAGAAATGTGGTTCTTAAAAGGTGTTTGTAGTAAGAGAACAGACAGGATCAAGAATGAAATGCTGCTGAATTAATCTGATGGATGATAATATCACAGGAAGCTAAAAATATTGGTAGAAGTGATTTCACAACCATTGACTGAATTGGCAGGAAAAAAAGTACAGGGAGACTCAACTTACAACAGCTCATTTAGTGACCGTTCAAAGTTAAAACGGCACTGAAAAAAGGTGACTTTATGACCATTTTTCACACTTACAAACATTGCAGCCTCCCTGTGGTCACGTGGTCAAAATTCGGACGCTTGGCAATTGATTCATATTTATGACGGTCGCAGTATCCCAGGGTCATGTGATCCCATTTTGAGACCTACTAAACAAATCCGTTGTAAGTCGAAAACTACAGTATTTCCTTTTCTTTTTGCTCTCTTATTTTGCTTGGCTGACTACGTCTTACTCCTTTGCTTCATACTGCATGCCCGCTGCTTATCGTGAAAGAAAATCCTGTAATTGGGTGTGGTGTGCTTGTGTATGTATGCGTGTGTGTTTGCATGGTTGGGATCTATTCACTTGGGCAGGTTTTGGACAGACCAAAAGAATATATATATATATTTTAATGGAATTCAGGCCAATTCTATATAGGACATAACTGGTATAAACCACTTGTTGCCTTCTTGATATGTGGTCCGTTTTGGACCACTCATCAATCTGGCCACAATCAACTTAAATGCCCGTATTGGAGAGGGATGATTTTAAGGTTTTTTTTTGACGAATTTATGTCTCATGGCAAACGAAGGAGTTGAGCCGGTCGAAATGGCCTCATTTGCATACTTTTCCAGCCTGCTGCCTCATCTAGAGATCCTCCCGTTTCCTTATCAGAGTTTGTAGCTCTGATAAGCTCCGACGTTCCACCTCTTCCCGCGCAAAAGCATCGTCGTGCGTTAGACCTTGCCAAATCAGAACGCCCTTTTCTCCCGAACCGTGTCCCCAAAGCCAGCCTCGGACGCCCCTTGGCCTGCGTGTCAAACAGACACAGTGACGCCATAAAGTCGCTTCAAAGTCACAGGACAGCGGTATGAAAAAAGTTGGGATGCGGCGTTCTGCGCGCTCTGTCTTTTTCTAATCTAACTCGGGCTGGCATTCTTGTGCACCCAGGAGGAATCAGGAAGGGAAGTTGGCAGGAAGGAGTGGATTAAAAGTCAATTGCTGTTGCGCTGCCAGGTCTCGGCACTGCTCTCCTGTCCCCAGAGCTATTAAACCTGCAGCGCTCCAGGAGCCGCTGTGTGGTGTCAGTTGAGTCTTTCACTTGAAATCACACCATACTTTAAAGGATGACAGTTGCACAGTCAATCCGAGGCTGCTTGCCCAGTTTCCCGGAGCCATACCGCTCCAAGAGAGGGAAGCTTCCTGCTGTTTTTCCAGCAAGGGCTCTTTGATGTAACATTGCCTGTCTCGGCCTCCTTCTAATTCCTCGGCATCCACAATCATCACAGAACTGAAGCTGTATTGACAGGAAGTGGAAATTCTAACACCCGGCTGAAGGCACTACACTTAAAGAAGATTTCAGACAAGCTGCAACAGGCTCAGAGAAGCAACAGGGATGAGCAGAGGTTGGGGTGGGGGGAGGCTGGAGACAAAATCCTAGCATGAGAATAGCGAAACAGCAGAATAACAGAGCTGGAAGGGACTTTGAAGGCCTTCTAGTCCAACCCCCTGCTCAAGCAGGAGGCCCTATACCGTTCCAGACAAGTGGCTGTTCAATCTCTTCTTTAAAAACTTCCAGAGTTGGAGGACTCACAACTCCTGAAGACAAGCAGTTCTACTGATTACAGGTAGTCCTCAACTTACAACAGTTCACTTAATGGCTGTCAAGCTGAAATAAAGTGACCCCAACCCACCCACGAGCCGGTTTCTGAACCCCACCCCTGGAGAATAGTCAGAGCGGATGTTGCAGCACTTCTGTGGTCGTTCGTAACCGTGGTGCTGCAATATTTGGAATTTCGGAACTGTGTCCTAAATACCTGGGCAGAGGTTATCACGTAACTTTGAACGATCACTAAGTAAACTGTCATAACTCGAGGATTACCTGTATACGGAAGTTTCTTTCTAGCATACAGTCAGCACCTGCCTTTTTTTTTTTAACTTAAGCCATTATTCAGCATCTTGCAATCTAGGCTGATAAGAGACCCTCCTCAGGACTTCAAGTGCCGTTGTACCTTCCCTCTGTCTTCTCAAGGATCAGCATTCCCCTTCCTTCAATTCTTCTTCATTGGATTTGAATAAAAGTCCCCCTTATCTTCTCCGTTGCCTTTTCTCTGCCTCTGTTTGTTTAAATCCTCCCTAAACAAAAATTCTGATCCTCAGGATGGGTCTGTCCAATACAGAAAGAGACCCTTTATACACAAAATCTGCTTTTAAATGAAAACAGAAGACACTCATTTCTCTGTGACGATCCCCAGATGGGCTTTACGAGAATGGAACATCTATACAGGCAGTCCTCCATTTATAGCCATTCATTTAGTGGCTGCTCAAAATTTCAATGCTACTGAATAAAGGGCCTTTAAATTGGTCCTCACACTTACAGCCGTCGCAGCATCCCTGCAGTTACGTGATCAAAATTCAGGCTCTTGGAAACCGGTATATATTTACAATGGTTGCAGCATCCTGGGATCATGTGATCACCATTTCTAACCCTCGCAGCCTTTTTCCGACACAATCAAAAGAGGAAGCTGGATTTCCTTAATGATGGTGTGATTCCCTTAGCAATTTCAGGGATTCGCTTAACAACTATGTCAATGGTCACTAAACAAATCATTGTAAATTGAGGACTGCCTCTATCATCAAGACAAGAGTCCATGCCACCTCCCAGATGGCCTTCACTTCCTCTATAGATGGTCATATGGCTCACGCCTCCCCAGTAAGGAGCTGGTTGTCTTAAACAGAGCTGCTGTTTGTCTGCAAACATAATAAAAACAGAAAATATAGTATGTCTTTCGTTCTTAGTGCCACAATATAATTCTTAATATGGACTCTTTATTGCCCATATGGGAGACAATAACACTTTGCATGGATTTCTGCTCTAGACTTGTTATTTGTCTTGATATAAATGCTAGATGAACATGAGTAATTTAAATATTTTAAATATTTATAGGCTAATTTGCCAGCAGCAAGAAGTCAAAAATACAAATTTAAACATGCACACAAGCACTCGATGACGCTACAAAACAAGCAAGTCTTTAAAAAAAGTGAGAAGCAGCCATGAAATATAGAAACTAGATTCATACATGAATTCTTTAATCATAATTAATTGAATAATCCAGATTTAGCTGACCTTAAAAAAAGGCTGAACATTAATATGTCTATTTTGAGTGGGTTTAAAAAAAAAACATATACAGATACTCCTCACTTACTAACCACACATTCAGCAACCACTTGAAGTTATGACAGTGCTGGAAAAAAAATAGCTTTGGAAACAGTACTTGAAGTTGGGGATTGGAGGATAAAACATATAAAGAACGGTTGCTGGAATTGGGGATGTCTAGTTTAATGAAAAGAAAAGAAGGTCTAGGGGAGACATGATAGCAGTGTTCCAATATCTCAGGGGCTGCCCCAAAGAAGAGGGAGTCAAGCTATTCTCCAAAGCACCTGAAGGCAGGACAAGAAGCAACGGATGGAAACTAACCAAGGAGAGAAGCAACTTAGAACTAAGGAGAAATTTCCTGACAGTTAGAACAATTAATCAGTGGAACGACTTGCCTTCAGAAGCTGTGGGTGCACCAACACTGAAGGTTTTAAAGAAGAGATTGGACAACCATTTGTCTGAAATGATACAGAGCAGGGGTGTCAAACTCAAGGCCTGGGTGCTTAGATTTGGCTTACGAGGCCACCTTGGAAACAGTGATGGACCAGCCTGCAGTGCCTCTGCCAGCGAAAACAGAGCTCGAGAGCCCGTTTTTGCCTGCAGAGAGCTCAGGCCACTCCAGGCACCCCCAACATGAGTGATGTCATGTTGGCCATGCCCACCCTGGCCATATACATATACACCCCAAGGTCAAACACAACCCTGATGCAGCTCTCAATGGAATCGAGTGACACCCCTGGTAGAGGGTTTCCTGCCTGAGCTGGAAACCTGGGGGTTGGACTAGAACAGTGGGCTCCTGTGCTGGAAATACAGGAAGTGAGGAAACGGGCCTGTTTTTCGGCCTCCAAAATCTGCAGAGGCTACCCTCGAGCCTCTGGGAGACCAAAAAAGGCCTCAAACGGGCTGAAAATCAGCTGGGAGGTACGTGCATGCGCAGTGCAGGTACATTTGGCTGGGGCTTGTGTGCTGGTACAAATGGCTCTGTGTACCCCCTGTGGCATGCGTGCCATAGGTTCGCCATCACAGGACTAGATGATCTCCAAGGTCCCTTCCAACTCTGTTATTGTTATGGCCATTGCAAGCATTCTTACAGTCGAGCACTTGGCAATCAGCGCATATTTATAACAGCTGCAACGTTCCATAGTCATGCGATCACCACCCATATGTTTCATAATTGGCTTTCCAACAAGCCAAATCAATGGAGAAACCAGCAGGAGGTCACAGCTCGCAGTCATGTGATGCCTGTCACAACTCTATATCGCCACATGATGTTTCACTTTACAATTATGCCACTTAGCAACCGAATGGTAAGTCCCAATGGTGGTCAGTAAATGAGGACGTCCTGTGTTTCCCAGGAAAGTGGTGGATAGGCCTAACTTTTCCATTGATTAGAGTACAACTCATTGACAAATCCACTCTGTATCCAAATGAGTTTTTAACACACAACCAATAGTTGATACGGCTGGAGAGAAGGAAAAACTAGAACATTTAAATCTTTAGCATAAATCTCTCCTCCTGCCAATATTTTGAACTGTTTAATGATTCCGCAATCAATTAGGTCTGTTTTGTTGTTTTGATGGAGAGAGAATGAGAGAAAAACCTCTGGAAATTTCAAAGAAAAAAAAAACTCCAACCTTTTTATTCTGCCGAAATTTATCTACTTGTACACACCTCACAAATACAGGCAAATCCTTGATTTACAACAGTTCATTTCGTAACCATTCAAACTGCCCTGAAAAAAGTACTTATGTCCATTTTTCACGCTTAACAACCATTGCAGTATCCTCATGGTCACATGGTCAAAATTTGGACGCCTGGCAACTGGTATGTATTTACGACAGTTGCAGGGTCCCGGGGTCATATGATCACTTTTTGCGACCTTCTGACAAGCGAAGTCATTGGGAAAGCTATATTTACTTAACAACCATCTTACTAATTTAACAATTGCAGTTATTTGGTTTAACAACCACGGCAACAAAGGTTGTAAAATGGGACAAAATTCACTTCACAACTTTCTCCCTTTAGCCACAGAAATTTTGGACTCAATTATGGTCATAAGTCGAGGACTATATGTACAGAAGGTGGGTGTCTGGTGGCAGAACTAGAGTCTGGTAGATCTGAGGTAAACCAGATCAAGAAACAGGCCTGGCAGGGACTCCAGGAAGAAAGGATAGCAACTTCTGCAACTTTAAAATGTATGGTCTTCAGTTCCCAGAATTCCCCACCCAGCATTCTTTAAGTCAGGGGTCTCCAACCTTGGCCACTTTAAGACTTGTGGACTTCAACAGGTTGGAGACCCCTGCTTAAGTTATGTGGACTCCCACTACATCTACAGATGCTCCTGTCTGCTCCAAGCCATGCTCTCAAACACTTTAATCTACTTTCCAGGTTCAGACATCACAGTAGGCCCAACGTGTTGTTTTTATTACACCATTTGTAACCCGCCCCAATTCCAACATCAATAAAAAGGAAAACAAAAATGTAACAGTAAGTAAATCAGAGCAAAATCAAAAAAAGGGGGGAAAAATAACCCCAACAATCAAAAGTAAACTCAAATAAAAACCAAATACAGGTGCTCACAGCTGGGAACAAAGGCATGTGGGAATAAATTCTTGTAATAAATCCGTACAATAAAACCTTCTAAGCTGCCCAGAGTCCAGCAAGAGCGGGCAGCTGGAGAGGTTGAATTTATGTAAGCAAACTAATATACAGTATAAATAAAACCATCTGAATCTGTTTCAGGAATGAGAGTATGATCATGGCCTTCACATACTTCTTAGGAGATAGTATTCCATAGTCTGGAAGCCGTTATGGTTTCTTCCTAAATTTTTCAGGGTGATGAGACCAGGGACACCTGATGTGTCCCAGCACGGCATTAGTGCAATTGGAAGCTAAACAAACATTAGTGTGTGTGTGTGTGTGTGTGTGTGTGAGTGAGTGTGTTACTCATTAAAGAGGTAGTCCTCGACTTACAACAGTTCATTTAGTGACCATTCAAAGATCCAAAATAGTTAGAATGCGGTACTGCAGGCTGTTTCTGCTGACTGCCGGTTGACTGCAATTTAGCAGTTCAAATCTCACCAGGCTCAAGGCAGCCTTCCATCTTTCTGAGGTCCATAAAATGAGGACCCAAATGGTTGCGGGCAATAGGCTGACTCTGTAAACCGCTGAGAGGGCTGTAAAACATTGTAAAGTGGTATATAAGTCGAAGTGCTACGGCTTATTGCTACAACAGCACTGAAAAAAGGGACTTATGGCCGTTTTTGCACTTATGACCACTCCAGCATCCCTATGATCATGCGATCAGCATTCGGATGCTTGACAAGTGGTTCATATTTATGACGGTTGCAGTTTCCTGAGGTCATGTGATCCCCTTTTGCGACCTTCTGACAAGCAAAGTCAATGGGGAAACCAGATTCACTTAACCACCATGTTACGGATTTAACAACTGCAGTGATTCACTTAACAAATGCAGCAATAGCACTGGAAAAAAAAGTGACTTGCAATCATTTTTCACGCTTACAATCTCTGAGGTATCCCCGGGATCAACATTCAGACGCTTGGCAACCGACACATATTTATGACAGTTGCAGCCTCTCAGGATCCTGCAATCCCCTTTTGCGACCTTCTGACAAGCAAAGTCAAGGGGGAAGCTGGATCCACTTAACAACCATGTGACTAACTTAACAAATGTAGCAAGGAAGGTTGTAAAGTGGAGCAAAACTGACTTAACGACTGTCTTACTTACAGGGGTGGGATTCTACCGGTTCCTTCTGGTTTGGGCGAAGCCCTTGTGCCGATGTTCATCTCACTCCGAAACAGTTTGCTACAACAAGGAAGTGGGCCTGCCTGCCTGCCCCTGCTCTTTCCTGTGCTTTATGGCTTTCTTTAGAGCACAGCTGGTTTACGCAGCAGCAGTTTTCTGCGCCTCAGCTGTTTTCTTCACAGGGGCTGAAGTCGAAGGTAAGCATGGGCACGCATTTGATGTGAATACGCGCATAGCGCTAATTTTGGGCTCAGTTGTGGTCATAACTCAAGGGCCACCTGTACGTTTAGATACAGAGGTTAAAATTCTGAGGTGCATCGTCCCAGGGAGTTTTTATAAGTTGCACTTCTCCAGCCGCACAGCAAGTCTTCCTTAGCAAGGAGCCATAATAAAGAGCCAGGATCGCTGCCTTATTAATAAGGGGAGGGGGGGGCGGTTGTCCCCACAGAAATAACTTTTCCTGACAGCGTGACAGCTGACATTCTAAACTGAAAAAGCCATTTGCCAAGAATTATCAAACCCGGCTCCTCGTTCTGATAGATGACAGAAGAAAGTACAACAAAGGCCGCATACATATCATAAATCACAAGTCCTATTGAATGCCTGGGCACATAATAGCACAGTCAAATGGAATAAAGACGCTTTTCAAAACTCATCTGTATGGGGAAATGGAAGTGAGGAAGGGAGAAAAAGGTAAAACTAAAATATTGAAAGGTTCTTCCACCCGCTTTTCCCCCCCTCCCTTGACACATATATAGAGAGAAAATGCTTCTGGAGAGGACATTGAAAACCTGGAAGAAACAGGTATTTAATAATGTGCCTGATTATTTATTTACTCAGAGGGGTAAAATGCTGAAGGCATTAGAGCATATTTTAATTTTTTGTCAAAAAAAAATAAAATCCAATATTGCCAGTACACTTTTCAAGCTTTTAAGCTCAAAAACGCCTCAAGAGGCTGCCGAAATATATTAAGTAAACTAGCCTGAATTCTGCATATTGGCCAAACACCAACTTTTTCCAAAGCCACATTTCACACCTTCTAGGTTGCAGCGTTAAGGCCATATGGCTTAATATGTCCCTACTTCAGGTAAGTAAGGATCGTAGAAATGGAGAAATTAAGAGTGGGGACAGACCCAAAAATTAGGAAACAAAAGTAACGTTGATCACAAGAGGCGAATGGAAAATGGTACGTGAGGAGAGAAAATTCCCAATTCCCTTATGTTATTTACGTGAAAAAGTAAAATGGAGACCACAAGAGGTGACAGGCTAGTGCAATATAATGGTGCTAGATTATAAATGAGGAAGGCCAGCTTGTAATTCTGTCCTATATATAGAAGCCAGTTGATGACTTGGGACCAATTCTTCTCATTCAGCCTGTGAGCCTAAGCCCATGATGGTGAACCTATGGCATGTGTGCCACAGGTTCGTTTCATCACTTCCGGTATTTCCAGAAATACCAGAAGTTATGAAACGGGCCATTTTTCAGCCTCCAAAGGCTGCAGAGGCTTTCCTCGAGCCTCTAGGAGGCTGAAAAGGGCCTCAAATGGGCTGAAAATCAGCTGGAAGGCATGGCATGCGCAGTGCAGGTAAGGGGGTGGCGGGGGGGGGAATTGTGCATGCATGCACAGAGGACGTGGAGGGGCGCATTGCCTTCTGGGTACCGGCACAGGAACCCAAAAAGGTTAGCCACCACTGGCCTAAGTGATGTACTGTTGAAAGTATCAATAAAGGAAAATATTTGCAGCTCAGATTGAAATGAGGAGTTCTTGGTACCCTCTGAGTTTGGTTGCTTTCTTGCAGATGTTTCATTACCCAAACTAGGTAGCATCATCTGATGCACTGATAATGTTACCTAGTTTGGATCTTAAAATGTAAACAAGGAAACAACCAAACTCAGAGAGCAGCAAGGATCCTCACTGGAGGAGGTACTGGATTAAGAGTGGAAAGACCCTTCAACTACTGAAGTTCCTTCAGGATCGCCAGTCCTTCTCTTTCAGTCTAAGAACCATTGTGGCATAATGGTTAAAGGATAAGAATAAGAAGACCCAGATGAAGAACGTTCTCTGGCACAGAAGAATGAGTTATCTCTCTGTAGCTACAGGGCTTTGAGTGGTCATCTATAAATTCCCCCACACACACATATTATGTGTCTGCTTATGACCTTTGGGACCTTCTCAATCTTAGATTCAGGTAGTCCTCAACTCAAGACCACAGTTGGAAGTAGAATCGCCATTACTAAGCGAGGTAGTTGTTGAGTCGTGGCCCAATTTTGTGGCCTTTTGCACCACTGTTGTTACGCGAATCACTGGAGATCTTAAATGAATCCTGTGGTTGTTAAGAGAATCCAGCTTCCCACATTGACTTTGCTCATCGGACGCCAGCTGAGAAGGCTACAAATGGTGATCACATGACCCCAGGAGCACCGCAAATATCATAAATACATACTGGTTGCCAAGTGCCCAAATTCTGATCCCATGACCGTGGGAATGCTGGGACAGTCAAAAGTAAGGCATCTGTTTCCAATACTGCTATGACTTCAGTCACTAAACCAATGGTCATAAGTCAAGGACTACCTGTACCCCTTACTTTGACTAATTAAACTGGAATCTATATCAAACTTTGTCAACTTTGTGAGTTCTCCATGCACTGAGAAAGGAAGTGCAAAGGTGATGTTCTCAATAAAACACTCTGATTTAACTACCAGTGTAGAAATTACTTGATGCAGGAAAGGATCGGGAGGAAGAAAAGTTTTATGTCTGTCTACCCAGAAACTGAACAGAGACACCATGCCTGCAGGAAGCTTATACGCCGAGTAGCAACCCTTGAAGCAGCAGCTACCCGGTGGCCCAAAATTCAGGAACGATACAGGCTCTGATCTAAAAGATGCTTTTTCTCAATGGACTGTCTTGGCTTTTTTTCTTTGAAAATGTTTCGTTTCTCATCCAAGAAGCTTCTTCAGTTCTAACTGACTGGTGGAGAATGGGAAGATTTATATATAAATTGGAAGGTTTATATGGAGTACATACACCATATAAAACTTTCCAATCCCCTCCAGCCACTTACAACTAAAGAAGGTACTTGGACGAGTAGCTAAATATTTTCAACGAAAAAAAGCAAAAAAGCCCAGCTGCCTTTTTTTCTTTTCTTTTTTGGAAAAAGCACCTTTGACCTGGATGATTGAGAATCTCCATAGATATACAAGCTCAGATTTTAGCAAGAGGAAGAATGTTGGTTGGAGTTATTGAAGCATTCAGAATCAGAGGAATGCTAATATGGAGTCTCTTCTGATTGATATCTTTATTTGCTTGCGAACTGGCGAGCTTGTAAGGAAAGGAAGAACTTTTCATGGATGATCCCCAAGGCAGAGGCAGCGTAATAAGAAAAGAGAGCAGAGCTCTAAATGGGTAGTATGTGGCAAGAAGCCAGCCAGTTACATAACAAAACAGAAATGGGACTTGGAGGCACGGAGGAAAAGGACAATGGGCACCGTAACTTAGAAAACGCTCCCAGGCCCCGTGGAAGGACTGAATGTGAAATTGGTTGATGGATCCATTTGCTATAATAAGAAAGGAGGGGACAATGCAGGGCTCTATGCAAACATGAAAATAACCTAGCGGCATTGACGAACCAGCTGAAATTATTCTACTTCGGATACATTATGAGACAATCCAACTCTCTGCAAATGTTAGGAACGGTAGAAGGAAGAAGAAGAAGAGAATGACCAGCGGAAAGAGGGATGGACTCAGCTACAGTGACAACGAGTGCCCCAGAGGTGGCATTCAGCAGGTTCTGACCAGTTCTGGAGAACCGGTAGCGGAAATTTTGAGAACTGGCCCCGCCCTCATCTATTCTCTGCCTCCCGAGTCCCAGCTGATTGGCTGGGTCTTCTTTTGTTGCCCTGCACAGGAGAACGGAGCTGGAAAGCAGGTAAGTAGGATGGGGAAGGAATGGAGATTTTGCAGTATCCTTCCGCTGCCATGCCCACCAAGCCACGCCCACAGAACCGGTAGTAAAAAAAAAAATTGAATCCCACCACTGGAGTGTCCCATTGGAAGACCTGAAAGATTCAGTTACGGAAAGATCATCATGGGGAAAAATTGATGCAATCCCTAGGAATTGACAATGACTGAATGTCACATCTTGACATATGCCCTCTGTTCTGTAGGGGGAGGGGAAAGTTGGAAGCAATTAAAATCCTGAAGCAAGACCCCGTCCAAATGCAGTTGAGGAAGCAAAAGTCCAGCACTGGTTTAAGTTTGCCATTCTCCTTTGGGAACACAAAATAACTAGAAAAGAAGGCACAGGTATTATCCTTTTTAAGAGTAGGATGGCACAGGACTAATAAAAATAGGAAAGAAAACTCCTTTTTAGAACAAACTGGGAATTGGGTAATTGATCCAAGTGATTTAAATGATTGAAGTCTGGGAAATGGCCCCCTTGTCAGTGAACAAGAGCAAGGGTCTCGAACCTTGGCAACTTTATGACATGTGGACTTTAAGTCCCAGAAATCCTCAGCCAGCCATGAGGAATTCTGGGAGTTGAAGTCCACACATTGTAGAGTTACCAAGGTTGGAGACCTCTGAACAAGAGTACTGATCTACCACCAGCTTATCAGGTACTTAGGAGCTGAGGACTTGGCAACACAAGGAAACAACACCCAATCACCAGCCATCAACACACCAATCAACCAATAAGAAGGCACCACATAAATACAATGCATAGAATAGCCCAAAGCACATATTCCAGTAGAGAGAAGTTCCCTAGGCTCCAGTACGAGACCAAAAGCTTGGAAGAGTAAACCTTTGGTTCCAATGATTGACCCAGATTAGATCTTGCAATTGATCTGAATTTCTGAAGTCTCAAGAGAACGACAAGGTTCAATTCCAATCATCCCCTTGAAAAAAGGGTGATCCTAGAAAGCAGAACTCAAGGGGATTTCTCCCAACTCCCCCTTCCTTTGGGAATGGATCCTGAAGAAAAGTTGCTGAGAACTAGACTGCATGAAATAGAAGTCCATTTTGATGAACCCCAGCAGCAGATATGGAGAATTCCACTGTGCAGAAGAACACAACTGAAATAAAGCTGTGTTTTTCAGACTTGTCACATCTAAGATGTGTGGACTTCTTAAAGCTGGCTGGGGAATTCTGGAGACTTGAAGTTCACACATCTTAAAAGGTGCCAAGTTTGAAAAGCACTGGAGGATGCAGTAGGGAGCCTTTATCACAGGATGGCTTTGTGACTTCTGGGGGAGCCAGCTATTTGTCATAATAGTGACCTATTTTACAGGATGGTTTTGGAGACTATAAGCACACAAGTCATGGAGATACCACGATAAGATGCAATGCTACCTCTTGTTTTGAAGGCAACTCAGATCTCAGCTGCCTGAAATTTTCACTTTCCATTTCTCCACTTCTCAAAACCGTAAAGCTCACTCCTACGGCAGCCATTCTGCATTTTTCTAATACACATCAACAGCCTGTTACAGATCAGGCAGCTAAAATGGATTCTTCCAAGCCCTCTGAATCATAGGCTCAGAAGCCTGGTCCAGCAAGTTGCCAGCCTCAAGAACCAGCAGTCAGTCAACCACTGGAGGCTAAGTCAGCAGATAATGAGTAGAAGGAGGTGAAGAAGGAATCTGCTGGTGAGGAACCAGTTTTGCTCAGTTCCTTGAGAAGTAGAAGATACTAATGCCCATAAAACAGCCACACCTGCTTCTGGACTATTTAAGAACCACTAGTGGCGATGGTTCCCCTTGGAAAGAACCCACCAACTGGGATTCCTCTGTCCTTTTTTTGGCTCCAATCCAGCTGACTATCCTCTCTTTGACCTTCTGGACTGTTGTGGACCTCATGGAGCTCTTTGCCACTGCTGTACCGTATATCTCTGAACTTCTCATCCACTGGTCTCCTATAGCTTGACCATGGACACCAAGCCACCTATGTGGGATCTAGGTATCAGACAAGATCTTGATTCCATGTGTTTCCCAGAGCATGCATGCATTTGCCCTGCTGAATCTATGCCTGTCTAACTGCTGATCAGTAAACCACACAGAAATCAAGCCAGTGTGTATTGGCTTAGCCTGGGACAGAATATCAGTTGTATTTTATATTCAGTGTCTGGATGGACAAAATTTAGCAATTGCAAAGGCATCATCATGTAGATCAGGGGCCTCCAAACTTGGCAATTTTAAGACTTGTGGACTTCAACTTCCAGAATTCCTTAGCCAGCCTCGCTGAAGAATTCTGGGAATTGAAATTCACAAATCTTAAAGTTGAAGTTTCGAGGTCTCTGGTGTAAGTTATCATTAATAGAAAGGCAGAATTGGATTCTTGGAAAGCTTTACTTAATGGAAGGAAAATTTCCTGGACACCCCGCAGCAGTTCTCTACGACACATCACATAATGTTCAAAAAGAGTCATCAATGCCTCAGGATGTAATTTAAATGGGCATAGGAAATTGTAAGGGAAAATAAATGTCTACTTTTAAAAAACATTGGATATAACCCACTCATTTATAAATACCCTTGAAATCAATACATTATATTTTCAGTTTTGATTTGTTGGTAAATTATGAGTTTTACATCCAGATATAATGTGGAGCCACAGTTTAAAAAAATCCTTAATTATGAGTTAGTATAATATCAAACTACACGCAAATGCCATATTCTTAAATGAGGTTTCGTTTGCTTATTTAAAACTGTATTTCCCAAATTAGACCATTCTAAATTAAGTACAGCTGCTTTAGGAAACAAATTTTGAACTCAGATTATATTTTGTTTTAATCTTTAGACAAATTCAGAATTAAATCTTAGGGAAATCGGAAAGTCCTTGTATTGCAGAAATGTGACTTCTTTCTTAAATTTAAAAACCATCAAAATTATTTTTGATTGGAAAGAAAAGGTGCAATTTAAAACATTACTTATCTAAGCTTGCTTGCCTTCATTGGAATCAAATAAAATATTAAGAATATTACCTCCATATATATGGATCCTGTTAAAGGACTCAGTTTTAGAAGATCTACCTAAATGACCAGCTTAAGCTATTAAAGCTTCAGACTTCATTCTATTCACAGAATTACAACGGTATTAGAACTACTAATAGAAATTAGAACATAGAAGTATTACCTGGTACTACTCTAACCTTGAAGTTGCAATCTATTGTGAGAGTTAAACCCCACCTAATCTCAATGATTCAGTAGAGATGAATAGATTTGGGGTATAAGGATAAATAGATGAAGTCCCTTGTATCTTTGTTGATATAGTTTTCTGGTTCTTCATCATTACCATCATTGCTATTGTTGTTGTTATAGTACTTATATAGAACTAATAGCCATTGGGAAGAGAGAGAGGAAAATGTTATGAGAGAACTCTAATCACTCAATTTTTAAAAAGTACTTATTTTTGACTGTGGGAAAAGCAGGCCAGCCTCTACGATCAAAATGATACTCCTAGAAAAATATAATTGAATTCAGAAGAAAACTACAAATCACTCAAAAGGCCTTTTACCTACATAGTTTAGGAAAATGTATAATTGTCCCCACTATTTCCATGTTTTGGTTGGAAGGTTCAATCCTTAAATATCCAAAGCAGTGTCAAAATAAGGATTGGCATGTTTCAAGGACCTCAACATTTTGGAGTTCTCTAAAAATTACTTTAAAAGGCTTCTAGAAGAAACTCATCCCCCACGCACACATTCCAAGCTTCGGTTGCTCAGTAAGTTCACAATCCTGAGTAAAGAAAGAAGAAAAAGAAAGGGGAAGAAACCTGAAAACAATAACACCCACGAGGCAACTATTTCATCACTCTATTGATAATGTTGAACATCCCGCTGCTAATACAGCCCCAGCAGTATCTTCTACATGCAACTCGAGGTCTGCCAAAGTCTTCCCAAACCCCTTTGGGATGGGAACCAGTAATGAACCGATTATCCTTCTCATCTTTTCTACTACATTGGTATTTTATGATTATATTATCTTGTTGTTTGTATATACACTTGTTGTTAGGATGTATATATGTTCTTTGTATTTTTGTATGTACAATGATTATAATATTTTGTTGTTTGTATGTACACTGAGAGCTTATGTGTGTCCAATCACATTTGGCCAATATTCTATCTCTATCTCTATCTCTATCTCTATTCTATTCTATTCTATTCTATCTCTAGTCTATCTCCTCTATGCTATTCTATCTCTAGTCTATCTCTAGTCTATTCTCAATAAAGAGTCTCTTATCCTGCCCTGTCCTATTCTATATTCTACTCTACTCTACTCTCTGACACAGAAGGACTAGAAAAAACCCCGTGGTGGCAGCAGGCACAGCCCAAAAAACAAGCTGGGGTGAGAATGGTGAAGGCCAGTATACTTTGCTTTCATCTTTAGCTGCAGGATTCCCTTTCTATCTCTACCAACCTCTGGATAGCAGGTTCTTATAAGAGCTTAAGCCCAGCCTTGAGTGAACAGCTGCATAAGGCAGCAAATAAACAGAACTAAATGGTATTCTGCATTTCCAGAGTGCCTTTCATCTAAGCAGTTCAAAAGAATCTTGGTACTTTGATTTTTCAGAGAATAAAGAATCAAAATGCATTTGTTTTTCTGCTGCCCCGCCCCTCCTCCCTCCCCAGGAATGGAAAGTTTCTAATAAGAACTCTCCCAGAAGATAAATCCAGGGACTCTTGATATGCATATGTATGTGAGTGCATGAAAGAGAGAATGAAAATTTGCTGAATTTCAAGATTTCCTGTATATAAGATCTGCCGTAGTCACTCTTGTGCCAACTGGCTCTATTAAGACCTCACAGCTAACAATCCTTCAAAAGTACTTCTCTTCTCATTCTTCTAGTTTTTAAGGCCCCCTACTTTGGGGGAAGAGCTGGGGGCAACCTCAGGCGCCAATGAAACTTAGCCGTGCAATTGCTGAACATCAAGTATGTGTTTTCTTCCCATTTTGAGGCAGAAAATATATTAAAATGATCCTGCATTCTCCAAAATAAGCTGGACCAAGATTAAACACTGAAGAAAAACCCCAACCCCGGCATAATTTTAAAACCTGATCATGTCAATCCTGTCTATGTTCATGATACAGCCGCAGCCCTCCCACCGCAGAATTTAAGTGGGAAGTGGGCTTTTAAAGATTACTATCCTTCGTAGAAACAAATTCATAAACATTATGGGTTGTAGAAAGTGGTTTCTTTTTGTGTGTTCTGGATCGTGAGGGAGGGAGGGAGAGAGGGAGGGAGGGAAGGAAGGAAGGAAGGAAGGAAGGAAGGAAGGAAGGAAGGAAGGAAGGAAGGAAGGAAGGAAGGAAGGAAGGAAGGAAGGAAGGAAGGAAGGAAGGAAGGAACTTGAGTTGAATTGTGGAGTCCTTGGTGCTCTTTGAGCTTGGTTGTTTCCAGCAGATGTTTTATTGAATTGAATGGAATGGAATACTTTATTGTCATTGTACGTATATAACACAGTATGCATACAAGGAAATTCACATAACACCGAGAGACCAGACTCAACATGCACACACACATGCACACACACACAAGACAATCCCCAAACACTTCCCCACCCACCAAAATTCCCCGCCTCCTAAAAACACACAACCATCCACACAACAGACCAAGTAATACTGTCCAACAGCTCACTGATGGTGATCCTTAAGTTCATTGTTAAGTGCAATTATAGCTCTGGGATAAAAACTATTCAGAAAACGTGTGGTCCAAGTTTTAATTACCTAGTTACCCAGTGCTAGCATTGATGATGTTGCCTAGTTTGGTAATGAAACATCTGCAAGAAAACAGCTAAGCTCAAGGGAAGGGAGAAGGGAATGGAAGGAGGAAGGGAAGGGAGAAGGGAAGGGATATACCTCCCATGCATCGTTTAATTAAAATTTGCCTCTTGTGAAGGTTCAAATCCTGTAGCACTTCTACCCGGAGCAATGTCCCACTTCTGAGGTCTTTCTAGCTTTATAATGGCCTATCCCAACTGGGATCATCATAAACATATACAAGAATGCAAGTGTGGCTGTCCCATAGCTCTCAAAATATTCCTGACTGCATCATAAAAACTGCATCTCCATAAAGAGATTTATTCAACATTGGATGGGGCTTGAAAATCTTTCCAAAACTTTAGAAACTAAATTTTATACTCCCAGAGCAATTTATGCATAACTGATCTTCCTCTTTTTCAACACACCATGAATTCTTGAATGCTGTCTTGTTTGAGCTCTTTGGAAGAAAATAGACACCATGGTTATGCACAGATTTTTTTTAATGATGTTGTTTTTGTGTTACAGTGAATGCCCAACAATTGATGAATGCCAGCAATCCCAAATGGATCCTGAAATTAGATATATCTCTATTTCCTTCCTTTATAATTTATACACCAATGACTGTCAGTAAGACAACATCTGAGACATGAGACATGTTCATGGGAACGTTGCATCTCATCAGATTCTGAGCATTTACGGTTCGTCTTCCTCTTATTGTCAGCATTTCCATTGCTAAACAAGATAGTTGTTAAATGAAACATGCCTAATTTTTTCACAGTTGTAAAGTGAATCAATGCAGTTTTTAAGTGACTCATGTACCCTCCTTTTCTGACTAAGTTAGTAAAATGAGGACCCCGATTGTTGGGGGCAATAAGCTGATTCTGTAAACTGCTTAGAGAGGGTTGTAAACCTCTATGAAGCGGTATGTAAGTCTAACTCTGCCCACTGCTAGGAGTTTGATCCGGATGGCTCCAGGTTGACTCAGCCTTCTATCCCTCCAAGGTGGGTAAAATGAGGACCCTGATTGTTGGGGACAATATGCTGACTCTGTAAACTGCTTAGAGCAGTTGTAAAGCACCGTGTGTCAGCATTCCAAGCAAAACCAGATCTCAATCAAAAACTCGGAGACAGGCATTTTCTCAAAGTTTTTCTTTTTTATTGGAAAAGTCATACTTGCACATCTGGAAAAACCCAAATCTGAGAGTTCCGGGTTTTCCCTCAGTAAATCAAAAATCAAAACCCAACCCCTGAACCCATCGGTCCATCACATGGTCCAATCACTCTCTGTCCTAACTTGAGAAATCTCTTCAACCACTCCTCTTCCAGGTGCAGGAATAAAACAACCTTGACCCAAAAGAAGAATGGCTATTATGTCTAACTACTAACACTCTAAAAATCTCACCCTCCTAATTCCCCAGGCACAGGAATGTGGCCGCGTGGGAGTTTCTGGGTTTAATATGGCTTCCAAAGCTGAAACTGTGAAGTGGTATGTAAGTCTATTGCTACGGTAATGATGGTGCACCATTGGAAGACCTGAAAACCAGGATAGGGAGAAATTGTGGTGGAGTAGATCTATCCACACGTTTGTGAAGAGAGTCAACACCAATTTGATAGCACATCGTCAATTCTTTGAAGATTTCCTTTTTAAAGGCAGCTGCAGCTGCCACCAGTGTCCCATCTCATATCTCAAGCCTGTGATCAGCTGAGCAGATGTTCAGTATCTCAAGCACACGGGCGCCCCAAGATGCATCTATAAAAAGCAGTAGGAGCGCAGGATTATGTAAATCACTTTTATCTATATGGGTATGTAGTCTTTGCCCAGAAGACTCACAGGCTGCATCCACATGCTTTAATTAGGTCAGTTAAAAACATGGCGGTGGCATTTGTGCAACAGGCAAAAGTCTGAGTGCAAACAAACATTTTATGCATAAGATTTAGCTTTATACTGGATTAGATCCCCCGCCCATGGCCAAACAGGCTGTGCAAACCTAGCATTTTCTGCTATTTATGGTCCGATATACTGTGCAAGGCCTGAAAACGTTAGTTCAGTAACAGGGTTAATTGTGTGGTGTGAACGCTGCCAATGTGGTCCACAATCTCCGCCTTGTTCCCAGTTACAAAATGCCTAGCAACTTCTATCCTGGAACTTATTTATCTCCCTCTATTATTGAAAAAGTGAATGGGGAGCAGCCCAAGGTTTATTATTTATTCCACTTCCTTCTGACAACTGCCTTGTGAAGTAAACCAGGTCAACGTCAACTCTGATGGCGACTCAGATGTCGATGAAGCTTAACCACGATCTGAAGCCAGGTTTACTGAGATTCAATTCTGCTGTCTAATTAACTCATATGAGCAACAAATATATCGCTCAGGACCTTCTTTGGTTTCATGCCCTGACCTCACGTAATACAGGTAGTCCAGGGGTGGGCTTCAAAAATTTTAAGCGACGGGTTCTCTGCCCAGTTGCTGGGTGGGCGTCACCATGGTGGGCGTGGTCTAGTTGGCTTCCTCTACCAATGGGGGCGGGGGGGGGGCGTTTTTGCCCTCCCCGGACTCCGGAGGCTTTCCTCGACCCTCCAAGAAGGCTCTCTGGAAGCTGGAAAACGGGCCCATTTCTGGCCTTCCCAAACTTCCAGGAATCCCATTTTTCAGCCTCCGTGAGCCTCTGCACATGCCCTGTTCTTACCTGCATCCAAAATGGGCTGCATGGGGATTCCTGGGAGGGGAGGGGAGGGTGGGTGGGTCCAGCCACGAGTGGGATTTGGGGGGTTCTCCGAACTGCACAGTAACTTCACAGAAACTGCTGTGACCCCCCCAGCAACCCATCCCTGAGGTAGTCCCCGATTTACATTTGTTTCAAGGTTACAACGGCACTGAAATCAGCACAATCAGCCCTCACACTTATAACCATTCCAGCATCCCCACAGTCGCGTGGTCAAAACACAGGCACTCAAAAACAAGCATGTACTGAGGACAGTTGCAATGTCCCAGAATCATGGGATCACCATTTGTGACCTTCTCAGCTGTCTTCCAACAAGCAGAAGTCAATAGGGGCAAATCAGATCCACTTAATGACCACGCGCTTCATTTTAGCTTCAGGGGTTCACTTAATAACCGTGGCAGAAATCGGACACAACTCACTTAAAAAACTGACTTGTTTAACAACAGAAGTTCTGCTCCCCGTTGTGGTCGTAAGTTGAGGATTACCTGTACTAGCTCTCTCAACGTCTGGACAAGTACATTAACAAGATGCCACACCAAGCCAGCTTTCTCCCTAGAGCACACTCACACTGCCAAAACTCCAAGGAGTTTCCATCACACAGCCATGTGTTGCTTCCCACTCGTGGTTTTTCTCCTTTCACACACGAACAGGCCCACCATCCCATCAATGTGCTGGTTAATGACTGCAATAAAATTAAGTACAATCCCATCCAAAACTCCCACCTGTGACATCCCCCCCCACACACCTTTTAAGGGCCTGGTGAGAAACCTGCCAAGCAAAGTAGCCACCCCAGGCGAAGCCTATCCCGAGTGAGCCCTACCGGGTTACCTGTCGCCAGTTTCTGTGCTGAATTGGAGAAAATTCTCCATTTACTGTTCCAGTTCATCAAACAGGGATTGGGGCGAAATCATGTCTTTCCAGTAAAAAGTTTCTGCTCTTGCACACTACCAGTTCAGATCTGCTCTTCCAACCTTCGTAAGAAAGAGAGAACGTGCCCCCCACAACCAAGGAAGTCTTGGGACCCCACATACCACAACTGGAGTCTTATCGGCAAGCCACATCTGTTCCCCGTAACTGTAGCCAAAAAAAGAGAACAGGCTGGCTTTATCATTCAGAGGTTCTGCCTGGTTTGCTCTAGAAATAGCAATGTCATCACACAGTCATTGCCTGCAGTTTCACCCCCCCACCCCCATACACACACACACACACACACCTCACCTTCTTTACACAGCATGGGAATAAGCAGGCAGTAACAACAACAACAGATCATGGGTACCTTTTAAGTGTTTTTCTCCATCTTTCTCGCTTGGCGTGAAACAAAACACAACAGAATGCAAGATCTACAATTGCACCTGCTCAACCCCGGCCCTGCCGCTTATAAAAACTCCAACTTTCCCGTTTCTTTTATTGTTTAGAGCAGTGGCCCGAAACCTTTTTTTGCAGAAGGGACCAGTTTGGTGGAAGACAATTTTTCCATGGACTTTTTTTGGGGTGGGTAGGGGTGGGGTGGGGTGGAGATCATGCAACCTAGGTGCGTTGCCTACCGCTCATCTCCAGTTGCGTGGCCCAGTTCCTAACAAGTCATGGACCAGTAGCAGTCCGCAGCCTGGGGGTTGGAGACCCTGCTTTAAAGGGTTAGGGAGATGGGGTCCTACATGAGATCATAAGAGACTCCTGCTCCTAAAAACCCATGAAAGTATTCACTGCTCTAGCCATTACAAGCAGCGGGCATTTTACAGGTTTTCTTTTGTTCCCAAAGGCCAGAAACAAAGAGAAAAAAATACTCTAAAACCAACTGCTGAATCATTCTTTTTACACAGACACTGGCACAGACAGACAGACAGACAGACAGACAGACACACACACACACGCACACACACACACCGGGGGCCCTCGTGATGACACTTTATTTGCAAGTCTCATTTGAGTGCCACTATTCAAATACATTTCCAGGCCCGGAGAACAAGGCGAGGGTTTAGCTCAGCTACAGCTAACTGAATCTGACAGCTATGGCAGTGACGCCTGCCAATCTTGATTGACTGGTTGGATATATTTAGCCTGGAGGGAAGGAAAGAAGGAAGGAAGAAAAGGTGGAAAGAGGGAGGGGAGGGCAGAGAGAGGAAAAAATGAGGAGGATACTCTGTCTTTATGGATTGGGGCAATCTAATGTTGTTTCATAGATGTGCAAATATTCTGTCAACGTGCATATTTGATTTGCAAATTATCCTCAGAAAGAAAAGTTATCATTCCAGACAGATCCCTGCACTATATATTTACACTCAAAACCAATCCATTTGGGGTTGTGGGGGCCTAATAAATTCAAACAAGCAAACAAATAGGTATTTGGAGGGTTCAGCTATCTGTCAAGGACGTTCATTCTCTATGTGAAAAGATCCCAGACTCCAATGGCCTCAGGATGGGCCTTCTGTAAGACTCCGATTAACCAAGTAATCCTGGATCAGATGATCAAAGGTCATAATCTGGTGGATGGTTAATGCCCTTTTTCAATTTTAACAAGGTTATTCACCACCTTGTCACCTTTCGATGACCCCGTATTGTTTTTTCTAGATAAGTGAGTACAGTATTTGACAGGCACAAATAACCAGACTCATATTTGAATAATTGAAAGAGTTCAACTAGCTGTTTTATTGCTTAAACCTATGGAATCTTCTCAGACGGACAGTTTGCACCTAGGTGAGACTAGATAAGATTCAGGAGCATTCAAGGGGGGTTGGGTTTCATCCTTTTGTGCCCATGTAGGGATTCTGGACTAAGTCCCCATTTGACTCCCCCTGGCTCATCCAGTCTCTCTCCTACAGTATATTCCTAAAGAAAACATGTTGCAACTATCCACATTTTGGTTATCTAAATATATTTATGGAACTCTTGTAAAGACCAAAGGCCTTATTAAAAATAAGGATGCTATAATTTTGAACTTTATATGGCTATCTTCCCATTTAATGAAACAAATGTTGTTGTTTTTAAATAATAATAAGGTGAGTAGAAATCTTAACAAGCACCAAGAAACATGTTTGAATATTCCCATAAGCACCAGTTGTGTGTCATGATCAGGTGTAACAGTCTGTCTGCACAAAGAATGTTTTCCTGCTTCCAGAAATGTCTGAAACTCTTTAAAACTATTGATTCACTGACAAACCAGAGCCATCCCATCTCACTGATGCTTTAAAAAAAAAACATCTTCCCAGTTTGATATTCAAAAAGCATCCACTGAATTTTTTTTTTAATGAAAACTACTAGCGTAAGCATCATTCACAAAATTCACCACATATCATGGTTGGAGGAGAGAAGGAAGCAATGTTGTGACAATGGTGATGAATAGGGAGGAGGGAACAGATGAATGAAGTGGAAAATAAAAGTCCTTTGCTAGTATAATTTAGTACATCATTAACGCTCCGGAAAGCAGGTAAATTCTCTGCTCTCCCCCACTTTCATTTCACCTGCATCTTTGCTTAATCCTTGTTCCTTCTTCTCCCAATAATTCTAACCATCGGTTTCTCTTGTTCCCTACCATACTTCCCATTGTTAGGGACCTCAATTTACAGACACAATTGAGCCCAACATTTCCATTGCTAAGCACTGCAGTTGTTAAGTGAGTTTTGCCCCATTTTATATTCTTTCTTGCCACAATTGTTAAGCAAGTCATTGCAGTTGTTAAGGACAAGTGCAAGAAACCAGGAGTTAGGACAGAATTCAAAAGCATGGTAAGTATCTTCTATGCTACCTATATGCAAGAATCTGAACTACTAATGGCCAGATCAAATTAGCTCCAGATAGGAATCAATGGATTCCAAGGGGGAGGCTGGTCTCTTTTGGGGGAGTAGAGACTCCAGATTAATGACACATTTGACTCCTCCCTACAGCTCCATCTGGTCATCTCCTACAGTTAAGTTAATAACACAGTTGTAAAGTGAATCTGGCTTCCCCATTCACTTTGTTGAATGGTCCAACACTGGAAATTTTTAAAAAGAGACAACCCCCCACCCAAGCTGGAGACCTACACTATTTCTGACAAATGGCAGTCCAATCTCTTCTTGAAGGTCTCAAGTGATGGCGCTCCCACAACTTCCAAAGACAACTTCTGTTCCATTGGTTGATTGTTCTCACTGTCAGAAAGTTTCTCCTTATTTCCAGGTTGAATCTCTCCTTGTTCAGTTTCCATCCATTATTCCTTGTCTGGCCTTCGGGTGCTTTAGAAAATAGCTTGACCCCTTCCTCTCTGTGGCAGCCCCTCAAATATTGGAAGACTGCTATCATGTCTCCCCTGATCCTTCTCTTCACTAGACCAGCCAAGCCCAGTTTCTGTAACCATTCCTCATATGTTTTAGTCTCCAGTCCCCTAATCATCCTGGTTGCTCTTCTCTGTACTTTTTCTAGTCTCAACATCTTTTTTATAGCATGGTGACCAAAACTAGATGCAGTACACTAGGTGTGGTCTTACTAAGGCTTTATAGAGTGGTATTAGTACCTCCCTTGAACTTGATTGTATCCTTCTGTTAATGCAATTTAGGATTGCATTGGCTTTTTTGGCTGTGTTGCACACTGCTGGCTTATATTTAGCTGGCTGTCCACTGGACAACCATTTGTCTGAAATGGCTTCCTGCCTGAGGAGGGGGTTGGACTAAAAGACCTCCAAGGTCCCTTCCAATGTTGTTGTTCTGTATTCTGTTTGTCAGAAGATCACACATGGCAATCCCATGATCCCAGGACACTGCAACCGTCATAAATACAAACCAGTTACCAGGTGTCCAAATTTCGAACATGTGACCAGGGGGTGGTGGCAATAGTCATGAGAAAACAGCCATAAGCCACTTTTATCAGTGCCATTGTAACTTCAAATGGTCACTAAACAAATGGTTGCAAGCCGAGGAAAATGCAAACATTTTCTCAGTACTGATAAGAAAATGAAGATATGATTTTAAAAAAGACAACAACATCTTAAAACATGGATATGCACAAGCAGAAACACAGACAGCGATTAGACCTCAAGACCCTTAATTTATCAATTAGACACCATCTGCAGATTGTGCCCCTTGAAATAATTGTCGAATCTGACAATGCACTGCTGCTTTCAGAAAGTTTCAGCTAGCTTTGCTTCCATTTAATTAAATTTCTGCACTTAACTTTGATTGCACACAAAATGCCGCAGCTTTCCCCAGATTGGGTTTCTTGGACACCTGCTGTGTTCCATCTAGCCATGATTCCACAGATATGGCAAAAATTATGTTTAATTTTTTTTTTCCTTTCCCCAAGCAAACTAGCATGTCTTCTTCCACTTTGTAAAAAAAAAAAAAAAAGGCTGCGGTATAGAACAGCAACTGCAAGTTCAGTTTGTCGTTCACTGAAGATTTCTGGTTCGGTCCCCAACAGATTACGATCCAACAGCTGTGATTAACCCGGTGCAAATCTCTGATAATAACCAATCATGTTCCCTTGAATTTTGAAGGGGGGGGGGTCAAGAAAAGGAGATTGATCTATCCCAAAGCTGATAAAAGGATGCTTAGAAACATCTCAAATGATGACATTCTTTGCCAAAAGATGTGGTAATGGCCACCAAATTGAATATTTTTTTTAAGAACAGGGATGGGCATCTAGAACAGGGTTCGGCCCTTTTACAATCTGTGGACTTCAACTCCCAGAATTATGTCTCAGGAATTCTCATGCTGGCTCAGGAATTCTGGGAGTTGAAGTGCACAGATCATAAAGGAACCATAGTTACACACCCGTTTTAGAAGAATACAAAGGCCTTTTAAACTTCATAATCTAATATTATCTCTTAAATTAAACAGTATCCTTTACATCCTACCAGTTGGAAGACCAAGGCATGAAGCCTGCTGATACAGTGGTGGGATTCAAATATTTTAACCAACGGTTTGGTGGGCGTGGCTTGGTGGGTGCACACAATTTGCGCGCGCGCACCAAATGCGCACTTTGCACAGGCGCAGAGGAGTTCTAACTCACCTCCCGCAAGCCTGCATGATCCTGGTCGCTTCAGCAGCTGCCGCACAACACTCTTCTGTGCCACGCAAAGCAGCTGCGCTTCAAATTCAGAGAATAAAAGTGGGGATGGGAACCCGGGCAGGTGGGTGGGCCCAACAGCAGAGTGGCGGAGATAACTGGTTCGGTCTCTGCTGCTTATCACTGCTACTGGCTTGGCAGAATCGGGCTGAACCAGTAGAATACCACCACTGGACCACAATTGAGCCAAAATTGATGTTGCTAAGCAAGAGGTTAAATGGATTTTGCCCCATTTTATGGCCTTTTTTGCCACAGTTGTTAAGTGTATCACTGCAGTTTTTTGTAAAAAAAACAACAACTTGGTTGCCTAGTGAACCTGGCTTCCCCAATAATTTTCCTTCTCAGAAGGTCACAAAAAGTGATTCCATGATCCCAGGGCACTGCAGCTGTCATAAAGATGAACCAGTTTGCCAAGCATCCAAATTTTGATCACATGACCATGGGGAATGCGCCAATGGTGGTAAGTATGGAAAAATGGTCATAAGTCACTTTTTTCAGTGCCGTTATAACTTTAATTATGTTGGATGAATGACTGGAAGTTGAAAACTACTTGAATTTATTTATAGAACCATAACACATACTGTCAAGCCTTATTAGGTGGACCAGATAAGAAACACGACCAGATGAGCTCACTCTACTTTATTGTAAATCTAATATGAACGGAATCTTGCAAATCTGAAAATAGCAAAAGCAGTAGCACTCAGATTTATATACTGCTTCACGGTGCTGTACAGCCCTCTCTAAGCGGTTTGCAGAGTCAGCGTATTGCCCCCAACAATCTGGGTCCTCATTTTACCGAGGAAGGATGGCGGGCCGAGTCAACCTTGAATTGGTCATGATCGAATTCTTGGCAGTGGGCAGATTTAGCCTGCAATACTGCATTATAACCGTTCTCTCACCATTTCTTTTATAACCTGAGAAACTCAGGTGGGTCTCTTTTGATCCTCACGCCCCATCCATATTACTGCTGCAGGCTCAGCTGCCTTTTTTCCTACCATTCCTTTAGATCCCTTCGCCCTTTACACATACATGCAATTTATATGGCCATCTAACTCACAAACAGGGAGGCTGAGGCCACCGACAGATTAAAAACACAAAACAATGCAAAGGAGCATAAAAACCACTGAAAAGATATCTGCTTCTATTTCCCTTTTAAAGTAAAGTACAGAAGAGAAAGGCCAAACATTGCCCAGATGCTGCTGAATATAAATCCCCAAATCCCACAGCACTAGCTATTCTGAATACAAGTGGAAGCTGAACCTCAACATCTGGAGGGCTACAGATTCCCCATCCCAGCAGATGACATGGCTCCATTCCAAGGCAGAAGAATCTGATGATTTAATGTAATTCAATTTACAAAGCTGGGTTCGTGCTGAAGGTCAAACAAATGCGGTCACTAATTTTTGAATTCTGAATTTTTGAATCCTCTTTCTATCATCAGCATTCACAGGATAACAAAATTATTCTAGGACACCCAAGGCAACGAAGGTATGTGGGCCAGTAAACGAGGCTGAATTTGTTTGCAATGCTCCCTAAAAAAGACAAGGTTTGCCCTGAAGCAAATGTATTGTTGCAATTTTGCACTGTTGTACTCTTTCTTAAATAAAAAGCATATATTTTTGCCACAAAGCGACAGTGATGAATATTTACAGGATTTCACCAATCTATTGTGACATTGAAGGTCTGCTTATTTCTTTCCTCTAAGTTTAGTAGGCTTTCTGTTAATGCAAGCACTTCGCATAAGTCACTGTGGGTTTTAGCAAATTTCATAAAATAAAGGTGTGCAGGATAGTGTCTGGCCATCCTCTTCTGCACAAGATGAATATACTGACAGTCCTCAACTTACAACCATTCATTTAGTGACCGTTCATAGTTAAAATGAGAGTGAAAAAAGTGACATACAACTAGATTGCGCATTTACAACTAACACAACATCCTCATGGACATATCATGAAAATGTGGGTGCTTGGCAAACCAGCATATATTTACAATAATTGCAACACTGAGCGTAAATTCTAGTCCTGCCTTAGGGACTGTTGTAAGTCGAGGACTATCTTTGGGACCTATGGTACCAAAACTAAATAGGAAATTAGATTTTGAGCTAGTAACACAGCACATTGGTAAGGTGGTTAAATTCAATTGTTAGTCAGGGCTTCATGTAGACAAGAGATCAGATATATGGTCACAAATATTTACCAACACTTAAAGTTTATTGATGGATTCCACTTGGGATGGAATTTAAAGAAAACTCTGCATTTGCTGCTCCGTAAGGGGGCTATACCAGTTCACCAAAATGCTTTTTGGGTTACATAGAGCTCCTGCAGTTTTTCCAAAAGCTAATACACTGGATATTCCCCAGCCATCTGTTTGCTGTTTTATTCAGACTGTTATTTTTATACTAACTTGCTTTTAGAGCCACCCAGGGTCAGGCTAGAGCCACTCATTACTTAAACTGCATAAATAAATAGATAAATAAATAAGACAATGGTTTGAGACCTATCTGGATAAGGATTTACAGCCAGCATTGGGAAGATCATTTAAAACACGGTGTTACTAACTTAACAACTGCAGTTCACTTAACAACTGTTAACCATTATATTATATATTTTATATGCAGCCAAGATAATTCAATCTATGAGGACCAGGCAAGCCATAAGGTTGGACAATTTTGACCTAAGCGCATCTCTGAATACAGCAAGAGATTGTAGTAAACAAAAACACACAGGATGAGATCCAATAAAATCAAGATGAGATCCATCTTAGTACCAGTTTTCCATCTTTTGAGCATCCTTAGCTCAGGTCTATGATGAAAAACACAACCTCTTTATGCTCCGGCATCATACCTGGCCCAGATGGAGGGCTCTACTGTCAGGATCAGAGAAGAGTAGTTTTTCTTACAAGAGAACTAACAAAGACAGCCTTGACTTTTCATCCCACCCTAGATTAACTTTTAGTATGAAACAGAGATCAAATTCATTCATCTCCATCATCTAAACCAGGGGCCTTGACAGCTTTAAGCCTTGTAGACTTCAACTCCCAGAATTCCTCCTCCAGTCATGTTAGCTCAGGAATTCTGGGAGTTGAAGTCCACAAGTCTTAAACTTGCCAAGTTTGAAGACGTTTGAATTCTAAACATTTTCCCTTTAATATGATAAGAATTAAAATTAACCAGCTCTTAAGAAAGGAGAGAAGAGGCATGGATGTTGCCTACTATAACATGCTTCTTATCCACATGACTCAACATTTAAAATGGTTTTTTTTTAATAGAAAATTACCCAAGAAGCAGGAGCACAGATTATATATGGTGGGAGCTTTATCCTACAATTTTACATTTCCATTCAATAAATTCAAATTCTCAATCTCCTGGAAGTTCAACATTCCTCAGAGTTGCCATAAGCCATCCCCTACTTCACTCTACTTTTGAATTGTAGGAATGACCTATTAGCATCAGCTCTAACCTTTGTCAGGTTCCAAGTAATGCAATCATCATAAAACCAGCTCAGAGGTATTTTAATTCCTCACAGAACTATTTTATTTAACTACACATCTTGTAGTTAACTAAATTCAGGCTTGACAACCTTCTGCTAAGTGTAGGAATTCAAAGAATATACTCAACAGTTGTTTGTTTATCAATTAATTGAATACATGGAATATACACATTGCAGGGGAGACCAGCAAGTAAGTTGGGAACATGTGACCTCCAGGTACTGCAAAAATTCAATCATCAGGCATATTTTCAGTGTGGGGTCCTTGTGCCCTCTCAGCTTGATTTTCTTGCAGACATTTCATTAGATAAACAGCATCTACATACCATTCAAAAGAGACAATAAAAAAAATAAAAAGGAAAAAAACAGACCAAAACACCAGCAAAAATACCCAGATAAGCAGAGATTAACACCAAGATTAACACTACCATGCCATAAACTACACCCCAATCAAACAACCAACTTGGACAAACTATCAAACAGCAAACAACAACCTGATAATCAAGGAACCACCAAGAACACTCACACCAACACTGTCAGGACAAGCTACTGGTATATGAACAGAGCAGGTCTCACTTCAATCTCTCTAGCACTGATGATGTTGCTAGTTTGGTGATGAAATGTCTGCAAGAAAAGAACCAAGGACTCTACAGTTTGACTCTGAGCTACAATTATTATCTTCTATGGGTATATTTTTTAGTTTTCCTGGGAATCATGGGTCAGTATTATTTGCAGACTACCAATTCCTCTTTGGTAGTCTTTCTGAAGAACCTCTTTCCTCAAAACTGGTAATTATTTTGCCACCAGAATATAATCCTAGCAAGAAGATCTTCTCCATCGTAAGAATGAGTAGCACTTGTATGTAAGGGTGAATAAAAATAAATTGTACACACAACCCATCTCACCCTTCCCCACAGAAAAATCTATTTAATCTTTCCACCTGCCCTAAAACTGCATCTCAATCCCATGTTTTTCAGCCCTACGCTTTAAAAAAAAACCTCACATTATAAATGTGAATTACGCATTTTTGTGATGGGGCCTCCTCAGATGCAGCTCTGAGGAAGGTGGCACTAGCAATAATGACCCCTTTGTGCTACTCCACACAGCTGCTGCCATCTGCAGCCATCACCACCAAGTCCAAATTTAATCTGACAAGCTCTTATGCCTTGTCTTCTATAGCAATCTGCTTTTATTGTTATACCAGGAAGAGGTTTATAGGAAGGAACATTCATTTAGCAAAGGGAAAAGAAGATTAGGAAGTCAGGATGAACTAGGACTACTTCATTTATTTACTCCAATGAGTGATTTTTTTGGTCATTGGTAGAATACCTAGTTCCATGACAAAAAATCCAGATTAAAAGCTTGACATCTCTAGGAGAGAAAGGATCACCTTTCAAAAATCTAGCGTGATACAAATTAGGGTAGCACAAGCCAATCAATGTACAATATTCAACATAAAAAGATTTCCTATAATATTCCTGATCTAATGCTCAAGTGAACTGTTCAAGATCCCCTACGACAGGGGTGTCAAACGTAAGGCCTGAGGGCCGAATCCAGCCTGCAATGTGGTCAGATGCGGCCTGTGGGACCACCCTGGAAAATGTAAGGGGCCGGCCCATGTTGCTTTGGCTGAGTCTACCCAATGAGAAGAGGAAACATGCCAGCAGTTTGGGGATTGGTGTCAAGCTGGCCACACCCACCCAGCTGGCCACACCCATCCAGTCAGCCATGCCCACCCGGTCCCCTGAGGTCAACCCTGGGCCTGATGTGGCCCTCAATGAAGTTCAGTTTGACACCCCTGCCCTGGGATGTAAAATTTGGGGATTCCCTAATGTAGAAAGTACCCAGTTAGTGGCAGGACCCAACCAACTGTGGGTAATTTTGAAAAGCTAAACCAGATTAGACTTGACAAGTATTTGAATGAGAGACCACTAGAAAACTAAGGACTACTGGTTGGACTGGGAATCTGAAAATATATGCCAGAAAAAAGTGGCAAAGATTTCTCTATTGTTCCCTTAGAAAATTACACAAATATCTCTAATGAAGACATCAGGAGTTGGGCTACACTCAAAAGCTGAGTTGAGACTTCAGCTTTAATCATGACTTAAAGAAATATGACTTAATGGAAAAGATAACAAATGCAAATTTTAGTCACCGTGATATAAAAAGATGTTGAGACTCTAGAAAGAGTGAAGAGAAGAGCAACAAACAAGATTAGAGGACTGGAGGCTAAAGAATGTTGCAGGAATTCGGTATGTCTAATTTAATGAAAAGAAGGACCAGGGGTGACATGATAGCAGTGTTCCAATATCTCAGGGGCTGCCACAAAGAAGAGGGAGCCAAGCTGTTCTCCAAAGCACCTGAAGGCAGGACGAGAAGCAATGGGTGGAAACTAATCAAGGAGAGAAGCAAGCTAGAACTAAGGAGGCATTTCCTGACAATGAGAACCATTAATTAATGGAATGACTTGCCTCCAAAATTTGTGGGTGCTCCCATGCTGGAGTTTGTTCAGATCAGTTACACAGTCTACAAACTAAAGAAATGCACTGGAACCAAAGCTGTCAACAGTTAATAGTCAAAATCAGTACTGTAACAAAATTACTAGTTGCTAACAGGTTTTGCTGAGGCATAATGGAAAATTATTAACTATATGATTAATATGATTATTAAGTAAATGATTAAGTATATCATTTCCTTAAGCAAACTAGGGTACAGCATTATTAATTTAAATGCAAATGTAAAGGAAATAAAATTAACTTAGTTTTATACTTGGTGCACGGCCTTTGCACATCATTTAAAGGTCAAGTGCAGCTTTGAGGTGGAAAGATGTTATACGCTCCCACACTATTTTTTTAAACCATACTTTATGGAATAAATCACTACTGACTATGTTCACAGACTAAGCCAGAACAACCAAATACATTAAAACTTAGTGTGGTGTATGAACTCCATTGTTGTGGTTTTTATGTTTTCAAAATCCTTAACAATAAAAATGTCCTGGTGTGGTCGCTTTCAAAAAAGCAATCTCAGCTCCTTTATATAGTCTATATAAGACACTGTTCCACTTGAGACTTTCGAAATAGCTTTATCTAAAAATAATAATAATAATCAGTCCTTGTCTTCAGCATTTATCTGGGACACAGAAACAGGTTTTAGTAAAGCAAAAAAATAATAATAATGACTTAGCCTCTTTAACCCAGGTAGTCCTCAACTTATGACCACATTTGGGACCAGAATTTCCATTGCTAAAAAAGGTGGTTGTTAAGAGAGTTTATCCCCACAATTGTTAAGTGAATCTCTGCAATTGTTAAATGAATCATGTGGTTGTTAAGTGAATCCCATTGACTTTGCTTCAGTGGTGGGATTCAAATATTTTTACCATCGGTTCGGTGGGCGTGGCTTGGTGGGAGCGCTTTGGGCGCATGCACACACTTTGCGTGCATGCGCACACCAAATGTGCACTTTGCGCAGGCGCAGAGGTGTTTGTGCAGGCACAGAGGTGTTCTAACTCACCTCCTGCAAGCCTGCATGATCCTGGTTGCTTCAGCAGCTGCCGCGCAACACTCTTCTGTGCCGCGCAAAGCTGCTGCGTTTCAAATTCAGAGGATAAAGGTGAGTGTGGGAACCCGGGCAGGTGGGTGAGCCTAACAGCCGAGTGGCGGAGAGAACCAGTTCAGTCCCCGCTGTTCATCGCTGCTACCAGTTCAGGAGAACCGGGCTGAACCGGTAGAATACCACCATTGCTTTGCTTTTTGGAAGCTGGCTGGGAAGGTCGCAAACGGAGATCATGTGACACCCACCCACCCCCAGGAGTGTCACCGTTGTAAACACAGGCACCCAAATTCTGGTCAGGTGGCCAAAATTAAATTTTGTATGCCAACAACTCTGGGTGGCACACAAATTTGGTTCATAATAGTTGATGCAATGATAGCAATATGTAAAAGGAGCTGATCCAGATCTCTGTTAACTATGAAAAGCATGAAAAACCTTCCAATGTATTAACATTTACTGTAGTTTTTTTCAATTTGTTACATCAGTGTTTTTAAATATTTGATATTTAACTGTGATATCTTGCCTTTCGAAGAATCAAGCGGGGGAGGAACATTGTAAAGTCAAATAATTAACAATAAAGAAGACTAAGTGGTGGTTTAAACTGCTTTTTTATGCCAGTTATTTTTCAGGGCATGCTTCTTCTATGCATACAAACCTTTGCCAAGTGAAAATAACACTTTATGCATCCTGTGTGTGAGCTCTAATCCACTACAATTTAATCTGCCATTTTTTTTAAAGAAGCCATAAGGTTCTCCTTTGTAAATGACTAATAACTTTTCATTTTTATTACTTGAACAATCATGGTGCTTTAATTAAATGCTTTTAAAGAACAAACTCTTAGCCATCAGAAACTTCCTAGACCACTGTTTCTCCAGTCAGCAACTTTAAGCTATGATGACTTCAACTCCCAGAGTTCCTAAGCCAGACAGAATTCTGGGAGATGAAGTCCTCATAGTTTAAAGTTGCTGACATTATCCTAGACTTGCCACCAATGTTTTTTATGACTGGAAAAGATAATGTGATGCCATTTTGAATCCTTGGATGATGAGGAACGATGCAACCTATAAACCACAATGGAATATCAATAGTTGGAATGTGGTTTATAGGAATACAATATTCTACATTGTCTATCTCTGTTTTAGGCCAAACAAAACATTTCAAACACACTCCTGTGCATGTTCTGAGGTAATATATGTTTCCTTTAAAGCAAAAAGTTGCCTGTTTCAAGTCGTCTAGGAATGGATAGGGAGACTAGAAATATAAATAAACATCTAAAGCAGTATTAATGATGACTAAAGTACACTCATTATTAAAAAGGACAGGGAGCCCCAAATTAAATGAAGTTCCAAAATTAACCCCCTTAATTGTTAGAACACCTTTTCACTTGAGTTCAAGTACAGGCTATCAAACACCTGGCCCATGAGCCGGATGTGTCACATGCTGGCCACACCACACCTGGTTTAGTGAAGGGGGAAAAAATCCCAATGTGTTATGTGATGCCACCCTGACAACTTTTGACACCCGTGACCTAGTATGAGTTAAATTTAATGTAAATGTAAGTTATTGAAGTTTGAATAGCTAAGGGGGGGAGGGAAGGAAGGAGGGAGGGAGGGAGCGAGGTGGGGGAGGAGGAAGGAAGGAAGGAAGGAAGGAAGGAAGGAAGGAAGGAAGGAAGGAAGGAAGGAAGGAAGGAAATTATTCTCATTTTTAACCCACGTTTATGTGTAAAATTGGAGACTCCCACATAGTTTCCATTTGGCCAAATCTGTTTTGTTTCATCAAGGTAGCTATTTCAAGCATGATTGTGGAAGAAGGTACATTATATTGAAGTGTCTGGAAAGTGGTGAACCTTATTATTTCATCACTGAGACAGCCAGTTTGGTCCAGTGGCTAAGGCACCAGGCTTGAAACAGGGAGACAGTGAGTTCGTTCTAGTGTGGACTTAGCCACAAAGTCTGGCCTTACTCATCTTTTTCTTTTCTTTTTTTCTTTTCCTTCCTTCCTTGCTTTTGTCCCCCCCACCCCTTTTATTGTTTTTGCAACAGCGCTTACTTATATACTTGCTCATAGTGCTTTTATAGTACTCTCTGAACAGTTTACAATCTCAGTATACGGCCCATAGCAATCTGGGTCTTCATTTTACTGACTTCAGAAGGACGGAAAGTTGAGTCAACCTTGAGCCCTGTCAGAATCTAACTCCAAGCTGTGGTCCTGCGTTCTGACCACTGCGTCACCAAGGCTCTTGAGTTACAAATCAGCCAAGACAATGAACACACGCTGTTTGTTTGTTTGTTTAATTTGTTTGCCGCAAACAAATTTACTCCTTCCTCTTCCTGTTTCCCCCCCAACAACCTTGTGAGGTGAGTTGGACTGAGAGAGACAGAGTGGCCCAAAGTCACCCAGCCAGCTTTCATACCTAAAGTGGCACAAGAACTCCCGGTTTAGACTTTAGTGCCTTTTAAAATACTAGACCAAATTGGCTCTCAATCTATATTTCCAAATATTAGAACCCAACGTCTAATAAAGTATCCTTTTTCAAGGTCTGTGATGGAAGGAAGAAGGACCTGTCCTATTGAAGAGGGAAATTGGCCAGGAAGGGACACAGTTGAGAAGAAACGAGGCCCTTCTCAAGCTTTCACAGCGGAGGAAGCTGCATGGAGAGCAAATGGCTTCCCACGGCTCTTTCAGCCATCACCGATGACGCCCCTTCATCCCTCAAAAACGAAGGTGCTGCTCTTCAACAGATGCCCTCCCTTCATGCTTCTCGTCTGAAGAATAAATCTGCCCCCTCGCTGTGTCAGCCAATTAGTTTAGAGATGTAGGGAATAAATATTTAAGAGGACCCCTTTCTTCTGAAGCCACAGGCCACCTGAATCTGCGTTTCTCTCCTCCTGCTTTCCTGATGGAAGCTCCAACTGGCTCCGGGCAAGGCTTAAACAGTTGTGCAAGATCAATAGGGTCGGAAGCCCAACCAAGTAAAACCCCTACCTCGCCCTGCTGTTTCTTATAAACTGGAACAGCAAGACACAGAAGAGGAGGAAGAAGAAGAAAGAAACCTTTTTCACTTCTTCTGCTCAGTCTTTAAAAAAATAATCTGCGGTTCTGCATTTTATTTCTTTTGTCATCGTCTTTGTCCCAAGCCTCAGTTTAGCAGAATGCCCATGTAAGGCTGGCTAAGGTCACCGCTAGCTTCAGCCTAGAATGGCCTCTTCCCATTCTTAATAGAAATGGCTGCTCCATACCTTGCAGCCACATCCTAATCTTACTCACAGTTATTGCTCTCGATGGTATTTAACATAATAGCGTTGACCACGATGAGCTTATTGGAAATTAACAGGAAGATAGCTGGTACTTCAGTAAGATCTTTGCAGCAATTCACCATTAATTACTGCACCGTTATTTTTAAGTGTTTGCCATAAACCAGACTGCTGCTACATTTGCATTCATAAAGGCAAGGGGGGGGGGGGAATAGATGTAGGGAGGTAAATGAGAAATAAATTAGAACAGAAGCTAAGTGCTGCTTCCAACTTTAATATTCCCCAATTAGTTTATCATCTGAAGGTAAAATGTTTAACCCCGGGTCACGATCTTCTTCTGATCCCAGCCTTTGCAAGGGAATATATTTCCTCTAATTTCTTGACATTTTCATTTAGAAGGAAAAACACCGAGATGGATAAAAATAAGACCTTGGAGAACGGGCAAGGCTGATCCTACCTTTCTGCAACCTAGGCAGTGTTTCAGTGCTGTTCTCCCCACAACCACCACCCCCTCCACTTCTCAGGAATTGCCACCGACAGCAGCAACTAGCAATTATTTATGTTAAGACTTGATGTGTTAACAGATTTGAATGCGCCTCCACCTTGCAGACTCCCTCCCAAGCTGAAGGAAGATTTATTATTTATTTATTTTTACACCGGTGAGAGCCAGTAAGGTCTACAGGTAGTCCTCAACTTATGACCACAGTTGGGACCAGAATTAACATTTCTAAGCAAGGTCATGGCTAAATGAATCGCGCCTGACTTTATGACTTTTCTAAACCAGGGATGTTAAGCAAAACCTGCGGTTGTTTAAGTGAACCATGTGGCCATTAAGTAAATTCGGGCTTCCCCCGTTGACTTTGCATGTCAGAAGACAGCTGGGAAGGTCACAAAGGGTGATCACATGACCCCAGGATGCTGCAGCCGTCAAAACTGCATGCCAAGTATCTGAATTTTGATCATGTCACCATGGGGATGCTGGAATGGTTGTAAGTGTGAAGACTGGTCGTCACTTTTTCAATGGTGTTGTCATTTCAAAAAAGGTCAACGAACAAATGCTTGTAAATCAAGGATAACCTGTAGAAGTCAAACCCAAAGATGCTTTTTTCCAAAGGCAACTGGACTTTCTTGGTTTTTTTTTTCCTTTGAAAACGTTTCACTTCCCAACTAAAGAAGCTTCTTCAGTTGTTCAGTCAGAACTGAAGAAGCTTCTTTAGGTGGGAAGCAAAATGTTTTCGAAGGAAAAAACCCAAGAAAGTCCAGTTGGCCTTTTGAAAAGCACCTTTGGGACAACCATGATCTGGATGATTGAGAATCTCCATAGACACGCAGAAGTGGAAGTGCTGGACTAGGAATGGGGATACCGAGGTTCTAATGTCCAGCCATGGAAGCCCACTGGGTGACTTGGCCAGTCGCTCTCAGTTCAAGAGCCAGGGTAATGAAATGGTGAAGATCTGTGTTCTAGCCATCCCTCAAACACCAAAGCCAGGTGGATGATTTTGGGAAGGGTCAATCTCTCGCTCGCTCGCTCTCCTAGGCTGGAAAGTCAAAGACACATCCTACCTACCACCCAAAATGGACCAAAAAGATTTCAGTCCATAAACACCAATAAAGATGACTTCAGCCTACATCAGTCCTTTAAGGCAGACTAGACTAGGAAACCAGAATTATGAATGCTAATGCCACTTTTATTACAAGATTCCAGTAACAGATACCTTGCAAGTCTGAATGCATTTCACCCCTCCCTCCGTTTATGTTCCTGAGAATTATGGTGGGTCATGTCTGAAATGCTTTCTCAAATTACATGTCTGCCTTGGACTCATATTTCACTTATCTGACATTGCCTTGGTTGCATCTCTTGGCTATTGTTCTCAGCATTTGTCCCACACAATGGCCCAGTCCCCTTGGTTTTGTGCTGTGTTCACCTAATTCTTCCAGTAACATCAATAAATGCAGGAGGCTGATTTGGGCTGGAAGCAAATTCGAGGACACCCAGCTGGCTTCTGCGCCCAAGGGGCTCTAGAAATGGGGTCTTTGGTCTGGCATCTCAACACTACATCCCATTGGCTCTTTGGACCCTTTTTATTATATGCAACTGAAGGGACCTTTCAGAAGACTTATTTTGTGGAACATAGCTCAATACAGGTTCATAAGACAATCCTTAAGAAATCCAGCATCTTCATCTCACCAGGATGCAGGCACATTTCCATGCTGGTTGTCATTTGTTTTTTGAATCCAACTCCAAGACTTCATTGTCGAACATCCAAGCCTTACATCATTTGGGGGGCCAGAACTCTTGCATAACCATCAATACTTCAACAGAGCTTGTCCCACACACTTCAATAGGGAAATTTCTGCAGGTCCTACCCTGCATTATGTTTAACTGGTAATTCAGCTTCTTCTGTGTTGGAGCCTAGATTATGAGACAACCTGAAGTTGGAGCTATGCCTCATTCCATCTTTCTTACAGGTAATTCTTAAATTATAGCCATCATTTTGTAACCATTCCAAGTTACAACAGCATTGAAAAAAAAGGGATTTATGACTAATCCCTACATTTATGACTGTTGCGAGCATCTTCATGATCAAAATTCAGGCATTTGGCAACCGGCATGTATTTAAGATGGTTGTAGCATCCTGGAGTCACATGATTGCCATTTGTGACCTTCCCAGCCAGCTTCTGATAAGCAAAATCAATGAAGAAAACCAGATTTGCTTAATAAGCAAGTGATTCACTGAACAACTGCAGTGATTCACTTAACAGACATGAGAAAAAGGTAGTATAATCAGACGCAACTCACTTAACTCCCTTGCTTATCAGCAGGAAATACGCGGGGCAATTGTGGTCCTATGTCCAGAACTACTTGCAGAGATGGGGCTTAATATTTTTCTATTTTTTTCCAAGTTGTTTAGAGTTATTATGAAGATGATAGACTGTGGTTTTAATGTTTTCACTTTTATAAATCAGTTCAGAACCATTTTGGAGTGACAGAAAACATCTCCCTTGAGATTTCCCTCTTAAGGATGATTCCAAGAGGTTCGTGCTGCTTTCTTGACAAAGAAACAAAAGTAATTTTGCTCCTGCAGATTTTGGCAATTTTTCTCAGCTTTTCTCTCTAAATGGTTCCCCATTCAAGCACTAACCAAATTGGACCTTGCTTAGCTTTTTCTGATATCCCCCCAGGTTGGCACATGCTGCTGCCATCTGCTGTGATGCGCCCCAAAATGGGTAGCATGTAACTTCATCAAATGAAGAAATAAACAGTACTCCTTCAATCCAAGAGTAGGCAATTTACATGCCACAGGCAACTCCCCAGTATCCTAAAATCATGTCCTCAACCTTTGGTAGCGAAATGGCAACATTTCGGAAATGTGATTTTGAGCCAGCGGAAGGAGAGAGAGTTAGCTGTGGATATAATTTCAGTAAGGCATTTGATAAAGTAGACTACAACCTGCTACTTGGTAAAGATAGAAAAATGTGGGACAAACAGCATCAACACCAGGTGGATTTGTTAGCTGGCTGACCAACTGCACTAAACATGCAGTCTTTCATGGAACTGCATCTACATGGAGGGAAATAAGCAGTGGGGTACCCTAAGGCTCTGTCTTAGGCCCAGGACTCTTCAATATATTCATCATTGATTTGGATGAGGGGATAGATGGGGAACTTATCAAATATGCAGCCGATACCAGACTGGCAGGAACAACTAACACTCCAGAAGATAGACTCAACATACAGAAGGATCTTGACAGACTTGAACATTGGGTCCTATCTAACAAAACGAAATTTAACCGTGAGAAAAGTAAGGTTCTATATTTAGGCAAGAAAAACTAAGTGCACAGGTATAGAATAGGTGGTACCCATTTGGTGACTGTTCAAAGTTACAACATCACTGAAAAAAATAATCTATGACCATAGTTCACACTTATGATCATTGCAGCATCCCCGTGGTCATGTGATCAAAATTCAGACAGAAATTTTAGGCTCAATAGCTATAATAAGGCAAGGACTACTTTAGCAGTAAGTGCAAGAGGGATCTTGCAGTCCTAGTGGACAATCACTTAAATATGAGCCAGCAGTGTGCTACAGCTGCCAAAAAAGACAATGCAGTCCTAGGGTGTATTAACAGAGGGACAGAATCAAGATTGCATGAAACACTGATATTACTCTGTAATGTCTCAGTAAAACGACCTGTAAATATGTCTACAATGGGGATGTCAAACTCAAAGCTCATGGGCCGGATTCAGCCCACAGAGCCAGCCTGGAAATATCAAAGGACCACCTTCAATGCCTCTGCCAGCCCAAACAGGCCACAGGGGGCCATACATGTTCGACCTCTATGTCCTCCTGCAGCACTCTGCTAGCCAAAAACGCCCACCCCTGGCCATGCCTATCCCCCCCCCCATCTCGAATTGGACACGTCTGGTCTAGAACAAAGGCAGTCATCAGCAGTTCCAGGGTTATGTGCAGTCCCAAGTCTCTTTTAGCAGGTCCCAAAGCCTTCTGTGGCCATCACTGCCTAAAACTTACCAGTGGTCACTTTTGGGTGGGGAGCTATTTAATGTAGCAGCATGAGGCCTGAGCAGGCTTACTCAAGTTAAAAATACTAAAAAAATTCAGCAAGGTTCTAATTCCCCTCCCCCCCACAAAAAAGCCCCACCAAATCTTTCAAACCCATCCATTTTGCATCCTCTCCCATATTAATTCTGCCCCTCGTCCACCAAAAAGTTGCCCCTGCTGTTGTAGTAGCATAAACAGGAGAGTTCGGAAACAATTAAGAACATAAGAAAGCAGCAATATTTTTTTGCATGAGAGACAGCGAGCCAAGTATCTCTGAAGCAACTAACAGCCAGATTTACAGTTATAGGAGGCCCCTGGTGAACAACCATCCGGTCATTAACAACAGGTTTGGAGGAGGATTACAGTCTTAAGAACTATCATCAGAATAGACCGGCTGTTTACAAGCTAAGCAGTTCCATATGCTGAGTTTACAATTGCAGACCTGAACAGCTTCTAAACAGGCTCTCAGCCAACCTTCCCCGTTCCTGATGTCCTCCACATGTCTTCAACTTCAATTCCAATGGTGGCTGGGAATTCTGGGAGTTGAAGTCCTTCGCATCTGGAACTCATTGGGCTAGAGGAGGCTACTGTAAAATATCTGGAGCAGGCGTGGGAAGAGGGAATCCACGATTCCTTTTTCCAAAGGGCATTAATCAGAAGACGTATCCAAATCCAATTCTGCTCAGGGGGCCTTGCCAAAGTATCAGGAGTTAGGACCAGGTCTACAACCACGTCATTTTCATAGTTGTCGAAATGTGACCGTTTCTTGCTCTGTCCTCAAAGGCATCCACTCCTACCGGCACTAATGCCAAAATGATGAACCGTGTGTCATGATGTTGCGATACAGACTGCATCCTTTCCTACGCTCGTCACAACATTGCCGGCGCATCCAGAAAGGGAGACACTGATCTAAACATCACTGTGTGTCTCCCAAAGAGTTTTTTAAGTGTACCCCTCAATATATACTGCAATTCCACAGTGCTGCTGTAGGACAGGAAGGGGGGGGGCACCCCAATCAGAATCCTTAATTGCACATAACAAAAACAAAAATCAGCCCCAGTAGATCAAGAGGAAAAACAAAAACTGCCCACATTCAGACAGCCAATAAAGGAGAATATTCGTAGCTCAAGCTTGAACTGAGGGGTCTTCGGTGTTCTCTGAGCTTGCTTGTTTTCTTGCACACGTTTCATTACCCAAACTAGGTAAAATCATCTGAGGCACTGATAATGTTACTTAGTTTGCGTCATGAAACATTATGCAAGAAGACAACCAAGCTCACCCCTCATTCAGACAACCACCCATCACTCTCTATTCCTTGTGTTTGGGCTCATGATTGGACAATACTACACGCCCACACTGTTCAGACAGACTCACAGAGTTGGGGCGTTCAGAAGCTTCCAAGACACAGTAAGTGCATTGTGGCTAGGAAATGTACAGGAAAGGCCCCAACCTGGTCATTAAGATGTCTGGGGTCTTTCTGAAGCCTTAGATGGAGTGCAGAGAAGAGCAACGAAGATGACACGGGGTCTGGAGGCAACATCTTTTGATGAACAGCTAAGGGAATTAGGTGTGCTTAGCCTAATAAAGAGAAGGTTTGCAGGAGACCCAATAACCATCTTCCAATACTTGAAGGGCTGTCACAAGGAACGGGGCATGAATTTGTTTTCCATCGCACCTGAAGGCAGGACAAGAACCAATGGGTAGAAGCTCATCAGAGGGAGAAGCAACCTGGAGCTAAGGAGGAATTTTCTTTCAGTGAGAACGATTCATCAATGGAACCGCTTGCCTCCCAGAGTTGTGGGTGCTGCTTCGCTGGGAGTTTTCAAGAAAAGATTGGACAACCATTTGTCTAGGACAGTGATGGCTAATCTTTTTGGGCTCCTGTGCCAAAAATTGTGTGCACGCTTGCACGCTCGTGCTCGCATGCTAGCACCCAGAAGGCAATGCCCACCCACCCCACATCCCTTATGCATGCGTGTGCAATTCCCACCCCCGGCTCCCTTACCTTCACTGCACCTCACAGCTGATTTTCGGCCAGTTTGGGGCCTTTTTTGGCCTCTAAAAGGTTTGAGGGTGGCCTCTGCAGGCTTCTACAAGCTTTGTAGGCCGAAATCTAGCCCTGTTTCATCACTTCCTGTTTTTCCGAAAAAAACGGAAGTGATAAAACGGGGCTAGATTTCAGCCTACAAAGCTTGTAGAAGCCTGCAGAAGCCTTCCTCAAGTCTTTGGGAGGCCAAAAAAGGCCTCAAACCAGCTGAAAATCAGCTGTGAGGCGCGCACATGCACAGTGAGGTAAGTTTGCCTGAAGCTTGTGTGCCAGCACAAATGGCTCTGTGTGCCACCTGTGGCACATGTGCCACAGGTTTGCCATCACCTTGGGAGTAGAAGAGCTCTGAGGTCCCTTCCAGCCATTATGATTTCATGATTTGTGGAAGCGATTTCAACACATCCCTCAGTTCCCACAGTGAACTAGATTTCACATCCACCTGCCCTTCGCAACTTCTACAGTAATCCTACAAGTTGTGGGAGCCATTCTGCAATTTTTTTCCCTCAGAAAAAGGGGTACAGCACATGGGTGCAGTTGGCATCAGTGGGGGAATCAGTAGAGCTGCTGGTGAGGTAATGCACTGGCTCAGCTGCTGCATCAAAATTTGACTGGCCTTTAGCTAGTTCTTAATTCAAAACAAAATCTTGAGAGAAAAGAAGGGAAGCAAAGGAAAATATCTTCAGAAATAATTGGATCACACAGCAACACTTTATTAAGTTCTTAACTTAATCCTGTAAATTTAATGATCAACGTTCAAGTTGAAATAATTCATCCATTTTCTGAGCAGACATACACATTCACACTTGTAATTGTGCAGTTACAGGTTCTAACTAGAAAAACTGCACTTGGAATAAAAATAAAAATAAAATTTCATATGTTCACTGGCACTGCCAGGCCAATTCATAAAGAGTGTTTATGTTTTGTTTGTCCACCCAGATTTCTGATAGCAGATTTCCAATACCCGTGAAACGCTTATTCCCTCATAAATTAAAATATAGATTTCGTACTCTTTCACCCTCAAAAACTGTAGTCACTGATGGTTAGCCTGGTCAGAAGTATTTGTATGTTGAAGACTAAGTGCAGGCCTATCAAACTGGTGGCCCGTGGGCCAGATGAGTCATGTGGGCCGGATGTGCTGCATGTAGGTCACGCCCACCCCGGCTCCGCAAAGGCAAAAAACATTGTAATATATCACGATATGTCACATGACGCAATCGAGTTTCACACCCATGACTTAGTGCCTAAGGCTATGTCTTACTTCTGAGGAGTCTTCCACTTGTATCTCTGCTTGTATTTAGCCTTTATTCCACAACAGAAATTATGCAGAGCCTTAAGAATGAATGGAGGAGGCAGTTCAACTTTACAGTCCAATTCAGTAGCACAGAATTATTCACATTTGGCAACAGGATGATAGAAGTCTATCGTGCAGGGCTGGGCCTTAGAAGCCTTCATGTAGGGTTTGCATTCTCAAACATCTATATATCAAAATTCTCATTTTGAAACAATTACTCGTGACAAACCGTCTTCCAAGACAGTGTTTAAGGCTTCCCCCACTGATTTTGCTTCTCAAAAACTGGCTGGGAAGATCATAAATAGCAACCACATGGGCCCAAGATGCTGCAACCATTACATGATGGTTGTCAAGCACCTGAATTTTGATCAGCCCACTGATCAGCCTATTCTTAAATTTGGGCACTATTTAAAGGCACCACTTGCTACTTTGAAAAAAAAAAAGCCACAATAGTGCAGAGTCCCAATACCACATATCCCTCCAAAGCCCCTGTAGATGTTGTACACCACAGGTGTCAAACATGCCATATTATGTTGCCGTCACGTGACATTTCACATTTTTTCCCATTTGTGGAGCAGTTTTGTCACCCCTGTTGTAAACATTGCGTGAGGAGCAAGATGCAACTCTGTAGGAAACCACAAGTCATATATTAAGGATGAAACTTTGGTAAAAGACGACATCTCAAATTCTAATTCAGATGCAGAATCAACCAATAAACAACAGTTTACTCAAGGAGCTACCAAGATCACTCCCACCAACCCTGACAGGTATATAGACTTGTATATAAACAGAGCACAAACCTCACTCTCTTCTAGCACCGCTGATGTTATCTAAATGGATAATGAAATGTCTGGAAGAAAACAAACAAGCTCAGAGAGCACCAAAGACCCCATAGTTCAACCCTGAGCTACAAACATTCTCTTTTATTAGGACTTCCTAAACCCAATCTAACAAAATGATCCAGGAAGATGCAAAGATATCAGAAGATGCCAAGATGTCTCAAGATAATTAATAGGGCCATAGCCTCCCAGCCAGCCAGTGGCACAGACCGTCCACCATTCTGACCAAAATTTTGAGTGCCAAATCTTGGCCAAAAGCCCAAATGAACCTGGCTGTTTAGTTTAAACCAAGCTAAAACAACCCGTTTTGGTAAGTGGGCTTCCATGACATCTGTGGATCTGTTTCCCCACTAGCCATGATGTGCTAGTGGGGCTAGTATGTGAATTACCTGGATGTTAAAAATGCTAAAAATGATGGCAAAAGACACCGAGGTAGTCAAGAAGGTGGAACGGAAACCCAGTAGCTTTCCTTCCCCTGACCAGATCCTTTGTCTGTTCAGCCCACACTGATCTACTGACTGGATCTCTGCAAGGTCTCAGAATATAAAAAAAAACTTCCCCCAGACCTGCTACTTGATCCTTTAACAGGATTACCAGCAACGGAACTTGAGACGCCAAGCAAAGCAGATGCTGTGGTTTTTCTCCAACCCCAGAGCAGGTGCTCTGCCAAGACAAGGAAGGGGCGTTAAGGGAGAGCTTCAGAGACAGGCTTAGAGGAGCTTCCCCTGAATAGACTACAAGTCCCATCATCCTTGCCCAGCATGGGTAGCAGCTTGCAGCAGGAAAGACAAGAGGTCCTTAACAAGTCACAGGTTCATGCAAAGTTGTAGAGTTCAAGTTGCACTAAAAATCCTAACTTAGCAATAAAATGCAACTGTTTTAGATGCAACTTTTTTTTTCTAAGTGGTCCTTAGAGTGTTCTGAATTTATATTATACGTTCATTAGGCAATTCTCAGCAGGCTTTTTACGATATTGCTCACGAAATGGTCTAGTGTGACAATTCTGACCCTTGGAATAAAACAAAGACAAAAACCTTTTGAAAGGTTCCAAACTGGAGAACTCTACATCTACAGTTGATTTTTTTTTCTTGTCTTTTAAAGCACATTTCAAAGCAAGAGGAGAAGTGGTAACACTTTCAAGGACTGACAGTAGCTACTGTATGTGCATTCAGGGGAAAAGATAAACATCGTTTTTTAAAAACAGAGGGAGGGAGGGAGGAAAGAGAGGGGGAAAGGGAGGGAGGGAGGAAGGAAGGAAGGAAAGAAGGAAAGAAGGAAAGAAGGAAGGAAGGAAGGAAGGAAGGAGAGGAAGGAGGAGGAAGGAAGGAAGGAAGAAGGAAGGAAGGAAGGAGGAGAGGGGAGAGGAGGAGAGGAAGCAAGAGAGGAGGAGGAAGGAAGGAAGGAAGGAAGGAAGGAAGGAAGGAAGGAAGGAAGGAAGGAAGGAAGGAGAGGAGAGGGAGGGAGGGAGGGAAGGAAGGAAGGAAGGAAGGAAGGAAGGAAGGAAGGAAGGAAGGAAGGAGAGGGAGGGAGGGAGGGAGGAGGAAGGAGAGGAAGGAAGGAAGGAAGGAAGGAAGGAAGGAAGGAAGGAAGGAGAGGAGGAGGAGGAGGGAGGAGGAGGAAGGAAGGAAGGAAGGAAGGAAGGAAGGAAGGAAGGAAGGAAGGAAGGAAGGAAGGAGGAAGGGAGGGAGGGAGGGAGGGAGGAGGGAGGGAGGAGGGAGGAAGGAAGGAAGGAAGGAAGGAAGGAAGGAAGGAAGGAAGGAAGGAAGGAAGGAAGGAGGGAGGGAGGGAGGAAGGAAGGAAGGAAGGAAGGAAGGAAGGAAGGAAGGAAGGAAGGAAGGAAGGAAGGAAGGAAGGAGGGAGGGAGGGAGGAGGGAGGAAGGAAGGAAGGAAGGAAGGAAGGAAGGAAGGAAGGAAGGAAGGAAGGAAGGAGGAGGGAGGGAGGGAGGGAGGAAGGAAGGAAGGAAGGAAGGAAGGAAGGAAGGAAGGAAGGAAGGAAGGAAGGAGGGAGGAGGAGAGGAAGGAAGGAAGGAAGGAAGGAAGGAAGGAAGGAAGGAAGGAAGGAAGGAAGGAAGGAAGGGAGGGAGGGAGGGAGGGAGGGAGGAGGAAGGAAGGAAGGAAGGAAGGAAGGAAGGAAGGAGGGGAGGGAGGAGGGAGGAAGGAAGGAAGGAAGGAAGGAAGGAAGGAAGGAAGGAAGGAAGGAAGGAAGGGGAAGGAAGGAAGGAAGGAAGGGAAGGAAGGAAGGAAGGAAGGAAGGAAGGAAGGAAGGAAGGAAGGAAGAGGAAGGAAGGAAGGAAGGAAGGAAGGAAGGAAGGAAGGAAGAAGGAAGAAGGAAGGAAGGAAGGAAGGAAGGAAGGAAGGAAGGAAGGGAAGGAGAGGGAGGGAGGAGGAGGGAGGGAGGAGGAAGGAAGGAAGGAAGGAAGGAAGGAAGGAAGGAAGGAAGGAAGGAAGGGGAGGGAGGGAGGAAGGAAGGGAGGGAGGGAGGAAGGAAGGAAGGAAGGAGAGGGGGAGAGGGAGCGAGGGAGGAAGCAAGAGAGGGAGGGAGGAAGGGAGGGAGGAAGGGAGGGAGGAAGGAGGGAGGGTGGGGTGGAAAGACATATCTTCAACTGCCCATTTTTCTGGGCTATGTGAGGAGGGACAGGATGTCCCCTGCCTGATGAGGTGTTGTGCCAACATCCCTCAGAGAACAGCATCAAATACAATTTTCAAACCAATTAGCTCAGAAAAAAAAGCATCTAAACCAAAGCTCTGCCTTCTTCATTTTAATTACGGGGGCATCCTATTCAATTCCTAATGAGAGGAAAGACAAAGGCTGTATATGCATTAGGGTCTACTTCAAGAAATCTTTTTTCTTTTTAACAAACAGATCCTCTTTTGTTCTGGTTAAACACCAATTACGCCTTTCCCTCTAACATGCAAATCAACTGAAAAATAGGGTGGGATGTTACCCATCCTGAGCCACAACAAGTTTTTGAATGATTGGAAAAAGGGGTGGGTGGGTGGGAGAGAGAGAGAGAGAGAGAGAGAGAGAGAAAGAGAGAGACAGAGAGGTGTGGGAGAAATGAGAAACAAAGCAAACCTCTAGAGGTTTTCAATTCCAAGTACTTTGTACTTCGATAAAGCTCTTTTCAAAGAGCTTTGTGTATTATCTACAGTGGTTCCCATAAGGGGGATTTTTGCCATTATCCAAAAGACAGACAGAGAGAGAGAAAGACAGAGACAGAGAAAAAAAGGGGGGGGGAATCGTAAATTCTAAAAAAAGGTATACACTTGAAGCACAAGACACTGGAATAGCCAACAAAGCTGTTTACATGTAGCGCCTAGTCATGGTGTTCACAGTGGGGACGTAACAACTCTGAACATTAGGACAACTATTGTACCCAGCAAAACTGTGTGAGCAAGCGAGGGGGGAGAGCTGGGGGGGGGGGGACACAGAGGGGGAGGGGGGAATGGAACCAGAGCCCAGATTTACAATATGTTCTTTTGTTCAGAGTGGAGAGCATTCATAAGAGATGCCAGATTGACAGCCCTGGGAAGTACAGTACTCCAGTTTTTTTCAAGTAGTACACAATCTGAGTTAACAACTCCTCAACTCCCTTCTGAACCTGTGCCAGTCCCAATGCAGGAAAGAGGACCGGCCCTGACACTTCTCATTGTCGGTGTAGGTAGTCCTCAGTTTAATGACCATTCCAAGTTATGACAGGCATCTCTGGAGGTAGTCCGCAACTTACAATAATTTGCCTAGTGGACGTTCGAAGTTACAATGGAGCTGAAAAGGTGACTTACGACTGTTTTTCCAAACTTACGACCACTGCAGCACCCGCATGGTCACATGATCAAAATCCAGAGGCCTGACCACTGGTTCTTATTTATGACGGTTGCAGGATTACTTTTGGTGGGCTTGGGATGTGAGTAGCGTGCCCATCCTCACCCGCCTTGATCTCTTCGGTGTTTTTCGACCCTGATAGTCTTCAGAACCAATTGAAGGTTTAGGAATGGGAAGACAAGTGCTGTTATGGTGGCTCTTCTCCTTTGTTTGGGGCCTGTTGCAGTCAGTGCTGGAAGGGGTGGGGTGGAGAGATTGAGCCTGAGACCTTTTATTTTATGGGATTTCTTTCGTCACCAATGGTCATTAGTCACCATGTGGCAAAGCTATTATCAGGAGGCTGATGAGTTCTAATTATATGTTTCTGCTCCGGACAACCAAATGATGCCAACGAGGTTCTTTCCCAGGGTCTGGTGACTCTGGAGGCCCGAATGAGTAAGAACAAGGCTTCAGTTGACAAGATCGAGTGGATCTGGAGATTTTCCATGATTAGCTCTGACAGGGGTTGCCCCCACCCCCACCCCACCCAAAAAAAGAGAGAGCCGATGTACTATCTGGAGGTCCTCACGAATTCAAATCTCCTGCTCTTCAAGCAGATGGCAACCATTGCTTAGAACGTCCTTTGCATAAGTTCGTCTTGTGTGCAAACAGTACCTATTTCTGGATTGGAAGGCCTTACTCAGAGTAACTCATACTTTAATCACCTCCTGGATGAATTACAGTATCATGCTGTGCGTGGGGAGTTCCCTTGAAGAGCACTTATAACCTGCAACTGTCCAAATGCAGTGTCCTGGCCAGTCTTTGGCATTGTATGAAACACTTAAGTAACATCTCGGTGAGCTCCTCTGGCTGCTGGGAGGGTCTGGGTGAAATGCAAGGTGCTAGTTATCATCTAAGAAGGGCCAGTTTATTTGCAGGACCACCTAACAGAATAACAAGAGTTGGAAAGGACCTTAGCAGTCTTCTAGTCTAAATCCCAGCTCATGCAGAAAACCCTAAACCATTTCAAACAAATGTTGTCCAATCTCTTCTTAAAATTTTGGAGCACCAACCATCTCCGGAGGCAAATCACTCCACTGATTGATTGTTCTAACTGTCAAGAAATTTTCCTTAGTTCTAGACCGGGTCTGTCCTTGATTAGTTTCCATCCATTGCTCCTTGTCCTTCCTTCAGGTGCTTTGGAGCAGGGGTCGCCAACCTTTTGGACCTCAGGGACCACCAAACTCATAATTTTAAACCCCGTGGACCAGAGATCCTGTGAAAATCCCCAAAGAAGTCTGCAGGAAAATTCCCCACCCCATTTTCCTACCAATCGATCATTCTTTATTTGGGATCACAGGATACTGTCTCCAGCTCCGTTCTCAGGGGGAGGGAGGGAGAGAGAGAGAGAGAGAGACTTTTGGCTTCATGCAAGGAAAGCAGCAGAAGCAACAGACGTCTTTCTTTCTCTCCCCCAAACTCTGCCAGAAATCAGTCTTTGCCGGCGCAGCCTCTTGGAGCGGGATGCCTTGCAGAGTCCGAAAGACTCATTTCTGGTGGAGTTTGGGGGAGAGAAAGAAAGACTTTTGCTGCTTTCCTTGTGTGCAGCCAAAAGCAGAAGAAGAAAGATGCGGAAAGAAGCAGCCCAGTGGCCAGGCAAAATGCGTGGGGCAAGTTTCCTCACTCCGCCCTTCCCCCCTCCCCTCACTACCTTGTGTTGTTCGCAATGCAAGTGACGAAAGCCTTGTGTTCCCACACAGCCTGGATTAATTGCTTTGGGAGGTGCTTTGGGGGTAACATTTCTCTGCGGACCACCAAAATTTTCTCACTGGCGACCAGTGGTCCCCAGCCCACTGGTTGGCAACCATTGCTTTGGAGAATAGGTTGACCCCCTCTTCTTTGTGGTAGCCCCTGAGATATTAGAACATTGCTTCAATGTCACCCCTAATCCTTCTTTTCATTAAATTAGACGTACCCAATTCCTGCAACCATTCTTCATATGCTTTAGCCCCCAGTCCCCCAATCATTTTGTTACTTTTCCCTGCACTCTTTCTAGAGTCTCAATATCTTTTTTACATTGAGGCGATTAAAACTGGATGCAATATTCCAAGTATCAAATCAATCTTTACTGTCAGAATACAACATGTGTACAATGTGATTGGCTGAGGCTCCCTTTGTGCACTCCCCCAACACAACTCACAATGAAGACAAAAAAGAAAAATCCCTAACCCAGTGAATCCTACTAACAAATACACCATCTATCTCAGTGATGGCTAGCCTTTTCAGCTTGGTGCGTCGAAAATCGGGAAAAAGTGTAGCCTTCCTCGGGTCGTGTGTCACTTCAAGAAACATCAATAATTTGGTTTATGACGGACTGGGCTGGGGTGATCACACAGGGCTGTGAAACTCATCTCCCTGGTCTCAGGGCTGCAGGTGCATGTGGGGATCGGAAGGCCACCTTACAGGGCTGTGAACCTCATGGATCTCCTTTCTTCCTGTAGCATTCCTGAGGTAACGAAACTGACAAACCTCAGTTTATGGTGGTTAAAACTGGTTCTCTGCTGCAAAGATCTTGTGGCAGCGGTGACACCACGCCTCCACGCAACAAGCAGGGAGCAGGGATTGGATCATCAACAGGCGTGTCAGTCAAAGTGCCTTGGCGGGTCACGAGTGACACGCGTGTCATAGGTTAGCCATCACTGATCTATCTTATAGCACCATGTGAACTTATTGCCCAACACCCGGCCCACAAGTCTATCATACTATGTTGACATGAATTATTTTCCATTAAGGAAATAACGGCGGAACAAACTGAATTAAAACCAGAATTCTTCTTATTGGGGATATTTAATAGACAAATTTCTAAAAAAGTCAAATATATAATACTACACATTCTTACTGCAGCCAGAATAACCTTTGCACCAGTGTTGGAAACAAGCTGATATTCCAACAGAGGAAATGGTCATTCAGAAGATAACACCCTGGGCAGAGATGGATAAGTTAACCTTAGCCCTTAAGGAAAAAGAAACATCAGAATATTATAGAACCTGGGAATGCTGGTATGACTGGATAGAACAAAAATAGAAAATGTATTAGTAAACAACGTAAAATGTAAAAGAGGTAGTAATTATATATTTGCAATAAGATGTATTTGTAAATATATCACCAATATTGATAACAAACAAGGAACCATATACTGTCGATAATAGAATTGCTAGTTTTAAATCATTTTTTTTCCTTTTTCCTTTTTTTTTCCTGTGTGTTGTGTATGTGTTTGTTTGATATTTTAGTTGTATAATCAATAAAGTTTGTTGTTGTTTTTGAAAAAAGGAAGCATTATCAAGTGATACTAACATTTGCCATGATCTTGATTCTCTCCCTCCATTAATGCAGTGGGGTGTGTTGGCTTTTTTTGGCATCTGCAACACACTGCTGGATTATATTTAAGTGACTATCTGCTAGGACTCCAAGATCCATAAGGAGAGAAGCTACCTAGAACTAAGGAAAAATTTCCTGGCAGTGAGAACAATTCATCAGTGGGAACGACTTGTCTTCAGAAGTTGTGGGTGCTCCAACACTGGAAGTTTTTAAGAAGAGGTTGGGCAGCCATTTGTCTGAACTTAGATAGGGTTTCCTGCCTGAGCAGGAGGTTGGACTAGAAGACCTTCAAGGTCCCTTCCAACTTTGTTATTCTGTTATCGGTCTCGTAGTTACTATTATTGAGCCATGTATCATTTATTCTATTCACCTCTCTCTTTCTGACCACCCCACCAGACCTGGAAGGGCCACGATGCTCCGTTTATTAGGCAACACCACCTTGTAGGACTTAGGAATCATGCTGTCTCTAATGTAGGGCCTGCCCTATGGAACAGCATCTCCTGGGAATATGAATAGTCCTGATCCGTTTGGCCTTTCATGAGACACTAAGACCTTGTTGCTCCTTCAGGCAACAAAGGACAAATAACTTAACAGAGCCCTATGGAATAGCCTGATTTCTGTCTCTATTGACTGGAAATGGAATACTAGGGCATATGTCATTCGTGTTTTGGGGTGTTTATTTTCATAAACTATGTTGTTGTTTTTGTTTTGTTTTATTATTGTCCTCTTTTCCCCAAGAGTCACTGTTGTAAAATCACGCAGCTATATAAATTGCTTAAATAAATATATAAACTACTGTTAGTGTAATTTTCCCCCCACCACTGGCCTAGAAAAATAATAAATGGCCTAGTAAACAGATGTGCAGAAGAAACTAAAAGTGTTGAAAGCTCTTGGCACTATGTTGAATAGATTAGTTTTATTGCCTTGAATAAAAAAAACACATTTTTTTAAAAAATGTAACTAAGTAACCAAGCCATCCCTTTGAATATAGTAACCCTTCATATGCAAGGTTCAGAACAATTGCCTCATCCCCAGACAACCGACAATAGCAAAAGTTAAGGCAGCTTCTAACCCTCCCTTCTGGATTACTGCAATGAACTCTACATGGGATTGCCCTTGAAGAGTATTCAGCAGTTTCAACGAGTACAGAATGCAACTGCATGGGTAGTACATGGCAGGGCTCTCCAACCTTGGCAACTTGAAGCCTGGTGGACTTCAACTCCCAGAATTCCCCAGCAAAGCTGGCTGGGGAATTCTGGGAGTTGAAGTCCACCAGGCTTCAAGTTGCCAAGGTTGGAGAGCTCTGGTATACGGTGTCAGATATTCGACATGTAACATCTTTCATGAGCTGCATTGGTTTCCAATGTGTTGAATTCAAGACACTGGTTGACACGTCTAAAGCTTTTCATAGTTTGGGACGAAGTTAACTGAGGGACCATCTCCTGTACTGGGACAACATGGTCCCTCAGGTAACCAATCTGGTCCAGCAGGATGATGATCCGCTCAGGCAAGGAATGTCAGCTGACAGTGACCAGAATACATGTCTCCTCTGCCACAATTCTTGGGAACATTCTCCCTCCAGAGATTATACTGGCCTTCCATAAGGCCCTAAAGCAGTAGGTGTCCAATGTTGGCAACTTGTGGACTCCAACTCCCAGAATTCCTCAGCCAGCCATGCCCTAGAGCCTTGGTTTTGAGTATGTTAAGGGCCCTGTTCCCTGGTTGTACTCATATTTATGGTTATAATTTTTTTCTCAGCTGCTATATATGTATTTGTATTGCTTGCACTTGGTTTTTCAATAAATTTTATGATGGTTCATAATCTAGAGAAGGGAGGCTACAGAAATTAGATGAATGAATATATATATATATATATATATATATATATATATATATATATATATATATATATATATATATATATATATATATATAAAAGTGCACAGGGGAAGTTTTCATATCAGTATTGAAACCTATTTCTGAACAGAGTATATTCAAAATTTCTCAATTCTACATCTATTTTCCAAGCCAAAACTTGGTATTTGGGCCTAGGCCAGAATCACAGAACTGTACAGTTAGAAAAGACCATGTAGTTCAATATTCCTCGACCTTAACTTTAAGATGTGTGGACTTCAGCTACATGATTGCTGGCTGGGGAACTGTGGGAGTTAAAGTCCACACATCTTAAAGTTTCCAAGGTTGAAAAGTGCTGGATTAAACTACTGCTTTCTGTTTTGAAGTCACCCTTAGGAGCATCCATTCTCACAACTGATTGTCAAAAGCACCAGAGAAATCAGAAGATCCAGGCAGGTCAAATGAATATCAAGGTTTATTGTGTGCTAATGCTTTCTATAAAAATCTGAACTACTAATGGCCCAAGCAAGATAAGGTAGATAAACAGTCACAGGAATTCAAAGTGAACTGGATTTAAATCACTTGTAGGCACAAAAGGACTCATGAGTGATGGCGCATTTGACTTGTCCCTTGAGGTCAGCCTGGTCATCTCCTACATCTGCTATTCAAAAAACAATTTGGGTCATTTGGAGGGGTATAGTGCACAGGGTGGAGATTTGCCCCATTACATTTCATTCATTTGGACCCCACCCACCAACCGGGAAGTGAGAAATCAGGTTATTCAATTGAACAGGTTATTCAATTTGGAAAGTGGTTCCCAAGTTCCAATTGATCAGACCCTGGCACATATCGGGTAAATTAAGATTAATTAGGCAATAAGTGTGAACAGCATACTTTTACTCTGGAAGGAAAATCAGAAAAGAGAGAATATCCTCCCACATTTACTATTAGCACACTATTCCCCTCTCAATCCTTAATTATGAACCTACAACTTATATATAAAATATAAGTTTCAGTTTGCAGCCAGCTTCACGCCCCTGTTTTCTTGAAATATAAACTCGTTCTCCAAAAGAGGGGAACGCAGGAGAAAAAGTAAGTATATAGCCAATTCATCTTGGCTGCCAAGCATTAAATTATAGCCGATGATCCTTTCAAAAGTTCTTTATTCTGTTTTGTTGGCTCTCTTAATATATTTTGATTTATGCCAGCTTGAAGAGGCTTCAAATGTAGCTAAGGAGAAGAAAGCCTCCTTTTAATTCCAGATTCTGGCTGGCTTTAAAGAGACACCAAAAAAGAGCGTAGTAATAAATCTAAAATGTCATGCTACTACTGTATCGAGTATTAACAAAGAGGGTTATAGACTTACTTGCAAGAGAAAACCTTATCATAATATATCATCTTTCTATCCCGTGCATGCTCAGAAAGAATGTTTAAAAGCTTCATGCAACAAGGTTTTGGCATGTTCCCTTTCAATTCAGCAAAAGCAAAAGTAAAACTTATTGCTGGTGTAAATTCCCCTTTTTACTTAAACAAGTCCCCAACGTGTCGTCCTTTCCCTCTGCTGCTAAAACAAACCGCAATAGCATACAGGAAGCCAGGAGGAAAAACCAAAACAACCTTCCCCATGTTCAACAAAAGAAAAAGACACAACTCGCAAAACAGTTGAGACAAAGTCACAAGGCTCGGGGTGATGCGATTGTGGTCATATTAGCAACTGCTAGAAAATACATTTGAATCAAATGTCATTTTTACAGAGCGGTCTCAAACCTCTTCGATCTAAAGATTCCGAACTCTAGAAACAGATGGGAAGATTTCACTTCAGCTGAGAAGCAAATCCAAAATCTCAAGATGGCTTGCTGTTCAAATCCATTAGCGTTCCACAAACAACCTTCCATTTGTTAAGGAGGTGGCTTTGTCTGCAGACATCCAAGGCTATATTCCAGAGGGATAAATTCAGGACACCTGGCTTATATTGTTCTGTTTTCCAACAGATCTAAGGGGATGCTACAAAGGGGAAGCCTATTCTCCAAAGCACCAGAAGCAAAACAAGAACACATGGATGGAAACTAATCAAGGTGAGATCCGACTTAAAAATAAGGGGAACTTTCCTAACAGAACGATTCAGCAGTCAAACGACTTGCCTCCAAAATTGGTGAGTGCTCCAACCCTGGAGGTTGCACACGGAACCATTTGTGCGGGCACGCAAGCCCCAGCCAAACTTACCTGCACTGCGGATGCACATGCCTCCCAGCTGATTTTTGGCCCATTTCAGGCCATTTTCAGCCTCTCTGACACTTGAGGGAAGCCTCTGAAGCCTTTGGAGGCTGAAAAACGGGCCCGTTTCGGCACTTCCGGTATTTCCAGCATGGGAGCCCAAAAAGGTTAGCCACCACTGATATAGGGTTTCCTGCTTGAGCAAGGATTTGGACTAGATGACCCAAACGCTTAAGTGTTCCACACAGCTTCCTGAATCCTCATCACCTGAGGAACAATAAATGACCGTGCAGGACTGGGACTTCTCAAGCCCTGGATCAAGATCAAGAGAAATAACTGAATTGGACATCCAGTTATGAGGCCACCGCCATATCGTCATAGAGGTTTTACTTATAATTATGTGGGTTGTGTATATAGGCTTACTCATCTTCTGTCATGTTCTTATCCTGTGCTAAAAAAATAATGATAAAATAATAATATCAAGCGGGCCATTTCTTATCGTTCTGGGTAGTTTTTCATAATTGCCAATGAGAATTCTTCTGTTCGTTAGATTTAGCTTTGGGAGTCCTAGACAGCAAAGCTAATGATCAGAGATTACAGCAGTTCCATGGAAAAACATCTAGAGATAATGTTGATGTTCACAGAGATTCTGATGATGTTCATAGAGATTCTCAATCATGAGAATCATGATTGTCAGGTCAATCATGGTCATGATTGTCCCAAATGTGTTTTTCAAAAGGCATCTGGACTTTCTTGATTTTTTTTCCTTGCAAACGTTCTGCTTCTAATCGAAGAAACTTCTTCAGTTCCGAATGAATGGTGGGGCATCTATATATATAAAAGGGAAATCCCACTCATGCGTCATCACAAAATCTCCAGAACCATAAAGCCTATAAACTTGAAATTTGGCACGTATGTTTCTCTTGGCTCCTAGGTACTCACTAAGAAAGGATTTTTCAAAATGACCATCAGAGCATTAGTATTTCCTATATTATTATTAACACACTCTGATGCTAAGGAGTTCTACTCCGCCTCCCCACCTGAAAAGAAATCTTTCCAAATGCAAAACACAAGGAGAGGAGAGGAGTTTCAGTTTTAGTTTCACAGCACCAACCAGCTTTAGTACAGAACAGTTGAGCTAAGCCATGCCCAGGCTCCTTGCTGTCTCCTTGCTCACACAGCAAATACTGTTTCAGTTTCCAAATAGCCCTCAACTCTCTCATACACTGACAGGACGCTAGCCAGATGAATACCGATTGATGTTGGTAGGCAGAGGCAGAATTTTCCACTCTTTTTCCTCCCCCAAAACTAAGCCCGATCACATAGTTTCGTAGTGAAGCACGGGTATCTAGCTAGTAAAATATAAACCCTATTCCCCATTATTCATTCAGAACTGAAGAATCTTCTTGGATGAGAAGTGAAACATTTTCAGGGAAAAAACCCAAGAAAGTTCAGTTGCTTTTTGCAAAACCACCTTTGGGACTTCCTCCAAAGTATGCCGCCATTTACGACTACCTAACAGTTGGGCAGTTCTTCCACTCTTCTATTCTTCCTGGCCCTGCTAACTCCAGCTGTGTTTGGCTGCCAACCACCTCTCCCATCTTCCAAACACCTTGGCTCCCTTAGCACCCTTTACCCCGATCAGATCGTGACTTTCCAAGACTCTCTTGCAAGACGAGAACAGCTAAGAAGCAATTGTGCCTGACCACTCTAGTAATATACCTCATTTGGGTCACAAAATGATTAAGGATTAAAAGGACTCCCGGTCTCCGAGAAGGCTGGAAATTGAAGAGCAAATGAGAAATAAAACTGGGAGGGGAACGAGAGGAAGCTAGGAAAAGAGGAGGGAAATTGCAATTAAGCGGAGAACATGCATTAAAACAGCACACAGATTACTTAACTGATGGCAACCTGGCATGGCATCTCCCTGCATTCTAGTCAGGGCCTCCCACACTGTCCTGTCTTTCAGTCTTTGGCTACTGAACAGCAGCAATTTATTATCAATATTTATATTATTATTACCCTGTTTCTCCAACAATACGGCCTCCCCCAATAGGAAGTCCCAGCATGTTTTATAGGCATGAAATGAAATTAAGCCCCTCCCCCCCAAATTAAGGCCTATATTAAAACATGCAAAATGGGGGGAATGGTGGGGGGGCTTGCCATTAGGAAGTACTTTTGTTGCACACCCGGATATGGTGCTGCCTGCGTTGACCCCGATACGAAGTGCCCCACCAACGCCGAGGTCAACATCCAAGCCGCCGCCACCCGCCCACCCAAAGATGCAAGGGGGGGGGGAAATTAAGTCACCCCCCGAAAAGACAGCCTAGCCATTTTTTCAGGGCTCAAAAAAAAATAAGACCCGGCCTTATTATATGAGAAACACGGTACATACAATTCAAAATGACAATAATGATACCATTTGCCTGCAAGGGAGGACCGGTGATTCCACAAAATTGAAGAAGTCACAGAAAATGAAAAGGCTAAAGTGCTCTGGGACTTTAGAATTCAAGTATCTGCCATATTACAGCAACAACTGTCAATAAAAAAGTTTTTTAAAAAAGTCTGGATAGTGGACATGGCAGAATCTGGAGACAGCAAAAGAGAAGAGAAAGAACTGGAGAAAAATCACAACATCTAAAGACTCGCAAAGAGAAATAGAACAACTGTAGCAAAAGAAAACAAATATATAATACCAGTAGTGAGAGGTCTCTTGGGTGGAATCCCAAAACACCTAGAGCACCATCTGAACACCATCGACACTGGCAAAACCACCACTGGCCAGTTGCAAAAAGCAGCTTCAGTTGGAACAGCTTACATCCTGCTTTAATACTTTTAATATTATTCAACAACATCTTCCTATTCCTGGTTTTTGCGAAGGACTCGATAGGATAAAAATGGCAAATCCAGTCTAAACATCTGGTCGACTATGCGACTAATTATATATAATAATAATAGAAGCAAACAGCTTTGAGAAAAACAGCTTTGTAAGTCATTCTGAGAACGCTTTTCAAGATGAAAAGCAACAAATTAATTCATGAAAGAAAAAAAGGAGCTATGAAGCAACAGTTCCTTTGAATTCGTGGATGGTTCAACCATGTATCCCTTTCAGCATATTTTGCAGGATTATCTCCTTCCCCTATCCTGTTTATCTGATGGACACCCAGCCAGATTAACTTCAAAAGACATTCAACATATCATTCCACTTAAGTATTCCAAAAAAGCCTTACATACGAGAGAGAAAAAAACTTTCTGTAATATAATACAGGTGGTTGTCAACTTATAGCCACAATGGAGCCCAAAATTTCTATTGCTAAGTGAGACATTTGTTAAATGAGTTTTGCCCTATTTTACAACCATTTACAGTTGATAAATGAATCACTGAAGTTGTCAAATTAGTAGCATGGTTGTTAAGTGAATCTGGCTTCCGCATTGACTTTGCTCGTCAGAAGGTCGCAAAAAGTGACCACATGACCCTGGGACACCGCAACTGTCATAAATGTGAGTCAATTGCCAAGCGCTTGAATTTGATCACATGACCATGGGAATGTAGCAATGGTCGTTAAGTGTGAAAAACAGTTGTAAGTTACTTTTTTCAGTGCCGTTGTAACTTCGAACAGTCACTAAATGAACTATCTGTATAGCTTGCAAAAAAAATGACTGTGTGAATAATGCTCAGACTAGGTCTGCAAAGAGGAACCAAAAAAAAAAAAAAAAGGTCTTAGAGGAGTGTTTTTCAGCCTGGACAACTTTAAAACATTAATTTCAACTCCCAGGACTCCCCAGCCAGTGTGAATTCTGGGAGTTGAAGACCACACAGCTTAAAGCAAGCTGTGAACCTCAATATTAAAATAAAACATTGATTTTATTTTAAAAGAAGATTTCTCTGTACATTTGCTAAAAATACCCTTTTGCTTTTGCGAATGGTTTTATCATAAAGGCCAGCAGAAGACTACAGAAGCCTGAAGGACTGTCACCATTAATTTGTCTGCACAAAGGCACCTTGATTTTAGGCTCCTTATGCTATCTGATACGAGACACCAAGAAGAAGGCCCTCCCTGGATTAGCAGGCAGGTTATGGAATACCTTAACACCGAGAGATCTGTTTAATCCACCTCCAAATGCCCGTTTTGAACATGTATTTTTAACTCAGTAAGATGGCTGGGTTCTACTTTTCTGTTCCTTCCACAACAGGGTTGGTTGATAAGCACTGGGCCCTTTATTTGATTTGGAAAGCACTCTGGGGATGCCAGTATAAAGTTAGAAGCAAAACAAGGATTATAAAATAGATAAGAGCTTGATTTTCCTGTTTGTGGTGTCTGAAATGTTTCCGTTCATTAGATTTACACAATTTTCCTCCAAGGGTCAAGTTGGTTTATACCAGAGGTCCCCAAACTTGGCAACTTTAAGACTTGTGAACTTCAACTCCCAGAATTCTCCAGCCAGCATAGCATAACTTTAAGGCTTGTGGACTTCAACTCTGGGAGTTGAAGTCCACAAGTCTTAAAGTTGCCAAGTTTGGGGACCCCTGGTTTACAAAGGTAGTCCTCAACGTATGATCACAACTGAGCCCAAAATTTCTGTTGCTAAGTGAGAGGGATGTTTAGTGAGTTTTGCCTCATTTTACAACCTTTCTTGCCACTGATGTTAAGTTAGGAACACGGTTGCAAAGTTAATCTGGCTTCCCCATTGACTTTGCTTGGCAAGAAATTTGCGAAGGGTGATTATGAGACCCTGCAACCATCAAAAATATGAGCCCATTGCCAAGTGCCTGCATTTTGTTCACATGACCACAGGGGATTCTGCTACAGTCATAGGGGTAAAAAATGGTCCGAGTCACTACTTTAAGTGACTTCCAATGGTCACTAAACAACTGATTCTACCAATATAAAATGTGTTATCGGTGCTATCTGGCACCTTCGAGATTAGCCAATATGTATCCAAATTTAAATCCACTTTGTTGGAAATGCAAACAAATAAGGGGTACCTTCTTCCATGCTTGGTGGCTTTGCCTGAAGAGTAAAAAATATTGGACAAAAATACGAATATGGATAAGAGAAATTACAAACACTCAATTAGAATTCAAGGTGGAAATTTTTCTATTGAGAATAATAAAAGGTGAATATGCAAAAGAAATAAAATATCTAATTTTACATATAATTACAGTGGCAAGGATAGCATTTATCCAATGTTGGAAGGGTGATCATATGCCAACAGGGAACTTGATAATCCCAAAAGTCTATGATTTCGCTGAAATGGACAAACTTACCCTAAAATTAAAAGAAAAGGAAGACTCAAAATATTATACAGTCTGGGAAAACTGGTTTAATTGGATAAATAATAGAAACCAGCTAGTAGATAGATAAGGAAGGAAAAATATAAAGAGGTTATAATAGGAGTATTAACCAGATATATGAAATAAGTATTAGAATATTGTATGATATAGGAAGCATCGTCTAATTAATTTGCAATGCATATGTTCTATGTTTTTAGTTTCACTTTTAACGAAATGTTTTGCATTTTGTATATATCTTTCTAATGTTTAATAACGTTTATTTTTTTAAAAAAATTAAAAAATAGTTCTAAGTCAAGGACTACCTGCAGAGGGATCTCCCTTTATTTTATCTCCACAATGCTGAGAAAGAGAGACTTGGGGCATAAGTCACCCAAGGGTTTTCTCTGTTTTGGGTTAGACACGAACACGGATTTTCCCAAACATAGATTACATTGTCACACTTGTGTTGTAGCATACTGCAAGACTGCACAAACTGAATAATGGGAAAATGTACTGAAGTATGTCTGGGTGGAACAAAAGGCAATCATTCTACAGGTAGTCTGTGATGACCCGGGCATGGCACAAAGGCAACACAGTCGGATAATCAATAAGAGTCCCTTTATGGTCTCCAACCTTGCCCCCAATGTCCAGGTTACCTTCTGGCTGGAGAAAAACTCTCCCAGGAACAGCTGAAGAAAATTAAGTCCAAAACATGGTCAACACAAACTGTAACTTAAAGTCCAAACAAGCCAAACTGAAAAACTGAAAAGTCACATGGTTTGGAAGACGCCAGGAACACAGATAAGCCACGACAACACAAGATATAGTCACATTTGCTCCCAACAGCCTGCTGCACACAGCCTGCTTTTTTTTTTTTATAAACTTGTGTTCCCAGCTGTGGCTAATGAAGGGAATCAGGGCCCTTTCCTCCCCCGTAAGCCATGAAACCCACATTGCTCTCTTCTCCGTTCCTCCCTGTGTGCCCTAGGATAAAGAGGAGGTGGGCCTGGGTCTTCCTCTGAATTCCCTCTCCCTTATTCTACCTCTCCCCTGCTCTGCCCAGCCACTTTGCTCTTCCCCAGTCTCCTCCACAGCCAACTCCCACTCCCTCCCCAGATTCGGACTCCAACAGGGGCATGACATAGTCCTTGCTTAATGATCATTTGATGGACCCCTTAAAAGTTACTCACAAGCCATTCCAGAGTTCTGACAGCTGCACAACCCCCTCCCCATTGACACACGATCACATTTTTGGCTCTTGACAACTGGCTCAAATTGACAACCGGTTGCAGCGTCCCATAGTCATGATCACGACTTATAGCATTTTTGCTGATTTCCTGCAAAAAACGCTTATAGGAATACATGGATCATTTAATGGCTATCATGTTCACTTAATGATTACCACAAAAAAAGTCATTAAATGAGGTCCAATCATATGGGTATCACGACTTACGACATCGTGACTTACAACAGAAATTCTAGGTGTCTCTTCAAAAGTTACAGCACCCCAAGTTTAGCTAGGTTCCAACAATGAATAGGCTTTCCAAGAGATGAAAAAATTGCCCAAGGACTCGGAAAATGAAGTCAGCATCATGAATTCAATTTACTGCTTTTAAGTGCATGTAATTTAACTATATGGGATACACAAATGCAGAGGAGGGCAGGAACAACTTTGACAAGAACTGCACAACTTTAAATACCTGTCTGTAATGGGAGAGAAAGGCAGAGGGCAACACAGATACCCAGAGATATATTTACACACAAAACTTTAGAATTAAGTTGAGGGAGAGCATGGTACAGTTCAACATATTTCTTTTGGCTACATACTGGGTAACCAAACTAAAAATACATATGAGTACTTAAGGCAAAAAATACTTCTGTGTTTTTAAATGCAAAATGCAAAAAATACGTTTATTCACTAAAATACCTGTACCCCACATTTCTAATTAAAAACCATTTTGGGGAATTAGCCCTCGATGCAATTTCTTTTTTATTTATCAATCAAACTTGGATGCTGCCTGACTCCCAACAACTCTGGATGATTCACAACAATCACAACAAGGATAGTGCAATAACGCCAATTAAAAGGAAGATTAAAAAACAGTGAGAACGATAATCCAGATGGAAACGAAGGAAGCTGTCTCAATCTCCCTTGCCAAAGGCATCTCTCTCTCTCTCTCTCTCTCTCTCACACACACACACACACACACACACACACACACAAAACACACCACCTTTATAAAAATGGGCCTAATTTAGACATCAAAGACAATGATGCTAAGAGCATCAAAACGATGCTCTTCTACCATTACAAGATTCCAATCTTCCTCTTCTAGCCTTAAAACTTACAAAATATAGATGATTTGTTCAGGTAGTCCTCGACTTACAACGATAATGGAATCTGTCCATTACAGTAATAAGTCATGATGGTCATAAAATGGGTCACCCATGTGACCAACCCAATTCTATGTCCTTTGTTTTGCAGCAGTTGTTAAACAACTGTTTGCTATGGGGTGGTTTGGAAGTACCATTTTTTTGACAAAAATATCATGCAACATAAGACCACAAAATGCTGCAAATGGCCATAAATGCCAATCAGCCATCAGAACGTCAAAACCTTCATAAGTATCCCCACAGAGATCCATCATAATGTCAGTCACTAAGTGACCAGTTATATGTCAAGGAGTACCTATCATTGTCACCCCGTCCTTAGCCTCTCTCTCTCTCTCTCTCTCTCTCTCTCTCTCTCTCTCTCTCTCTCTCTCTCTCTCTCTCTCTCTCTCTCCCTCTCCCTCCCTCCCTCCCTCCCTCCCTCCCTCCTCCATTTATACACACACAAATGCAAACACACAGAGATATGTGCCCAACTATAAGGATTTTAACTGATCACAATGAACCTCCCTCTATTTACAGTGTGATATAAATATATACCACCTCGTGTTCTGTTTACAATTGTGTGTCTTCAACAAGGCAACTACATGATACACAATTGGACACACATTTTCCCAATCAATCCCCTGAACAAATCATTCTAACAAAATGATGAAAAGCTACATAGAAACAGCCAACGAGCGGCATTTCATTTACAATATTCTCCTCCTGCAGCTTTCCTGCCTACAAGGAACTGGAAACTCTTCAGATCTCCAGCTCACTGAAGTTATTATTCCACAACAAATAAGTCCTATATTTAGAACTTTTTCCATCCAACAACTATTGAACTAGGAAGCCGGCAAAGGTTAAATGAGTCTATCAGACACAGGCATATATATATATATATAACCACTGTAAAAGTCTGACTCACAGACAAACACAATACAGAAGCCTGATGATGGCAGATGAGATTCTGCCGAAACGTTGCTACAACTTTAAAAGCACAACTATAATGACATGGGAAAATACCTGAACAAAGCTGAATAGCTAACATACATACATACATACATACATACATACATACATACATACATACATATGTTTTCTTAAGTTTTTGCAGGTACTTACATGTATGGTATTCAGCTTTGTTCGGGTGTTTTCCTACGTCATTGTAGTTGTGCTTTACAGAAGCCTGATGATGGCAGATGAGATTCTGCTGAAACGTTGCTAAAACTTTAAAAGCACAACTACAATGACGTAGGAAAATACCCGAACAAAGCTGAATGCCATATATATATATATACATATATACATACACACACACACATATAAACCTAGCAAACTTTTCCAAAATGCAAGCTAAGGTTTAGGGCACTAATAGTCCTTGACTTGCAACCGTTCATTTATGACTATTGAAAAGTTATAACAGCACTGAAAAATGTGACTAATGACTGGCTTTCATGCTTAGAACTGTTGCAGCAATCTCACTGTCACATGATCAAAATTCAGGTGCTTAGAAACTGGCATGTGAGAAGTGAGAATAGAATAGAGCTGGAAGGGATCTTGGAGGTCTTCTAGTCCAACCCCCTGTTCATGCAGGAGAGCCTTATACCATTTTAGACAAGCAGCTGTCCAATCTCTTCTTAAAAGCCTCTGTCATGCCTTTGGTAGAATCGGACTCTGAGGGAGAGGAGGAACAGCTGACAGGGAGTGGAGGTGGTGGCTCTGGAGGTTGTGGAGGAGGCTGGGGGCGGGCAGAGGCCAGCTGGGCAATCAGAGAAAGAACCAGGCCCATCCCCTCTTCATCCTAGGACATGCAGGGAGGAACGGAGAAGGAAACAACTTGGCTTATGAGAGAGGAAGCGGCCATGATCCCCCTCATTGGCTGCAGCTGGGGAGACTAGTATATAAGAGAGACAATTACAACACAGCATTGCCAGAAGCAAAGCATGCTTTATTTTGGGCTGAAGTTATCTTGGCTGGTGTCCTTCCAACAGACTGTGCTTTGTTATCTCCTGGAATTTGGTAATTACTCATCCTGGTCCGTTGTGGAAATTTCATCATTGTAGTTTGTTTCCTTTTTTTTCAGCTCTTAAGTTCGGACTGTACTGCTTTCTTTCGAAGACTATTTTTGAGTACGTTTTATCTCCAACTGAGAATTATTGAACAGTGTGGCCAAATTGGAGGCATTAAAGGACATTTATTTACGTTTTGGATTTTTTTACGTTTGTGTTACACTCCGGGTCATCACAGCCTCCAGTGATTAAGCATTTACAACTTCTGGAGGCCAGCTGTTCCACTGGTTAATTGTCCTCACTGTTAGGAAGTTTCTCCTTAATTCCAGGTTGCTTCTCTCCTTGATTAGTTTCCATCCATTGTTTCTTGTCCTTCCCTCTGGTGCTTTGAAAAATACGTTGACCCCACCTCTTCCTTTTCTTTATGATGGTTGCAGTATCTCGGGGTCATGTGATCACTTTTTGCGACCTTCTGACAAGCAGTCAATGGGGAAAAGAGATTCACTTAATGTTACTAACTTAACAACTGCAGTTGTTCACTTAACCACGATGGCAAGAGAGGTCGTAAAATGGGGTAAAACTCACTTAACAAATCTCAGTTAGCAATGGAAATTTGGGGCTCAATTGTGGCCATTAGTTGAAGACTACCTTTGTACTCCATGCATAAAATCTTTTTATTAGGACAAAGCACTTGCCTTGAGGCTGCTGGTATAAATTTCAGAGGGTTGTTTTTTTTCATGAGAGGGTGGGACAGGTGAAGCTCTCCCTGTAGGCCTACCTCCTCCTTGCCATAAATCTTGCACAGCTCACCTCCACAGGTGGCATCTGAGAAGAGTGAGAATGCTAAGCATCTTTTTTTTAAAAAAAAAACGTATTTCTTCCCACCGTTGCCACATGGGTAAGACCTCTGCGGTTTTCTTAAGGAATGGCACTTTTAATAAATTAACTGTAACTTAATCATCAGCTGAAAATACACATAAATATCCAATCCTACACACAGTTAATTCTATCAGGGTTTACTCTGGAGGAATTACATTATATCTGGAGCTTAGGAAATACATGCCAAGTTGTGTTATATTCCAATATTCAATTGAGGAAATGCGGCATGAATGACAACTACCCCAGGTTTCAGAATGCAAGTTAGACCTGCTATTATTTTTGCACCATTACTCTGAACATACACGGACTATTTGATGCTGTCTATAATCTTTTTCTTTGTTCTATATTTTAAAAAATCAGAAACAGAGAGAGAGCTGCTATTGGTATATCATCTGCAGAGCAAGAGACCACTGGCTATAAATGTCATCTGTCAATGTTCTGTCCAAAGTAAAGGAGAAAACCCCTTCACCTAATATTCTTTGCAGATAACTAAGAATCCAGTACAGGTAATCTTCAACTTCATTTAGTGACCGTTTGAAGTTACAACAGCACTGGAAAAAGTAGCTTATTTCATGCTTTTACAACCCCATGGTCACATGATCAAATTCAGGCACTTGGCAACTGGCATATATTTATGATATTTGTAATGTCCCTGGGTCACGTGATCCCCTTATGCGACCTTCTGACAAGCAAATTCAATGGGGGAAGCCAGATTCACTTAACAACCGTGTTACTAACTTAATAACTGCAGTGATTCAATTAACAACTCTTGCCAGAAAGGTCATAAAACTTGGCAAAATTCAATTAACCAATGTTTCACAAAGCAACAGAAATTTTTGGGCTAACTTGTAGCTGTAAATCATGGACCACCTGTATGCATGGCACATAATAGAGTAGTAATAGGCAGGAGTCAATCACAATGAACTTGCAATCTAGAGAGGGGAAAGCCATAATTTCCATCCAGAAAAAAAATCCAGAAGGTTTTTGGTTTTTTTTGGTTAAAAACAGAAAATATATTAAATAAAAAGGAAACTAGCAGGCCGACACACAGCAAAAAGAATCTGACTGGCTAACAAAGTTCAGATATGTTTTTCTTCTTGTTCATTTATTTTAATTGCATATTCAATAAAGTTTGTTTATAAGAAAAAAAAAAGGAAAAGAGAAACTTGGAGTTTTAACGCTGCACTATTGGGATTCCCTAAAATAATGCATTCATTCATGCCAAACCCCATGAATATTAATTGATGTGTTTTTGCTTAGGATTGGTCAAGAAAAAAAAATGCATAGGTACAACTGTAACAACCACAGGCGTAACCATTCGGCTCTTTTCAACTCATAACTAATCTTAACCATCAAGAAAATCTGTGTGTTCTTTCTCCTGCTCCAATTCATGTTCAGTGCACTCCTGCAAGATCTCAAGCCACTGTCATTCCGTCAACTTTCTAAATGTTGAAATATTGTTAAAATAATAGCAGTGCAAAACTGACACCGATCCAGAAATACAGGAGAAATGGCCCCACTGTTATCCAAGGTGTTGGATATTCCAATACATCACAACTGATAAATTGATTGACTGATTATATGACATCAAGCTGTCCTCCTAGCAAGCAGATGGATAGATTTTCTCCATGAAATACAGGTACAGTGCAAACCTCTATTTAATTCTGCAGCCTAGTGAGACATGTTGCAGCATTTAAAAAGAAAGGGCTATGAATAATTTTTAATTATTATTTTCCCAGTATGAAAACTGGGGGAAGTTTCCAAAAGGAAACGCATTAACAAAATGACTTTGAAGACACCTGCAAATTAGCCCTGGGTACAAGTACAAACACCACTTTTATTTAGCCGAACGTTTAAAATATCCCAATAATTCTCCATACAATTTCAAGATTTATTTCAGATTAATTTCTCTGACATAACGTGTGTCTCTGTATGTACATCCAGTGAAAACTTCAACTTAATTGGCATTTAGCTGACCTCAATATCAGAATAATAAAGTGCTTTTGCCAAGAGCAAGGGGGTTAATAACAAACAGGATGATTTTAAAAAAAAGTGGAAGCGTTATCTTTCGTAATGTTACCCGCAAGAGTTAGAAAAGATTTTCAGCCTTGGGAAAATACTGTTTTGATAAAGCCTTCAGACCATCTGCCAGTGGGGGCCGTAACCACATCTTGGTCATCTTTAACCCTCCGGACTATGCCTTAGGACGTTGCATCACGACAGGGCAGGTTCAAAGCACACAAGGACGAAAAAGCAATAGAAGGCTTTATCCATTGCCTGCCTTTTTTTTCCTTTTTCCACCACAATGGAATCCATTCTTTTCTGCAGGAAAAAGATGGGTCATTTATTACTACACATGGCAAACTAGTCTAGCTGTGGGAAATGCCCCTCTTGCCTAATTAAGCCACATTTCTACTGGCTGACCTCTTTCAAATGATCTCTCTGGACTTTGTTGGAGGGAGGGAGGGAGGGAGGGAGGGAGGAGGAGGAGGAGGAGGAGGAGGAGGAGGAGGAGGAGGAGGAATTATTATTGTTTGGTTTGCTAGCCATGGTGCTTCACCCAGGTTGGAAAAACAATAAACATTCTAGCATCGTTCTTTGCAATGGGTATGCAAATATTACTGCATTTTTCCATAATTTCTGTTACAATCTGCAAGGGAAAACGAGGAACCCACGTAAATTAAATGTTCGGTTATTTTTTTGCCCAAAATTCCAAGTACAGAGAGCTTAAAATTTACCTTAAAATCTCTCCACCCTCCTCTCTACAAAGATGGACTGGAACTAATAAACTATTTACAGTGATTTGTTTGGTGACTGTTCAAAGTTACAATCGCACTAAAAAAAATCAGGCCTCATTCTTACAATCAACGCAGCCTCTCCATGGTCACATGATCCAAAATTGGGTGCTTGGCAAGGATTGGCATGCATTTATAATGGTTACCGCATCCCAGGGTCATGTGATCACATTTGTGATAACAGGTAACAGATAATCAGAGTTGGAAGGGACCTTGTAGGTCATCTAGTCCAACCCCCTGCCCAAGCGGGAGACCCTACACCATTTCTGACAAATGGCAGTCCAATCTCTTCTTGAAAGTCTCCAGTGATGGCGCTCCCACAACTTCCAAGGGCAACTTCTGTTCCATGGGTTGACTGTTCTCACTGTCAGAAAGTTTTTCCTTATTCCAGGTTAAATCTCTCCTTGTTCAGTTTCCATCCATTATTCCTTGTCTGGCCTTCAGGAGCTTTAGAAAATAGCTTGACCCCCTCCCTTCCTGTGGCAGCCCCTCAAATATTGGAAGATCGCTATCATGTCTCTTTACTAAACTAGCTAAGCCCAGTTCCTGCAACTGTTCACTGCATGTTTTAGCCTCCATTCCCCTCATCACCCTGGTTGCTCTTCTCTGTACTTTTGATCACATGAGCTTTCCAGCCAAAAGGGGAAGCTGGATCCGTTTAACAACTACAGTGATTCACTTAACAACTGTGACAAAACAGACATAAGATCAGGCATGACACACTTAACCTCCACCTTACTTAGCAGTGGAAAGTGTGGCCCCAATTGTGATCGTAAGTCGAGGACTAGCGATAGTGCCATAGAGCTGAGGAAGGAAAATAAATGAGGAAAAAAGCAGCTCACTATCCCCGTCACAGCACACAGATACACACACACACACACACAGAATGAGTGACTAATATTGGATGGGGCTTTAGTTATAGTTAAGTCTTTTACTGACATCCCTGACAGCTCCTCAACATACTAAGCTCCAGAGGCAGCTAGCCAGCAAGATGAGAAATTTGGATTTAAAGTTAATAAGTCCCAGTTGGCACCTTGATATTTTAAAAGAAGGACCAAGAAGGGTAAGAAGAGGGAACAATGCATTTCTGACATTATAGGTTTCCTTTAATCAAGAGACCATTTAAAGGCATTCTGCTTCATCCTTTTCCGAAAAATGAGCAGCGGGCGTGCAGGAAAGCTTGCTATGCAACATCCACTGATGAGGAAGGCAACTTTGGGCTGTCAGAGCCTGATGGCCTGGAAAACTCAAAGGCCATCTCATGGCTAGATAACAACTGGCAGCAGAGAGAAAAACCAATTCCAGACACAGACATCTCTAGCTTGAAGAGGCTGTGGCGTACAAAATACCCGTTTCCAGTTTTGCAAACGGAAGGGTGAGCCTTCCCAGGTTCTCTACTCCTAGGCATGGGGAGACAAAAGAAATACATTCAAATTTATTCGTTTAACGAATTCCCTGTTTCCCATCCTGTGAAATATTTAAAAACAAACAAACAAACAAACAAAAATAAAGGCACAGCTTTGAAAATGGTCAGTTCAAAAATCTTTTCCCTGAATCGTTTCCGTAAAAGGGGGGAAAAATGCACAGGTTAACCCGCTAGGTCGAACTCCGATCCGATCCATTTCCTCAAGACGCAAACACAAGCGCGCACAAACTCGCACCCCGCTCTGCACCACTAAACACCAGTTCCTACTCACAGCCAACATCTGAACTGCTGTCACAACTCATTAGTGTTAGCTCCGAGAAAGATGAACAGAATCACCCTAATGACGACAGCCTGGTCACCCTAATGACGTCTTCTTGTGGGAAGGAAAGAAAACTTGGATCAGAGATTTTTTGGGGGGGTGGGGGTGGGGGAGAATCCAATTCAGCAGGATGATGTACTTTGAGGCTCATTAACCTAGGATGAAGCAAAGCAATGAAGCACAAACAGGATTATCCCTCCAATTTCTGTAGGAGTGTTAGAGTAGCTCTCACCTGGAACTCTCCATTTCACACACACACCCCCAAAAAATATAATCCAGTCACCCACGCATGCAGCTTGCTGACGACTTGCAATCAAATCAAAGCCATGTAAAGGAGCAAAAAGGTTGGAGAAATCAAAAATGACCTTTACTGTGGAAATGCATTGTACAGGAGCAGTGGACAAAGATGGGCCCAGTAGAGCTGCCTTTGCTTTATAACAGATCAGCTGGACATTCCAGGCTTCCGTCATTTGATAAGAATGTCCTAATTCATTAACTTAACTGCAATTACATTAGGGCGCCTAAATTAGGAAAATTTAGGGCACCCTTTCCCAAATGTGTAGCAGAGTAGCACTTGAAGTTATTCAAATGCAGTGGCATGTCTAAACTGAAAACTATCAGAGCTGTGGTATTCCCTGGGACACGCTATGGAAGTAAAAAGTGAACTTTGAAGAAGCAAGATAGGAAAAACATTGAACCCTTTTGAATGTTGGTTTTGGAGAAGACTCCTGAGAATAATGTGGATAGCCAAGAAAACAAACATATGGACGATTGAATAAACTAACCCAGAGTTCTCACTCAAGGCAGAAATGATCAGGCTCAAGTTATCCTACGTTCGACAAATTATCTCTCCGGAGAAGGCTCCAGTGCCAGGAAACGTAGAAGAAAAGAGAAGAAGAGGACGATCACCAACGAAGTGGATGGATTTTCATTAAGAGTGGCAATCGGTGTACCACTGGGAGGCTTGAAAGAAAGTATCTATCTTTGTGGGCATTAAGAATCAACAACAACTTGATGGCAATAATCAATCCCTCAGTCCCTAAATTAGACATCTATACTATTGTGTTGAGACAGCCCACTCTAGCTAAAAAAAAATTCTGGGAGTGTTAACCTCAATGCATTTTGGAGGGCACCAGACTCAGAGAGTCTTTGAGTAACTAGAAACTTCTGCACAAAAGACTGTCCTTATTTGAGCTGTGATTCTGAAAACAAATTCCAAAGCCCAGAATGCAGTCAGAAGGGCCTCTTATTTTAGTTGAAGTACTGTACATCTCTTTTGCAACTAGCTTTGGTAAGTGGCTCTTGAGGTTCTGGTAAAAAAACAAACTCTTACAAGCCTTAAGTGCACATATCGCCTTCCTAACAACTGAAGTAGAATAACAGAGAAATAAAACAAACTGAGATTCTCTTACATGAAACATAATATGGATTTCCATTTCACTAAAAGACAATGTTTATTTATTTATTTTATATTTATTTATATTTATTTGCTAGACTTTGGCTTAATGGAAGTTCAAAATCCACTTGTTTTTTTTAAAACCTATAAACCCAATTTATGATTTAGCACCAGGTCACTGTAGATGGTTGTTTGTGCCATGGTTGAAACAAGCTGTAGCTTGCCAAGAAGTGTAACCGTAGCCTGCATAGTTATGTCATTCCGAAAACTATTATTAAAACAAGCTATGGTTTAACATGTATGAATGCAACGTAGCATGTGTTACACCAATATTATTCCAGTAATGGATTATGTTAATAGAATTCTGATTTTTTTCCCCCCTGTATTCCCAAATCTTCTCCTGAAAATTAACAGCTCTCTATTGATGATTGTGGTGATATGAGAGTTGCTGGAAATACAGTAAAGGGTGAAAGCTTTTTTTTTCTTATGAAATGTCTGTTATTTGTACCCTATACTGAATATTATGAAGATATCTGAGTGGTGGATAGATCAACCATTAACAGTAAAGGAACAAGCAGCCAAGAGATATATAAAGTAGCACTTGGTACAGCATCTATGAAGGCCTTGGAAATGATATTCAAATAGTGTGTCAAACAGAATGCCATGATTTACATGACATATCACATATGTTTACATGACCAAGGTCAGAATCATACAAGTCATGGTATTCCCTGTGCCACACTTTGGAGGTGAAAGTTGGCTTTTGAAGAAACAGGTTAAAAAGAGCATTGACACCTTTGAATTTTGGTATTGGAGTGTTCTCCTAACTACACCATGGACAGCCAAGAAAACGAACCAATGGATCACCAATCTAATCAACTCAAGAGTTCTCACTCTAAGCACAAATGTCCAGGCTCAAATTATCCTACTTTGGATGCATTATGTGAAGACCCAGCTCTGTGGAGAAAGCTCTAGTGTTGGGAAAGGTGGAAGGGTAGAGAAGAGCAAAGGCCTATCAGGAAGATCTGAAAGACCAGGTTGGGCACAGATCTTCCTGAAAAAAATCTGTCCATGTGGTCGCTCGAAATCAATACTGACTTAATGACACATAATCAGTCAAAATGCACATACAGGTAATCCTCAACTTACAACAGTTTGTTTAGTGCCCATTCAAAGTCACAACAGCGCTGAAAAAGGTGACTTACAACTGTTTTTCAGACTTACGACTGTAGCAGCATCCCCATGGTCACATGATCAGAATTTGGCCGCTTGACAAATGGCTCATATTTATGATGGCTGCAGTGTTCCAGAGTCATGTGGTCACCTTGTGTGATCTTCTGATGAGCAAAGTCAATGGAAAAACCTGATTCATTTAACAACTTCATTTAACGAACTTATAATAACACTGAAAAAGTCTAATTTATCACCATTTGTCGTAAGAGGACCACCAGAAGTAAGGTGGAGGGACTCCACTGAAGTGATGATAGTTGCACTGTGAAAGATCAGGCTAAGGATAGATCATCATGGAGAAAAAAACCTATGCAGTTGCTAGGAGTTGACTTGATGGCACATAATCAATCAAAAATACAGAATATTGCCATCAAACCCCTCTGTCACTCCTAAGTAATTGGACTTCAACTTCCATAATCCCCAACAGGAGATTAATTCCAACATATTATGAAAGTGTGTCTCAGAATCAATAATGGAGGTGTACAGGTAGTCCTCGACTTACGATCACAACTGAGCCCAATATTTCTGTTGCAAAGCGAGACATTTGTTAAGTGAATTTTGCCCCATTTTACGATCTTTCTTGCCATATTTGTTAAGTGAATCACTGCAGTTGTTAAGTTAGTGACATAATTGTTAAGTGAATCTGGTCTCCCCATTGACTTTGCTTGTCAGAATGTCACAAAGGAGAATCACATGACCCCGGGACACAGCAACCGTCATAAATATGAACCACTTGCCAAGCGCTTGAATTTGATCACATGACCAAAGGGGTGCTGCAACAGTTAAGTGCAAAACAATCGTTGTCACTTTTTCCAGTGCCGTTTTAACTTTGAATGGTTGTTAAACAAACTGTTGTAAATCACCTGTGCTGATTTGCAAGCAATGTTGGCATGTCTGAAAGATAAAACAGGAGACAAAACTATTTCCTTCTCGATCGCAACATCTGGAGAACAAAAATCTTTGCGGTTTGGTCCTTTGCTTTCAATTCATCCTACTTCTACCTTAATCCTTCCAATCTGTAATTTCCATCAGCTTCAGTTCTTGGATAGGTGTCACTAGAGACAGGTGAATGATAAAAGCCAACATCTGAAGAAGGAAAAACAAAACCTCCTTTCTTTTTGTCCAGTTTAAGATCAAAGATCAGACGTATGTCTCCTGTGAGATTATTATTCTTTTGAGTAATGAAAGGATATTTCCATAATTAATATCTTGGAAGAGGCACTTCATCATCAGGGGATTACGAGACAAGAGCTGCTTTTGATCTTCCATTTTAGCCTCATCCCTTACACCTCCAAATAGAAAATTGGCAAAAAGCACTTTTTTTTTGGTGGATTAAAAGCTATAAGAACTGCAAGAGCTGCAATCTGGGAACAAGTTACACTGCATATACCCAACATTAGAGAATGAATGGACTCTTCAGTGTCAGCTGAAATCGTAGATATATCAAATTTGGAATCTGATAGAAGTCACATTTTGCCTAATATAATGGAGGCATTAATACATTTCTCAGAAACATAATGCTTAGGTACAGACAGGCAATTTGATCTGACAGTGACTTATATATATGATCCACCCACATACTGAACATGGGATCAGATTCAGCTTGTGAAATTGAATGCAACCTTTACATATCTTTGCAATCATAGCGAGCAAAATTCAGGATATATTTTGGCGTTATTCTTGCAACAGTGAGATTTTTCAGCTAGAACCTGCTCAGGTGACACACTTACCCATGGTTAAGTGAACTATAGTTTGGTCAATTAGCCCAATGTCCAGGGTTCTTGTAACACATTGAAGCATAAACTACCTATATTCTGTTTCTGTTTCACACAGCGGACTAGGCTCAAATCCGATTGACTAGTTTGTTGTTTGGTGTGTTGTCACAACATAACTATATGGAATCAAACAATTCCGTATCCCATATCTTCTTCTAAATGCAAGACAGCAACAAAATTATAACCTTTCTAGGCTATAGGTAAAAAAAGTTACCTAAAAAAAGAAGTCCCTGCAGATTTTATTCCGCTAGTCACTGACGACCGTGTCAGTGCTCATCTCCATTTCAAGGCCATTGAGCCAGTGTTGTTCCATTCCATTTCATTCCATTTCCACAGTCATGTGGCCAGCATGATGTCACAGAGCACTGCGACTTTCCCACCAAAGTAGTACCTATTTATCCACTCACATTTGCATACTTTCGAACTGCTAGGTTGGCAGGAGCTGGGGTGAGGATGGAAGCTCACCCTGTTGCTTGGCACTCAGGTCTCAAACCTGGGCTGCTGGCTTTCCAGCTTACAAGCCCAGTGTTTTAACCTCTGAGACACCGCCCCACCCCTTCTAGGCTACAGACAGGGACATAAATACAGGTTATCCTCAACTTACAATCACAACTGAGCCCAAAATTTCTCTTCCTACGCAAGAGAATTGTTACATTTTGCCCTGTTTTACGACTTTTCTTGCCACACTTGTTAAGTGAAGCACTGCAGTTGTTAAAGTAGTTACATGTTTATTAAATGAATCAGGCTTCCCCATTGACTTTGCTTGTCAGAAGATCACAAAAGGGGATCACATGATCCCAGGACGCTGCAATGATGCTAAATATGAACCAGTTGCCAAGCCCCTGAATATGACTATGGCAATGTTGCAATGGCCATAACTGTGAAGAGCAATCATCAGTCACTTTTTTCTTTGAACGGTCACTAAATGAATAGTTGTAAGTTGAGGATCACCTGTAATTACTGAGTATTACTGAAGTTCAATTATTTCAGAAGTATATAATGGGGGACTACTCTTGCCTGAGCAGGAGGTTGGATTAGAAGACCTATTCTGTTCTGTTCTGTTCTGTTCTGTTCTATTCTTTCCCTATTCTATTCTATTCTTTCCCTATTCTATTCTATTCCCAATAAAGATTTCTATTCTATTCTTTCCCTATTCTATTCTATTCTATTCTATTCTATTCTATTCTATTCTATTCTTTCCCTATTCTATTCTATTCCATTCCATTCCATTCTATTCTTATTCCCATTAAATATTTCTATCCTATCCTATCCTATCCTATCTATTCTTATTCCCAATAAAGATTTCTATTCTATCCTATTCTATTCTTATTCCCAATAAAGATTCTATTCTATTCTATTCGATTCTATTCTATTCGATTCTATTCTATTCGATTCTATTCTATTCGATTCTATTCTTACTGCAGTCAGTAGGATTTGCTGATCTACTGGAATTCATTCAGAAATTTAGCACAGAACCCATTATGACTATTCCCCCATTCCTGCTCTAATGAGGGTTGTCAATTTACATCAACAAATCCCAGAATTTCCAGCCAGCATTAAAATTCTTATTATAAAACATCCAGAGAATACCAGGTTGGGGAATATCTCAGAAATCTTTATGAATGCAACTTGGAGTCATTAGCATTCATCATAATATATTTTAATTTCATTGACAAGTGTTAATAAATACATGATCATTTACCCTAATCTGATCTCCCTCTGCACCACCATCCTCCTCCGCCTCATCTCTTCAACATTCTCAAGGGCAAAAAACTCTGTGCATTTAAGCAGACCAGGCCCTGAAAGCATCTTCGTTTGAAATTTGTCTCCCATTTCCATGAATCGCAGAAAACTGATCTCTCAATGTGGAAGATCATCTCCTCCAGGGGGGAAGGAGGGGACTGCTTAAGTTTGCAGTTAGGTTACCATGGCAGGAGCCAATTTCCATGATTGGTAGCATGATTGCAACGCTACGATAAATTAGTGTCTCCATTTATGGACATTTTCATATCCAAATGAGCTATAGAGAGGAAGCTAGTCTACAACAACAACAAAACGACAGGAATAAAGTTTTTTTGTGGGGGTGGGGGATGTTGGAGAGGAAAGTGTTAAAATAAATAAATAAAGGTGCCAAGACATATATCATCAGGGACTTCCAGGTGTTGCCTGGATGTATTACAGGAGCACAGATCGCTGAGACAGGTACTGTGACATGCCAGCAAATGGAGTGTGAGAGACAAATTGATCCAAATTCCTTGTTTTCCTGTGACAATTCAGTAAATATCAGGAACATTTACATCTCACAAATGGCTTTGCCTTCTGAATTTTAACTAGACCAGGTATGCCAGTATTTAAAGCGGCTTTTTTTAAAGATCCAAGTGTATCACCCATGGGAAGGTCACTAAATGAAGTATTGGTGTGAAGAATGGTAGCTAAGAACCTATTACTATATTGCAGGAAGTCCTCGATTTACAGCCACAAATGGGAGCAGAATTTCTGTTGTTACGAGAGATACCTGTTAATTGAATTTTGCCCCATTTTACTTTTCTTGCCACAATGGGAATCCCTGAAGTTGTTAAGTTAGTAACGCAGTTGTTAAGTGAATCTTACTTCCTCATTGACTTTGCTTGTCAGAAGGTCACAAAAGGGGATCACATGACCCCAGGACACTGCAACTGTCATAAATATGAGTCAGTTGCCAAGCACTGAATTTTGATCATTGATCATATGGCCGTGGGGGATGCTTTAACAGTTATAAGTGTGAAAAATGGTCATAAGCCACTTTTTTCAGTGCCATTGTAACTTTTAACGGTCACTAAACAAACTGTTGTAAGTTGAAGCCTACCTGGACTATATTACAGGTAATCCTCGACTTACAACAACAACAGAATCAGAATTTTCACTGCTAAGCAAAGTGATTGTTAAGTATGTTGTACCCAATTCTATGACCTTTTAAGCCAGTGGTCCCCAAACTTGGCAACTTTAAGACTTGTAGACTTCAACTCCTTGAATTCTTGCCAACTTTTGAGACCTCTGTTTTGAGCCATGGATGTTAAATTGAAAGACTACAGTTAAGTGAATCATGCAATCATTAAATAAATCCATCCTCTCCAATTGACTTTGGTTGTCAGAAGCTCACTGGGAAGGTCGTAAATGGTGATCACATGACCCTGAGATGTGTCAACTGTCATAAATAGATGCTGGATGCCAGGCGTCCCAATTTTAATCACATGATCATGGAGATACTGTGACAGTTGTAAGTGTGAGGAATGATCATAAGTCACTTTTTTCAATGCTGCTGTAACTGGTCACTAAATGAATGTTTGTAAGTCAAAGACTATTTGCAAATAGTTTGGGAGATATAATTTCTTTATACAACTCTTAGCCTAGAAAAAATATTAGCTGGCCAAGAACACTGATTTTTTTTTTCTTATTTGGTTGCTAGCAGGGAATACCCTGGATCAGGATTTCTTAAAATGTTTTTTTTTTTGTCTTGAAACCCTTTCCATTTTTAAAAATTATGGAGGGCCCCTAAAGAAGTTTTGTTTGTATAGGATATAGTTTTCAATATTTACCATATTAAAATTAAAATGGATGTACTCACTGCACTGGCTACTTCTCATGATTGCTCAGTTGGTTTTATCTATTTATAAATCAAATTTATATGGCCTCTCATCTCACAGAAAGCAACACTGGGGCAGAGTACAACAATCCAATAAAACAAAAAAATATAAAGTTATCATTACCTAAAACCATGACATAAATATTTTAAAAAATTTAAAACTATCAAAGCAGAATTATAACATTATAAAACCATTCTATAATCATTTTAAAACATTAAAAAGTATAAAAGCAGAACTTTTAATGTTGTATTATTTTTTCCACATAGGCTGGCAAATCATTTTTATTCTGAAGACCCCTGAGAGCCTTAGGGGACCCTAACGGGTTCTCAGACCACAATTTGAGAAACAACTGATGTTCTTGCTCACATTGAAAACTTCATCTGTATGTAGGAACCACAGTTGTCATCAGAGCCACAAGACAGCAATTTTTTATCTCTACTGTATCTCTACTGTAGTAAGTGCAAATATCCAAAGGGAATTGATATGCATGATACAAAGAACCAAGAAGTGGATGTTAGATCTTCTGGTTAAAGACACCCAGCTCAACTATAAATGAATATTTGATTGATATGTACCCTCATAATTACAAATGTGGTCAACTCCAGATATGATATACCCCTTGATGAAATAATCTCTGCTAAGTTTCTATGGCAATCATGGTGGCAGCAGCCATTTTCTTAGCCACATTATACAATTACATATGGTCTTCTTTTTCCCTTGAAGTTGAGTATATTGGAGAGCCGAGACAAAAGTCCTCCTTCACACAGCTCACATCTGAACTATGCAAACCCTGGTATTCCTTGTTAATACTTTATGGACGTGAAAGTTGGATTTGGAAGAAGAGGACTGAAGACTCCTGAGAATACTGTGGACAAACCAACGGGTCATCAAAAAAAAAAATCAACCCAGTCTTCTCACTTTAGGCATCAATGACCAAGCTCAAATTATTCTATTTTGGACACATGATGCAAAGATCCAACTCTCTGGACAAAGCTCTAATGCTGGGAAGATGGAAGAAAGAAGAAGAGGATGAGGGCCTGTAACAAGGTAGATGGACTCAGTCAAAGCTGTGATGAGTGCACTGTTAGAAGATCTGAAAGGCCAGATTATGAACAGAATATCATCCGTCGATAGATGTGATCACTAAGAGTCGAGAACCCTTGATGGCATATAATCAAACTCACAGCATACAGTTTTTATGGAACCTGCTGCTATAAAACAAGCGGATGACTACCAGTTTAGACAATTTCAAAAGATAATTAGGCAAATTAATGGAGGGTAAATATACCAATGGCACATCGTTGAAAGCAATGAGCCATCTCCAGTATCACAGATAGTATGCTTCTCAGTACCAATTCTTGGCCGATAGACCCTAATGCAGGTAGTTCTTGACTTATAATCACAATTAAGCCCAAAAATTCTGTTGCTAAGCAAGACAGTTGTTAAATGAGTTTTGGCCTATTTTACAACCTTTCTTGCCACAGTTGTTAAGTGAACCACTGCAAGTTGTTAAGTTAGGAACACAGCTAAAAAGAGAACCTACTTTCCCCATTGACTTTGCTAGTCAGAAGGTCACAAAAGGTGGCCACATGACCCCAGGACATCATAACCATCATAAATGCATGCTACTTGACAAACATCCAAATTTTGATCACATGACCATGGCGATGCCGAAATGGTCATAAGTGTGAATTGGTCGTAAATCAGTTTTTTCAGTACCAGAACTGAAAACTTTGAACGTTCACTAAACAAATGGTTGTAAGTAAAAGACCGCTTGTAGTGTTCCCAAATATTTCTGTCTTATCCCCTAAGAAAACAGAATAGTCCTTTATTCTCATTCAACAACTAAGACATTCTCACATTACTACCGCCTCAAAGGGCTTTAATTTAATTTGGATGTAGGTTTCATCCTCCATGTAAATCCAGGACTGACTTGCCTGTGTTTATTATGAACCCAGGGCCAGGTTAAAGTTCACTCCTCCCTTAGGTGACCTGCAAAATCAACATGGAAAACATCTGGAAATCTGTAGGTACTGGCAAGAAAACCACCTCTGTTTTGTTCGGCCTGCAACCCTTTGAAGTGTGACAGTGTTTAATTTCTAAAGTAAGAAACCCTGAGGCTTTTCTCTGCCATGAAAGTTAACCTTAATCCCAGATGGAAGGAGCCTGGTTGCAATTAGCAAATGTGAAAGACATTTGGCAAGTCTTCTCCAAATCCAGGGAGGGCACTTATAATTCCCTAATAATGTGGCTATTTCTTGCCTTCCATAACAGAACCTGGCCCTGAAATTAGATTCAAAGAAAAAAAAAAGGGTGGGGGAAGGGAGTGCCTGTTGAAATTTAAAGCACAGAAATACATGGAAATAATGTAAACCCCAAATTAACACACCATGGCATGCAATGACAATTGTCCCACTTGCTCCGCCTCCTGCTCCCCTACATTTCTTTCCTTTGTCTAGACAAGTTTGAAATTTCTACAAAGAGTCAGATCTTGGAAGGCAATAAGTATGTTTACTGATTAGGAAAATGTCTACAGGTAGTCATCAATTTATGATTATTTGTTTACTGACCATTCCAAGTTATTATGGCACTCAAAAAAGTGACTTATGAGTAATCCTCACACAAGTAATCTTCAACAACCATCACAGCCTCCCCTTGCAGAGGTGGTATTCAGCAGGTTCTGACCAGTTCTGGAGAACCGGTAGCGGAAATTTTGAGTAGTTTAGAGAACCGGCAAATCCCACCTCTGACTGGCCCCGCCAACCCCATTTCTTCTCTGCCTCCCGAGTCCCAGCTAATTGGCTGGGTTTTCTTTTGTTGCCCTGCACAGGAGAACAGAGCTGGAAAGCAGGTTAGTGGGGTGGGCAGAGAATGGGATTTTGCAGTAATCTTCCCCTGGAGTGGGAAGTGAGATTTGCTTAATGACCATAGGATTCACTTAATAACTGCAATTTGCTTAACAACCATGACCAAAAAAAAAAAGGTGTAAAATCGGGTGCAATTGATTTAACAACCGCCTTGCTTAACATTGAAAGTTCTGTGGTCACAAGTGAAAGACCATCTGTATTGTGAACAAAAATTTCTAAAGTAATATTCAAGGAAATAATTTAATAGGAATAGGAATGGAGCCAAAATATCATGGAACAGAGAAAGAAATATTCTGCATCTCAGCCAATCATATCCCAGATGAAAAAAATAAAGTTCAGGGTTTTTCCACTAGAATCTGGTCCTGAGATACACCAATTTAGAAAAGGATTTCTTGACATTGGGTTTTGTCCAAATATGGGAGTATAAAATCCGTTGGATTTCATGGGAGCTGTTTCGAAGAATGGGGAGTCCTCAACTTACAACAGCAATTAGAACCAGAATTTAACCATTGCTAAGTGAGGCAGTCGTAAAGCATTACAGTTTACATTAAACCATATTAAACATCAAAAATGACTTATACCTAGAATATTTTTTGACTCGTGTAAGAATAACAATTTTAAACTCAGTAGATATAAAATTAATTTTTCATGGAAAAATCCTATATACTTTAACCGATAAAAATAGTGATGAGAAATTTTTCCAATTTTTGATTTTGTGGACATCTAAGGAGGTCTTGTGGATTCCCAGGTATCTTCAGACCACACTTGAAGAAATGCTGATCTAACATAACCTCTGCTTTGCCCTCTCATTCTAAGACAGAGAATTGGTCCTTTTCAAGTTGTATTTTGTGAGTAGCATGTCTTAAGTGATACTTATTATCTTCGGTGACCTCATGGTCTGCTGATATAAATAAGATGAATCTAGGCTCAATGGCATGGTTTAGCACAAGGCTACATAAATTACCTACATAAATTAACGGCTTCAAAAAATACTTCACAGCAACCATGCATCAACCTTAATCTAAGCATGGATCTGACCTCAATCTCTTCAACAGCATTTCAAAAGAGTTCCAGGCCATGAGGAAAGCTTCCTGGGGCATATTTACCAGGAGTAACCATCAGAGCTTAATAAAGAAAGCTTAATAAAATTGAAAACGCAGCATACCCTACAGAAAATGGCCTGGATTCAGGATTCCTGAGGAACCATCTCACTCCCAATGGATTTGGCCTACCTCAGGGGTAGGGAAACTTGGCTCTTTTATCATTTATGGACTTCAACTCCCAGAATTCCTGACTGAGCCATAAAAGGTTCCCCATCCCTGGCCTACTGTTTTTTCAGTTGTGGGGGAAATAATATTTGACTTGAATGGGACTGTTTAATATACAAATGTCACTCAGGAATTCTGGGAGTTGAAGTCCATAAGTGATAAAAGAGCCAAGTTTCCCTACCCCTGGCCTACCCCACTTGCTCTAACAGAAGGGGCATGTTGTGGAGCTCACGAGCCAAGGAATTTTGACTGGCAGGATCCAGGACAAGAACCTTTTCTGCAGTGGCTCCTGCTCTCTACAGCAGGGATTTCCAAACTTGGCAACTTTAAGACTTGTGGACTTCAACTCCCAGAATCCCTCAGCCAGCAGCTGGCTCTAGATTAGAACGTTGTACCCCTCTAGGTGAGATTGATCCCCAACATCTTAGCCTTCCAGAAGGGCCTGAAAACCCACATCTGTCGATCGGCCTGGGGCTCCAAAGAGAGGTCCCACTTTGGAGGTGGTTAGTGGTCTAAAAAAAAGATCCCACTCACCCCCATTTATGTATTGCTTCCTTTATTGTCTAGGTTTTTTTGTTAGCATCCAATGTTTAAAGTTTTTAAGTTTTGTAACACCTAATTTTAGATGGTTTATACTGCTGTTTTATGTTGTGAGTCATAAGCACTTGACAGTGACAAGTGTTCTTATATGTATTCCTAACTATGTTTTTACTTATACCTATTATCTTGTAAGCAATTGACAAATTAAAAAAAAGTAAAATTGCTTAGCAAAGATAGAATCTCAGCCTGACGTATTGTACTGAAATATTGGACCTAAATCATACTTGACATGGACTTTCTAGAAAGTGAGTGGTCACACTTGCACACTGATCTTCCGTACTTCAACAATCCTATAATTCCAATGTGCATGCTGTTATGCCAGCCTTAAGTGCATTTACATCCAATTGCATCCTGCCATCCTAAAGATCGGTGATGTTGGTTTACACAATCTATTATTAAGTATGTATTAGGCAGGAATGTCTCTTTAAGTTCTTGAATGGAGACATTTCCAAATCTTACCTTGCTAAAACCTTCCGCGGAATACCCACTTCTAAACAGCAAATTGCCAGAGATACAATTCTGTACCAAATAATCCCAATTGGATGTCCTCAGCATAAAACATAAGTAAAAAAAATGGCGCCTCTCGTCCAGATATAGATCCAGGAATTGCCTCTCCCTACTAATTGCTATCTTAGGACACGGACACTAATCTGACAACTGGCCCATTTTTGCAACCATTTGCAGTGTTTCATGGTCACCTGTGTTTGTTTATAGAAATCAGTGTTTTCTCCCTTGCTCTGCCTTGGGGAGTTTTTACTCTTTTACTAAGAGGGCACCACATATATTTAAAAGTTAGGAGTTAGACCAGGGGTGGGATTCTACCAGTTTGCACCTATTCACTAGAACCGGTTGTTAACATTCTAAGCAGTTCAGTGAACCGGTTGTTAGAAGAAATTACTGGCCTAATCCTGTAAGGAAGGCAGAAGGAAATATTCTGCGGTTGCTTACAGAAACTGCCTCTCCATTAACCCTTATTACATTCTTGACACGACTAGACTTCCTGTCTCAGGAACGTCTCTGGAGTTTTTCCCCCTTCCTTTGCTGGTACTTTGCTTGTGTGGAGTGACCATTCAAAGTTACAATGGCACTGAAAAAAGTGACTTATGACCATTTTTCACACTTACGACTATTGCAGCATCCCCACAGTCATGAGAGGCCAGGCGAGAAGATGCATGCCTCGATGTGAGTGATGTTGAGTTGGCCATGCCCAGCCAGTCACATGACCACCAAGCCACGCCCAACTAAGCCATGCCCACAGAACTGGTTGTTAAAAAATTTGAATCCCACCCCTGAGTTAGACACCCCCCCTTCTTAGTTCCCTTGTGAAGAATCTACTTCTCATAGTACAGCTAGTCCTCAACTTACAACAGTTTGTTTAATGACTGTTCCAAGTTACAGCAGTACTGAAAAAAGGGACTTATGACCCTTTACTAGATGTATGACAGTTGCAGCATCTCCTTGGCCACATAATCCAAATACATACACTTGGCAACTGACACGTGTTTATGACGGTTGCAATGTCCCAGGGTCATGGGATCCCCTTTTGCGACAAGCAAACTCAATGGGGAAGCCAGACTCACTTAACAACTATGTTACTAACTTAACGACTGCCCTGATTCGGATAACAATGTGACGAGAAAAGTCATAAAGTGGGACAAAACTCACTTAACAACTGTCTCGCTCAGCAACAGAAATTTTGGCCTCAATTCTAGGTCGAGGACTACCTGTATAGGGTGATTTCTGGTTACAGAACCTAATGCTAGTTAGAAAGGTGGAATCAAGAAACAGGCCAATAGGCTAAATACATTTGCAGCAAATATCCACATGGGCAGCTCAAGGCAGCAACATGCAAAAGAACAAGCCCTCAGATCTTTAGGGCTTACTCAAAGGTGCATCTGCCCATTTGGAAGAGTTTAAAAAGATAGTGTTTTATCATGCCAATCATGCAAGATGTCCACCAACTGGAGGAAAAGTCACCTTGCTCTTTATCCATCAATCTTTCAACAACCTGACATGGGAAAGAATGACATTTCACCTGCATGCAAAACTTAAAAGAGGATCCAGGAAAAAAAAATGTCAATTAAGTTGAAAAGCAAAAAAAAGTCTCACTGGAGAGATTTGAAAATTCTGAGGCAGCTCAATGAAAAGCCAATGGCTAAAAATTACTGTCACCCCAGAAGTTCTTCATTGTTTTATGGAGAGCAAAATTTTTAGCACCCAATCTGAATCTTGACAATAGTTTCTTCCATACGCTGAGAGGTTCTGCCCCAAATTCATCAGATTTTGTTCGTCACAATATACAGTAATTTACTTGATTGTCAAAAACTATCCTAGGTGGCCCCAGGCATTCTTCAGAAATGAGGGTGAAATGCTAAAATGTGTCAAACACCTGACAAATTTTGTCCTGGCCAAGTAAGATAGATGTCAACATCGCTAAGATGAATTATGGCAACAGTGGAAATGTATGTTCATCTATTCCCAAGTAACTACTTCTCTTTTTTTTGGAAATGCTACCGTATTTCACAACGTGCCCTCCTTGTAACATAGCTAAGATCATGCCCTGTGTAGCCCTTTATAGCTCATTTAGCCGCCCAACAAAGATAACTTTTAGAACTCTTTAATATGGGTTGGAGTCGGAGTACAGGTAGTCCTCGACCTGCATTTTATAACCCTTTTTTTTTTTATCACAGAAGAGATTGGACAGCTATTTATCTGAGATGGTATAGGGTTTCCAGCTTGAGCAGGAGGCTGGACTAGATAGACGACCTCCAAGGTCCTTTCTGTTATACTCCAGTTGCTAAGTGAGTGATGTGGTCATTAAACAAATCTGGCTTCCACCATTGATTCTGCTTGTGGGAAAATGATTAGGTAGGTGTCATGCCCCTGGTGGAGACTGACTCTGAGGGAGAGGAGGAACAGCCGACAGGGAATGGAAATGTGGCTCCAGAGGTTGTGGAGGAGGCTGGGGAAGGGCAGAGGCCGGCTGGGCAGTCAGAGGAGGACCCAGGCCCATCCCCTCTCCATCCTAGGGCACGCAGGGAGGAGAGGATAAGGGAGAGACATGGTCTACTTGGGAGGAGAGGGCCTTGATCCTCTTCATGGGCTGCAGCTGTGACAACTGAATAAGAGGACAGACATGCGTACGGGCGAATGCTGGAAACAAAGCATGGAAATATCTCTAGTTTATTGTTCCTCTCTGAGTTTGGCGTCCTTCCCAGTGTGTGTTCTGGTATCTGTGGATGTCTTCAAGCCCTTATCTTGCCTGGTTTGTGTTGTTTTTTTACTCTTTATAATTTAAACGGCATTTCTTCCTTCTTGTAACTGCTTGTATGGGAGTTTTTTGTCTCCAGTCAAGAATATTTGGAGCTTGGAAGTAAAATGAAGGAATAAAAGGGGTTTCACCTGTTTTTTGTGACTGTGTTTATTTTGTATCCCACCCTGGGTCATCACAGTAGGTTGCAAATGGCAGTCACATGACCCCAGGATGCTACAACCATCACAATTACATGCTGATTGCCAAGGGCCCAAATTTTGATCACATCACCGTGCAAATGCTGCAACAGTTGTAAATGTGAGAATTCGTCATAAGTCATATTTTCCAGAGCCGTTGGACCTTTGAACGGTCACAAAATGAATGGTTGTAAGTTGAAGACTACCTGTACATTGTATTTATCAGCATCAAAAACACAATGCTTCGTGACTTCCCTATAGCCAACCTCACTTCAATTAGATTGCAACTAGAATCATGAGATCTTTTCCATTTGCCAAGCCCCTGGTGGCCCCCCCCCCCAAGAGACCTTGTTCTTCTACCCATTAGAATTATTCCCTGAAGGTTGCATTATTAACTTTCCTGGTGCATTTGTTTGTTTAGAAGAGGTTTCAAGTGCTTCCAAGTGAGGAAGAGGATAAAAAGAACCATGCAGGCATCAGAAAAATCAGAGTGTAAGTACATCAGCGTGATAACTCATAAAATCAAGCAAGGGGTCACACTCAAATTCAAAAGCCACTTCATGAAGCCTATGCATTTCTGCAGAGTTCAAGTCAATTTGGGAAGAAAGCTTCACCGTGTGTCAACACACAGCAATCCTTTCAAGGTAGTGTTCATTCAGTATTTTGGAGCCGTATTTGCATGGTTCTTCAGCAAAGAAAAGCTCTCTTGTTCTTGAAGTATGTTCCAGGCATTTCTGCTAAAGGCCCTGACATGATTTTTATGCTTTTCCACACCATTTTTTAACCTCATCAGGAGCATCAAGATAGGCTTATTCTTAGCTCCCCTAACAAACTTTCCTAGTGATTAAACAGGCATATTTCCCTCCTAGAACAGAGATGGGGAATCATGGCTTCTTTATGACTTGTGGACTTCAACTCCCAGAATTCCTGAACCAGCCATGCTGAACCTGAGCATGGCTGGTTCAGGAATTCTGGGAGTTGAAGTCCAGAAGACATATAAAGGACCACCGTTCTCCACTCCTGTCCTAGAAATGCACACAAGATTCAAATGCACCAAGAGAGATATAAGGCACGGCAAAAGAATAAGAACAGGTTTTTTAAAAAGCTACTCATTCTGGTTTCAAAAGAGATGATTGATTCAATAATTTCCAAATCTCTCACACTTCATTATAATGAAGCATATCCAACCTAGATCTAGGAACTCAGAAAGGCTTTTTCCAAGTTCTGTTGAACCTTAATTCCCGTTGTTTTCTAACATTTTTGTTACTTAGCAGCATAATTTCAAAAACTGTCCATTGTCAGGATTCTGGATAAAAATGTTTTATGAGTTGACATGCATAACATGTTAGTGCAGAATTCAAGCCCTAATAGAGCCCAGAATTATGGTATATCAATCATTTAGTGGGTTCGTGTGTGATCACGCCCAATTTTATGAGTTTTGCAGCAGTTGTTAAATGAATCAGCATGGTCATTAGGCAGATCCTGTGTCCATAATGGGCTTTTCTTTTCTTTTTTTTTGGAAAATGGAAGTAAATGCCAATTTCTGGCAAAAAAAGTCATAAATCTTGACCAGCTGAGACACAACAAACAGCCATAAATGCAGTCACATCTTGTGACATTCTGACAAGCAAAGTCAAAGGGGGGAAGGAAACAGATTCACTTAGCAACCATGTTACTAACAACTGCAGTGATTCACCTAATTATGGCAAGAAAAGTCGTAAAATGGGGCAAAACTCAATTAACAACTGTGCTGCTTAGCAACAGAAATTTTGGGCTCTATTGTGGTCATAAGTCAAGGACTGCCTATATAATTTTAATGTTTTCAATAATTATTATTGTTATTTATGTGTTAACATTTTTTGACTTTTTTGTACATTGCGGTGAATCACTTGTTTTGTGAGATGGATAGCTGTATACATTTGAAAAAGCAAATAAACACAGACAAAATACACATGCAGTCCACACACATATACATCTTTTTAGCAAGGCATATCTAATTCTTTCTTCACCTTAGTTTTAAATGTTAATTCTTCTCAGCCATGCACTATTAACTTCTTCAATTTATTACTAGACCAAAGGAAACAAATTAACTTGGATGAAAAAGCACTAGGAAAATAAGAAAAGAAACAAAAGCATTCAACAAGCAGATACCATTTTTGATGAGTAGCAGAACAAAGAAAGGAGAGGTGGGGGAAGCCAAACCCAAATGGGAAGATTAGAAAGTATTAAAATTGTTCCGTATTTCTTAAGAAAAATAATTCTTCAACATGCAGGGGAGTTGCATTCTTATCAATTTGCATTCTTTCTTGTGGGAGCAAAATGATCCCTATTTGAAGTGAGAGTCTGGATGATAATGGAAGAAGAATTAGCTGCTGAAGTATGCCAAATACAGATAGTCCTCAGATTACAACTGTTCATTTAGTGATCCTTCAAAATTGCAACGGCACTGAAAAAGTGACACGACTGTTTTTCACTGTTATGACCTTTGCAGCATAGGGGGAAGCCAGATTCACTTAACAACCGAGTTACTAACTTATCAATTTCAGTGATTCACTTTACAACTGAGGCAAGAAAGGTTGTAAAATGGGGCAAAAGTTACTTAACAAATGTCTCACTTAACATCAGAAGCTTGGGGCTGAATAGTGGTTGTAAATTAAGGACTACCTGTATAGGAGGAATTATACAGGGAGTCCTCAACCTACAACCATTCATTTAGCAACCATTCAAAGTTGCAATGAAAAAGTGACATGTCCAGTCCTCACCCTTATGACCATTACAGCATCCGCAGAGTAATGTGATCAAAATTTGGATACTTGGCAACCACCACGTATTTATGATGGTTGTAGTGTCCTGGGATCATGTGATCAACTTTTATGACCTTCCAAGGAGACTTCCAATAAGCAAATTCAATGACGAAGCTAGATTCACTTAACGACCATGTGATTCACTTAATAACTGCAGTGATTTGCTTAACAACTATGGCAAAAAAGATCATAAAATCAGTACAACTCATTTAATAGTTGCCTTGCTCAGCAACAAAAGTTCTGGTCCCGATTGTGGTTGTAAATTGAGGACTAGCTATAATTCCAAATGTGTGAGAAATTTCCTCACTGGAATTAGAAGAGGGAACCCTGAGTTCAAATCCCAGGCTAGTCATACTGTGGACTTGAAGAAATCAGAACCACATTCACACATTATGTTTATCCAAGATTCAACATTAAATGTACACGTTTCTTCCAAGTTTATTGTGACCAACAGAATAAATTCTGAAACAGAAACTAGAATTTGAGATACATTTCCATATTTAAGAAGCGTATCAAGACAAGGTTTAAAGAGGAAATGGGATCCTACCCTGAAGAAATAAAATGAAAAATGCCCCTCTTGGAGATCATACAAATAAGTTAATTGTGACATCTTACACTAAACGCTTGAGGCTTTCTTCCAGCTCAATTAATTGCATTAGCAATTAACACCTTCGGTGCTGTTCAACTTCCACCTTTTCAGTATTTTTCCAACTTCACACCTTTTTGTCATTCAGTAACTGGGCTGGTAGGAATTCCTGAAGATATAAAGAACTGGGTACATTTCAACCATCAAATTTCACTCTACCGACATGTATTCCAAGTAGATACAATAACACACCATCGTCTTAACAGAATAAAAGAGTGGAAGGGACCTTGGAGGTGTTCTAGTCCAACAGCCTGCCTAGGTAGGAAACCCTACACCATTTCAGACAACTGGTTATCCAATCTCTTCTTTAAAGCCTCCAGTGCTGACCCACCCACAACTTCGGAAGGCATGCTTTTCCACTGGTTAATTTTTCTCACTGTCAAGAAAGTTCCAGGTTTCTTCTCTCCTTGATTACTTTGCATTCATTGTTTCTTGTTTTGCCTTCAGGCTTTTTGGAAAATAAGCCCCCCCCCTTTTTTTGGGGGGGGGTGTAGCCCCTCAAATATTGGAACACTATTTTCATGTCCCTTCTTTTCACTAGACCAGGGTTCGCCAAGCTTTTGGGCCTCAGGGACCACCAAACTCATAATTTTAAATCCCACCGACCAGAGACCCTGGGAAAATCCCCCCCCCCAAAAGTCTGGAGTAAAATTCCCCACCCTGTATTCCTACTGATCGATCATTCTTTATTTGGGATTGCAGGATACTGTCTGCAGCTCCATTCCCAGGGAGGGAGAGGGAGAGGGAGGAAGGGAGTGGGGGAGAGAGGGAGAGAGAGAGGGAGAGAGAGAGAGAGAGACTGACTGACTGACTGACTGACTTTGGTTGCTTTCCTTGCATGCAGCCAAAAGCAGAAGAAAGAAGCGGAAAGAAACAGCCCGGTGGCCAGGCCAGGCCCGTAAGTGGGGCAAGTTCCCCCACTCGGCCCTTCCCCCCTCACCTCATTACCTTGTGTTGTTCGCAATGCAAGTGACGCAAGCCTTGTGTTCTCGCTCAGCCTGAATTAATTGCTTTGTGAGTGACATTTCTCTGCGGACCACCAAAATTTTCTTTATGGACCACCAGTGGTCCCTGGCCCCACTGGTTGGGAACCACTGCACTAGACTAACCCAATTTCTGCAACCATTCTTCATGTTTTAGCCTCCAACCTTCTAATGATCTTGGTTGCTCTTTTCTGCACTCTTTCTAGAGTCTCTACATCTTTTTTATACTATGGTGACCCAAACTGGATGCAGTATTCTAAGTGTGTTCTTACTAAGGATTTATATTATCTTCTTCAACTATTTTTTGAGAGACAGTCTGACAAAAGGGCAGCGTGGTCACATCAATTATTTCCATCCAAGCTGGACAGAAATGACCTCAATATAGGTTTGAAGTGTTTCTCTGATGTCCCTCTCTTTCCAACACTGACTCAGATCAAACTATCATGTGCAGTAGACCTTCAACTCCCTGGTTCTCAAATGTTTTTTTCCAAATTAACCTTGTGAATGGAGGATTGTGGTATCTAAACATTCAACTGATCAAGAAAACACAGCTAAGCAATGGAAGTTACTCCTTTAAAGTCCTGGATGATTTATTGTTAGCCTCTTACTAAACAGAAGAGTAACTTATGACCTCTAAACTACAGCCTCCCCACATAAGAGGTGTGACTAGATTTGTAGGCTGCTAAGAATAAAAACCAGAATCACAGAAGGGGTACAGCTGTCAACACCTGCATTATTCATGCACAACCAAATTAGCCTTTAAGGTGGGAAAAGAGGAAGAAAACTCAGGATATGGAAATTGTTTCAAAGACTGGACTTCTAACAGTTTCATAAATGTGTAGAGTAACTTTGGCCAAAGAAATCTAACACAAAGATTATATAGCTCATCACAAGAATCATCACAGTTACACAAAGCAACCTTTCAACTTTAATATGCCAGCTTGGGAGGAACAGTAGGTAACAGGCAGGTGTAGAGAGCATGGATAGAAAGCAGGATTCTCCCTTTCTCACAAATGTTTAACTAAGTAACATCGGGTAAAGATAAATATTAAAGAAACTAATAAAAGGAAATACTTCCTTCTTACCCCTTAATTAAAACTGTGAATCAGAATCCTTCTTACCCCTTAATTAAACTGTGAGTTCTTAATCTTTTTGAAGTTCTGATGGATAACTTTTTTTAAGTATTTAAATACATAAAACAAAATACAACCACAGAACTGCCTTATTTTCTTTCTAAGTACAGTTATCAACACATTAAAAAAAACATGCTATGGTAATATGGTAATACACCTGCTCTTTGGTCATCTATTAACTCAACAAGACAAATTAAATTTCTGCCAGATTTAGTTAAAATAAGCTTGTAATTATTTTCCCATCCAAATCACTGACACCTCCCCCTGGGAATTTATACGAGGTTAACACCCTCTCTTGTGGAAAAATAGCTAGCCTCAATTTACAACCGTTCATTTAGTGGCTGTTCAAAATTAAACAGCACTGAAAAAAGTGGTTGTCTTATTTATTACAACAGTATCCCCAGGGTCAGGTGATCAAAGTTTGGGTGCTTGGCAACTGGCATGTATTTATGATGCTGGCAGCAGCCCAGGGTCACGTGATCATCATCTGCAACCTTCCCAACCTGCTTGCAACAAGCAAAGTCAATGGGGGAAACTGAATTCACTTCACAACCGTGATTCATTTAACTGCAGTGATTAGCTTGATGACCTTGGCAAAAAAGGTTGTAAAATGAAGCCCAACTCACTTAGCAGCCACCCTGATAAGACAGAAATTCTGCTCCCAATAGTGGTTGTAAGTTGAGAACTGCCTGTAGAATATCCCATATATACCTGAATGTATTTTTCACACAACCCAAACTGCAATTCAGGCAGGAACCAAGTTTTTGGCCCACGCTGGTTCTCATACCGTATGCCAATCACAATGTAAGGGGTGATCAAACAAATATAGACAGAACACATGAACAATGTGCCCATCCAGCCTTATTCTCTCCCAATATATACAGCTTGAAGCCAAAAGACCAGAAGTCCCAACTGTAAAACTGTACCAAAGCAAACACAGTTAAGATTTATGATAAAGTCAGCTGTTGGAATCCAGCCCAGTGTTAGGAATTTAAAAAAGGTCAAAGAGTTATTTGATTTGTGTCAGTAAGATCCAGACTTTAATGCAGGTTATGCTCTGATGTAATTCACAGCAAACTATATTGTTTTTATCTTCATGAACTCAAAGTGTACACTTTCTCTCTACACACACATAGGTATTCAGATAGTCCTCCATTTACGACCATAAGGGCTCCTAGTATCTTCGCTGTATGTCATGAACTCATAAGTCAAGGCACCCACATGACCAACTCAATTTTGTGCAGTTGTTAAATGAATGTGGAGGTCATAAAGTTAATGTCACACTCATTAGCGGGAATGCCAGGGTTGTTAAGAAAACCCATTATGGACGATGAACATTTTTTTGCAAGAAACTGGAAGCAAAGACCAAAAAAATTGCCATAAATCAGTCATATGACCATGGGGCACTTCAAATGACCATAAATACAGGTTTGTTGCCAAGCTCCCAAACTGCAATCTTATGTCTGCTGGTGGATTGGGATATTAGAACTTTGAATCAGGGTCGTAAGTACCTTGGGCCTGCTGTAATTTCAAATGGCCATAAGTTGACCAGTCATAAGTTGAGGAGAGAGAGGAGGGGGGAGAGGGAGAGAGAGAGAGAGAGTGAGAGAGAGATTTCATATTCAAACTTGTCAAAACAGTAGGGTTGTAACAGTAAGCTTCTATCATCTTCAACATGCAACACTAATACAATTCAGCAGTGTTTCCCATACTTATATACCTGAGTGAATAGAGGAACTTGATTCCACAGTAGTATCAAAATACAAAGAGAAAGCATGGTTATTTATTTTATTTGTTTGTTTGTTTATTTACTATCCCACCTTTGTTATTTTTACCATTAAGTCGAGGCAAACAAATCTAACACACTTTCTTCTTCCTATTTTCCCCAGAATAACAACCCTGTGGGGTGAGTTGTATCGAAAGAGTGTGATTGGCCCAAGTTACCCAGCTGGATTTCATGGCTAAGGGAAGACTAGAACCCGTCTTTTGGTGATTGGTCCAAATTCACCCAGCCAGTTTCCATACTTAAGGAAGGACTAAAACTCATCATCTCCTGGGGACTGGCTTAAGGTGACCCCTCAGTTCAGCTGGGTTTCAAGGTGGGATTTAAACACACACCTTAGCACTTGACCAAACCTATCTTGCAACAGTGCTCCAATAACTACATCAAGAAATAATAAAGCTTTACTATTAACTATTGCCTAAGATGGGATTCCTGGCGCAGGATGGGCACTATACCAACATAAAGGTCCTCGGGATGTAAGTTAGGTAAATAAATATTTTAAAAATGGGGTATGGGAAAGATAGTATATACCTATATGGTTTCCTGAAGGAGAAATAGCATTCACAAGTAAGTAAAGATAAGTCATTCCATTAAGGTAGAAATATAAACAAAGCTGTTACAAAGGTAGCTTTATTTATCTCAAGAAGTAAAAGGTGTCCATTCTGCATCTTCATTCCTTGGAAAGGAAAACCTGCAGTTCAAGTTTTCTCTTCCATGTCTTTCCTAGAAAAGGGTACTTCGACACAATCCATTATTCTCCTGCAAGAAATATTTGGCAAGGCAATGTTATTTTAATTATTCCAAACCATTCTGTCCAGATTGGCAGGATTTTCATAGGTTTTGAATCCTATTTCTATTGTCTAAAGAATTAGATAATCTGTTTGGTCTAGTGATTACAGCACCAGGCTAGAAAGCAGGAGAGAGAGAGAGAGACATCTTGAACAACCCACAGCCAGAGTTAGTGACTAACTAAAAGTACACAAATTGGTTAAATTTAAAATGGATTGATTACGTTCATATTAAATGAGACTGGATAATAATAATGGACATGGGTGTGTTTCTGGGTGCTATGGTTTGCATAAGCAATTTAAGAGGGAGGGTTTTCTCCTATACTGTATACTATAGGATAGAAACCTACATGCATCCTGTTGTCTACTCTAAACCACATGAATAATAATTTTAAGCTGTTCTAAGCTGCCCAAGAGTCCAATTAAACCAATATAAATTGGTTTAATAAATAAATAAATGTTGCTACAGTATTCATATGTGGATTTTAGTTAATTTATTGACTAAATGCTTCATCATCATTATTGACTAAATGCTTCATCTGAAGATTAATATGCAGATTGTAGTTAATTCACTGACTAAACCTCACACCAGGATACATACAGCCAATTCAAAGCTCTCAAGTTAAAGACCATTCTTTTGGTCTGCAAGTTCTGAATCTTCCATCGTAGAGAAAGACAGACTTTCTTACAGGTAGTCCTCAACTTAACAATCATTTGTTTAGCAACCATTTTGAAGTTAAACCTCAAAGAAAAAGTGACTTCTGATGGGTCCTCACACTTACGACTGTCACAGTATCCCCAAGATTATGTGATCAGCATTTGGCTGCTTGGCAAGTAATATGTATTTATAATTATTGCAGCATTCATTTAGCAACCTTTAAACAGCACTGTAAAAAGTGACTTACGATCGGCCCTCTTTCGACCATCACAGTATCCCCAGAGTCAAGTGATCAAATTTTGAGTGCCTGGCAATTGGCATTTCATGTAATGGATTCACTTAAGAAACGTGGCAAAAAAGGCTCATAAAATCATGCATGACTCACTTAACAACCACCTTGCTTAGCAACAGATATTCCAGTCCCAATTGTGGTCATAAGTTGAGGACCGGAGGCTAAAACATATAAAGAATGGTTGCTGGAATTGGTTATGTCTAATTTAACGGAAAGAAGGACTAGGGGTGACATGATAGCAGTGTTCTGATATCTCAGGGGCTGCCACAAAGAAGAGGGACTCACGCTATCCTCCAAAGCACCTGAGGGCAGGACAAAATGGATGGAAACTAATCAAGGAGAGAAGCAACCATGAACTAAGGAGAAATTTCCTGACAGCGAGAACCATTAATCAGTGGAATGACTTGCCCCCAGAAGCCATGGGTGCTCCAACACTGGAAGTTTTTAAGAAGAGATTGGACAACCGTTTGTCTGAAGTGGTATAGGGCTTCCTGCCTGAGTAGGAGGTTGGACTAGAAGACCACTGAGGTCCCTTCCAAGTCTGTTATTCTGTATTCTGACGACTGTATTACAGGACTGGTTCCTCCTGAATTATGGTTAGAAATACAGAAATGTCTTGCTTTTCAGAATTCACTAGCCATCTCCATTTAAAAGTTTTCACCCACACTACTCTAAAACACAAGAAGATAAGCAAGCTGCTTTATTGAAGTTGCCATTACATGATGCTCCTGAGAGAGCATATCTAGCAGCAAGATATTAAATCGGACTTTGTTACTGCATGTATCAACTCAGAGTGGCATTATGTTTACAGGGAAGTCATGTATCTTTCTCCCCCTTCTTGAATATGTTAAAGGCTATGCATTGGGCTTATTTCATTAAAATCCTATTATGGAATTAAAAGCTGTTGTGCTGTCACAAGAAGTGTATCTTTGCTAGTTTAAAGGCCCTGTGTTTTAATTGAATTACTGGCACCTGTGTGTATATATAATGTGCAATAAATCAAATATAATTTGCTACAGAAGGTGGCTATTCATCTCCTCTAGGTTATTTATTACCTGAGTTTCATTAGTAGCAGAAGACCTTCCAGATAGCAAAGCTATATGAAGCAACTTTGGCAACTGTGCGTCACTGCAGAAGTTATACCACTTAAAAAAGTACACTTCAAAGTGGAGTCTTGAGGTGCTACTAAAACTTGCTCAGTGAGCTGTCTTCAAAGAAAATCTCTGGACAGCACCTCTCAATTACAGTAACCAGCTAAATACAATTAAATAGGTTAAAACAATTGTCCATTTCCCCATTCCCATCCGCAAATTATTGGAAAGCTGACAGGCCAAGTTTGACACCCAAGCATCACACAAGAGTTGAGTTCCCAGTCCGACCTCAGTTCCCGCCCACCTGTTCAACAGCATGAAAATGCAAGTAGATTAATAGGTACCACTTTGCTGGGAAGTAACAGCATTTTGTACACCTTTGGTGTATAGCCATGCTGGCCACTTGGCCATGGAAAATGTCTTCAGATAACTTTGGCTCCCTTGGCCAATAAATGGAGATGAGTACTACACCCTGGAGTAAGACACAACTGGACAGGGAAACTTTTACTTTTACCTAAATTATTATAGACAGATCTGGACTTACAATCATAATTGAGCCCCAAATTTTTGTTGCAAAACAAGGCAGCTGTTAAGTGAGTTTTGCCCCATTTTATGAAGTTTTTGCCACAGGATTCTGTTTTTTAACAGAATCATGCAATCATTAAGCAAATATGGCTTCCCCCCATTGACTCTGCTTGCCAGAAGCCAGCTGGGAAGGTTATAAATGATGATCTTGTGACTCTGTCATAAATAAATACATGACAGTTGCCAAGAACCTAAATATTGATCACATGACCAAGGGGGTAATGCAATAGTCGTATGTATGAAAAATGGCCATATATCACTTTTTTCAGTGCCATTGGTCACAAAATGAATGGTTATAAGTCAAGGACTACCAATTCTACCATCAAAATTCACTCTCCATTTTTGCCAGGATTCTGGAAAATTCAATTCTCCATCTTCACAGGAGAGACCCTGTGAAGTTCTAAGGTGATTCTCATAGCCAAGGTCTATTTGTCTTTTGGGTTAGAATATTGTGTGAATCCAGCTCTTTGATTTATAAAACTCTGTTTATTGCTGAATGTGTTACATGACCTCCCAACCAACTGTGATTTATTCAGTAAATCAGAGTAAAGCAAACCATGGCTTAGAAAAGTGTGTGAGTCCAGATATGGTATTTCAACATTTTGCTGAATTGTGCAGTCTCCATTTCTTTCCTCATCCTCTAGAAGCTTTCTTTGTTTGAAAGCTATCTTTTCAGAACAGATGAAAAACTGATCACCAATCTACTGCCAAACAGAAAGCTCCATTTTCAATTTCTTTTTATCATGTCACCTAATAATCACCAGATAACATAAAGCTCTTCAGACTGAAAATGGTTTTCATTTCCAAAATCTTGGTGGGAAAGGCAACAAGGAAATTTATAGAAAGACTGGGGAAGCTTGATTTGATCTTATTCAAACTAGGCTATCAAAGGAGACATGATATCTCAATACATCATTAAAAAAATACTGAAAATCAATCAAGGTATAATAAGGGGAAAGTTAAAAACCAAAGATCTATCTACTTGTTCAAGCAGTTTATTTTACTACGTCCATATTTTTCTGGTTTTTTTTCCTTTTCTAATACTTACAAACAAATAGAACATAGAATAATAGAGTTGAAGATCTGGGAAGGTCTCAAATGGTGATCACATGACACCCTGGGACACTGCAATTGTCATAAATATATGCCATTTGCCAAGCACCCAAATTTTGATCATGTGACCATGGGGATGCTACAGTGATCATAAAGTTTGAGGATGTGTTATCAGTCAATTTTTTTCAGTGCTTTCATAACTTGAAACAGTTATTGAACAAATGATTGTTAAGTCAAGGATTACATATATATCCTGGAAGCCTTGATCAAGAAAGTTGGATGCTTTCATGTAAAATTAATTTACCCTCTGTTTCTCACAGAATCCCATCAAAGCCTCGTGCAGCCCTTAGATTCTACAGAATGCAATATAAATAAGAAAAAAATATTTGGGTAATAAAAAATGTACTTAATCAATAATATTTGTCCCAATACAATTTTAAACATGCAAGTTGTGCTGTAGGATAAAAGGTCTAGCTAGCAAATTCTCATCGTCCTTTGGTTTAACAGCATGAATAGATGCTCTTCAAAAAATGATATTCAGAGGCCTAAGTGCATTGTTTCTGAGTATCAAAGAGCCATTAAGTCAGATAGACGGAACAAATTCATGATGGAGGTATCAATCGTCATGTAGAAAGACCAACGTTAGCAGATTGGCACAGCACCTGCCTTACTCAAACTCTCTGAACATCCACAGGTAAGGCAATACTGTCCAAATAAAATACACAGTCCTGGAAATATCATACAGACAAGCCTATTTTTTTTGTAAGTCCATCAATGCATTCATAATAAGTCCTCAATTTTATGTGCTTCACAAACTCAAAGCAAACAGGCAACTTCATTTAGGAGCGTTAGACCTCTGTGCAATTTCCAAGAAATACAAGCCTTGAAGAAGAACACGCACACTGAGCAAATGTGAGCTGTTATACAAGCTTGTGTGGGTGCCAGCATTGTGTTTTTTCTTCCCCTTCCACATGGAGTAAGCTGCCTGTAAATAATGCCCTGCACCTGGACAAACAAGAGGGTCAACACGGAAAATGCACCAGGTGCAACAGTGCTTTTAAGGATCAGGTGTGCAAAATAAGCAGAGTATCAATAGCAGGACAATCCCTTGTGTTTCCAGCTCAGTGTTGCACCAAGTCATAAACCTTTCAGGGCAAAAGTATCCTTAAGCCCTGCCTTAAACCACAGACATCGTCATCACTGTACATTAGACATTCTGTTTATTTTCCTTTTTAACAAGTCAATACAAAACAATGTTATTCCTCTGGTCCAGTTATCACTTCTTAAATTTTCATGAACTGTCAGTGAGCTAAACAGTTGAAAATAGAGGAGCAGGTTAAAACAGACAAATCAATATATATTGATTTGAAAAGCAACCTGCACAAAGAGGAACTTAAAGCCCTGCAAGCCCTAAAAAATGACAGCAGCATAATCATACTTCCAGCAGACAAAGGGAATGCCACAGTAGTAATGGATAGAAAAGACTACGAAACAAAATTGACAGACCTACTCCAAGACTCCACATACAAACCCCTAAACACGGACCCAACCACATATCTGGAAAAATTAACCAAGAAGAAAAATATAACCAGCCACACGAGCAAAGAGATCCAACAGACAATCATCCCAAGAGAAAAATCTTCCAGATGCCCCAAATTATATGGCCTCCCAAAAATACACAAAAAAGGCATACCTCTCAGACCCATAGTCAGCTCCAGAGGAGCACCACTACAAAACCTAGCTAAACACTTAGCAAAACAGCTACAGCCCCATACTGAAACAGCAGCTTCACATGTACAAAACTCATACCACTTCTTGGAAATGATCATAGATCTACACTTGGAACAAGAAGATCTGCTTGTAAATTTTGACGTGGTTTCACTATTCACTCAAGTCCCGATAAAAGAAACTCTTGAAATCATCAAAAATAAATACCAACCAGCTAAACACCTCATGGAACTAGCAGAACACTGCTTAACCAACACATATTTCATATACAAAGGACAAAGATACAAGCAAATTGAAGGAGCCCCTATGGGATCACCACTGTCACCCATCATTGCAAACCTGTTCATGGAAGAATTCGAATCCAGAGCCCTGGCTAATGCCACCCACAAACCCAAACTATGGTTAAGATGACACATTTGTGATTTGGCCCCATGGAAAAGAAAACCTAAAAAATTTCCTAACACACTTAAACAGCACACACCCCAAAATCAAGTTCACCATGGAAACGGAAACAAACAAACAACTACCATTCCTAGATGTACTAATCTACAAAAAAACAGATGGCACACTAGGACACACCATATACCAGAAGAAAACACACACCAACTGCTACCTCAACGCCCAATCCCACCACCACCCAGCACAGATAAACTCCGTGGCCAATACACTAATCGACAGAACCAAACGCCTGGCAGACAAGACACACTTAAAGACTGAACTATGCACCCTGACTAAAGTACTGACAGCCAACGGCTTCCACAAAAGCAAAATCACCGGCTTGATCCACAGAAACACACTGAGACATAATGGAGACCTAGAAGATGAACAGACCTATGGAACAGCTGTCCTGCCCTACATAAGTGGTACTACAGACAAAAATCAGTAAGATACTACACAGGCATCACATCAAGACTGCCTTCAAAACAGACAGAAAAATAGCAGCCATCCTTAGAAACCCCAAAGATAAAATTGACCTGGAAAACCAAGGCATATATGAAGTTCCCTGTGCATCATGCCCTGCCACATACATCGGACAGACCAATAGAAGAATAAGTACCCGCCTAGATGAACACAAAAATGCAGTAAAAAAGCTGGAACACACTTCCTCGCTAGTCCAACACATGAAAGCCACAGGTCATAGCATCAACTTCAATGGCACCAAAACCCTAGCCACTATAGAAAACCCCAGCCACAGAATTATCAGAGAAGCCATAGAGATTGAAAAAAGACCCGAAAGCATGAATAGATGACTCCACCAGACTGTCAATTATTTGGAAGCCTGCACTCACAAACAAAAAAATCTCCACACCACAAGCCAGGCAAACACCTGGGCACAAACGGATCCCCCCGATACCTCCAGCTCAAACACACCCCAACCAGGCACCCAGATGAAACCTAGCTTCCTAATAAATGATAGCCATCCATTTACTTGGAGCCAAGCCGCGCTAAAAGCCTCCAATACAGGAACACAATGTTGCCACCCAATCATGACAAAAAAAGCCACAAAACAGACAGAAGATATTAGAAACACCAATCAAGCAGACACAGCAAACTCCAAGACCAATAAACACAGACCAAGACTCCCAACCAATCAGGATGACGAAAAAACCATTCTGGCACAGCAGTAGGCTAGCCCCAAATTTAAAACAGAAACAGCTGTGAAAGTCTGACTCACAGACGAACTCAATACAGAAGCCTGATGATGGCAGATGAGATTCTGCCGAAACGTTGCTACAACTTTAAAAGCACAACTACAATGACGTGGGAAAATACCTGAACAAAGCTGAATACCATACATGTAAGTACCCGCGAAAACTTAAGAAAACAAATACACACACACACACACACACACACACACACACACACACACATTTTACAGTGTATATTGAGCAATGGTTAATTTTTTTTTCTTTATGTTTATCATTGACATGATCTGCCTTGTTACAATAACTCCTTCGTTCTTTTAATGTTTTAATTTCTCTATATAGTTTATAATTAAATGCACGTCTTCTGTCATTTCCATAACTTATCCAAATATCAAATATTACCTTTTCTTTAACCAATCATACCAAATGTTCCATATTTCATAATAGTCACTATCTTGTTTATTTTTTAACAATTTGGTTAGGCTATCCATCTCAGCACATTCATGTATTTTTTTAATTATCATATCCTCTGAAGGAATGAAAGACAATTTCCAGTTTTGTGCGTAGGTTATTCTGGCCGCAGTTATAATGTGCAAAATTAAATATTGATATTTTTTCTCCATGTTTAAATCTATCATACTCAGCAGAAAGGTTTCAGGTTCAAGTTTTAAATTTTGTTTTGTTTTATTTAAAATCCAATTTCTAATATTCCTCCAAAACTTCTGAGCACATGGACAAGTCCACCACATGTGGAAATATATTCCTTGTGCGTAGTTACATTTCCAACAGTTGGATGGTAGGTTGGGGAACATCTTAGCCAAATAAATGTTTTTTTCTAGAATAAAAAAAAAGAAAATAGAGGAGGTTATGGGTGCAAATTAAGAGGGGGAGGAGACAGACATGGTAACTGTGCACACATCTTACATGTACAGGTAGTCTTTGACTTACATCCACAATTAAGCCCAAAATGTATGTTGCTAAGTGAGAAATTTGTTAAATGAAGTTTGAACCATTTATGACCTTTCTTACCATGGTTAAATTATTCAGTTAAGTGAATCTGGCTTCTCCATTGACTTTGCTCGTCAGAAGGTCACAAAAGGTGATCACATGACCCTGGGACTCTGCAACCATCATAGATATAAGCCAGTTGCTAACCGTCTGGATGTGGATCATGTGACCATTAGGATATGCAATGGTCATAAGTGTGAAAAATGGTCATAAGTCACTTTTTTCAGTGCTGTTGTAACTTCAAACTTTGAACTGTTACAAATCGAAGAGTACCTGTACTTAATTTATACAGGTCCATATCAACACTTAACACTCTCTCTTTTTCCCCACCAACCCCAGACAGCTATTCCACTTTAGAGGATGAGAAAGTCTTTATGAATTTCAATAAGCAACTCCTCACAAATTTCCCTAATTCAAACACTGTGCTTTGTAAAATATTCAAATAGCGTCCATTTCCTCCCATATATGAGCTTGTAAACCTCAATTTCCGCCTAGCAGCATTCATGTAACTTACTGATGAACTCTATATGCAAATCCTGTTTACTGCATTATGCAATTCAAAATGCAAAGCCAGTCATGTGTCTTCCAAAAAGAACAACAACAAAAAAAGATTTTCTACTGGCTTTTCAGAGGCAAATCAAATTGTAGCTTGATCCCTGGCTCCAGAAGCTCTTGCAAATGGTCCACACCTCTGCTTCCTTGGTGGCTTTTATTTGCAAATAACCTGGAAGCATAAGGAAGATCATTTCCAGAGATGGCAAGCCTTATGAAAACAGCTCCTTTCCATCTTGAACTTCCCAGATTTTGTAGGACCTAAAAGCTGAGCTGCCAAGGACCACAAGTTGGAGGAGAGGAAAAATATACAAGAGGATTTTTCTTTCTCTGCAATGTTTGCCAGAATTGGCACCTCAACAACAGATTCAAAAACAGCCCTGGAAATCCAAAGGATGCTTTCAACAACAGCAATCCCCTTTCGCTTCCAACACACTGTGTGTGTGTGTGTGTGTGTGTGTTTTCGAGAGGCATAACAGGAAGTATCTGAAAGGAGGGGAGAGGGAAGCCACTCCTGGAGTAACAGAAGACACACTTCAGCCTCGATAAAGGGCTTCCTATGAAACTAATAAGCAAAGTCAATGGGGAAGCCGGATTCACTTAAACAACCGTGTTTCTAATGTGACTACAGTGATTCATTTAACAACTGCCGCAAGAAAAAAAATTTTAAATGGGGCAAAACTCACTTAACAAATGTCTCATTTTGGGTTCCATTGTGGTTGTACATCGAGGGCTACCTGCATATGCCTAAATGCACACAAAGAAGCACAGGATTCTGTGCATGGCTGAAAGAGTTTTGCAAGTATAAAACTAACAAATAAATCTAATCAGCAAGGCCAGGCGTGTTATGGGCCAGATCAGAAAATGCTGGCTGGAGATCAGATAATTATGTCCCTGGCCCCATTAGTTCACGGAGAAGCTTCAGTGCTAAACCTGAAAGTGATTATGTAACCTAAGCTGGCCCACAGTCATCCGTTCCCGGCTTCTCTGGTTCCCCTTCTTTTAAAGAGGCAGCGTGTTTCAAGATCATTGCCATTGCAGATTCTATATGAAAATCTATACTTTTTCAACCTTCTGACAAGAAAGATTCATTTAACTAGCATGTAACTAACATAATGTAACAACTGCAGTGATTCACTTAACAACTGTGGCAAGAAAGGTTGTAAAATAAGCCAGGGACATTTAATAATTGACTTGCTTAGCAGCAGAAAATTTGGGCTCAATTGCGGTCTTAAGTTGAAGACTACCTGTACCTCTGTTACATTTTGTGTAAACAGCCTGGTTTGCAGACAGACACTCCTTTCTCCATCTATCTTCCGAGGACACTTCTTTAACCACACGCCCAGACAATTTTGGCATTCAAAAATTTGCTGAGCTTTCCTTATACCTATATATCCTATGTAGGAAGGAACCAATAGGGTGCAAGTTTGACAGCCCTGTTTTACATCAATGCTTTTCAAAACTTGGTCACTTTAAGATGTGTAGACTTTCAACTCTCAGAATTGGGAGTCACTTGTTTCTGAGATGGGAAGCTATATAAATTTGACAAAGAAAGACGGGTAGTCCTGGGCTACAATTTAGCCCAAGATTTCTGTTGCTAAGCAAGTCGGTTGTTAAGTGAATCTAACCCGATTTTACAACCTTTTTGTCACAGCTTAAAACAAATAGTTGTAAAATGAATGTGCAATGTTAAGCAAATCCAGCTTCCCTCGTTGTTATTTTTCAAAATCCAGCTGAGGAGGTCCAAAATGGTGATCATTGCTAAGCACCTGAATTTTGATGATGTGATTATGGGAATGTTGCAATGGTTATAAGTGGGATATAAGTTGCAAATGGTTATAAGGACTGGTCATAGGTTACTTTTTTGGTGCTAAACAAATGCCTGCAAATCAAGGATTACCTGTACATGATATTTATCAGCATCAAAAACACAGTGCTTCATTATTTCCCCACAGCCAACAACTCTTCATTAGATGCAACTCACAAAGGTGCACATACCTTGTCATAAAATATATTGATCAGAAAAGATGCTACCAAATTGCCATCATAGGCAAACTAGTTCCTCCTCCTTCTCATACAACAGGGGTGTCAAACTCACGTCCTCACCGTGTGACATATCTGGACTTTTTTCCCCTTTGCTAAACCGGGCGGGGCCAGCACATGACACATCCAGCCCACAGGCAACGAGTTTGACACCCCTGTCCTACAAGGGTAGAAGTAGTCCTTAATGGGTCTAAGTCTACATGGAGGGAAGTAAGCAGTGGGGTGCCAAAAGGTTCCGTCTTAGGCCCTTAGATTCTTCGATATCTTCATTAACGACTTAGATGAGGGAATAGAAGGGGAACTTACCAAATTTGCAAATGATACTAAGCTGGCAGGAATAGCTAACACCCAAGAAGGTAGGCTCAAGATCCAGATGGAACACTGGGCCATATCTAACCAAATGATATTCAATGTAGGGAAAAGTAAAGTCCTACACTTAGGCAAGAAAAACCAGAAGTACACATATAGACCGGGTGGAACCAGGCTCAATAGCAGAAACTGTGAGAGGGATCTTGGAGTCCTAGTGGACTACCAGCTAAATATGAGCCAGCAGTGTGCAGCAGCAGCCAAAAAAGCCAATGCAATCCTAAATTGTATTAACAGAGGGATACAATCAAGATCAAGGGAAGTACTAATACCACTCTATAAAGCCTTAGTAAGACCACACCTAGAGTACTCCATCCAGTTTTGTTCACCACATTATAAAAAAAATGTTGAAACTCTAGAAAAAGTACAGAGAAGAGCAACCAGGATGATTAAGGGGACTGGAGGCTAAACCATACAACGAACGGTTGCAGGAACTGGGCTTGGCTAGTCTAGTAAAGAGAAGGACCAGGGGAGACATGATAGCGGTCTTCCAATATTTGAGGGGCTGCCACAAGGAAGAAGGGGTCAAGCTATTTTCTAAATCACCTGAAGGCCAGACAAGGAATAATGGTTAGAAACTGAACAAGGAGAGATTTAACCTGGAAATAAGGAGAAACTTTCTGACAGTGAGAACAATCAATCCATGGAACAGAAGTTGCCCTTGGAAGTTGTGGGAGCGCCATCACTTGAGACTTTCAAGAAGAGATTGTCAGAAATGGTGTAGGGTCTCCCGCTTGGGCAGGGGTTGGACTAGATGACCTAAAAGGTCCCTTCCAACTCTGATTATCTGTTATCTGTTAAGGTCAGCAACAAGTTCTTGTTTTAATTTTTGATTGGGAGCTGTCCAGAGTTTGTTATAAGATGTGGCAACTCTTCAAATGTTATAAATTTATAAAGAAATAAAGCAAGCAAGCAAGTTCCAAAGGCAAACATGATTATCGAGCCCCTAATAACAAACAAAAGGGAGAGATCTCTCCAGTCTAAAAATCCCGCCTGGCTAAATTAAAGCTGGTAAAAACTGGAAGGAACCAGCATGGAATTTGATGTCACCTCCCTCCGTTCTGCCCAGCCATCTTAACTTTCTTTCTGATGGGAAAGCAAAGCTGTATAATAGCTCCTTGTTGACAGAGGCCAAGAAATCCTTGCTTGCTTACCTCAGAGAAAGGAGAGCTTTAAAAAGCAGAGAATATCCCCTCGCTCTTGTGTAAATATTCCAGAGACCAGCCTTTTTGCAAATTCCCTCCTAATTCTTAGCCAAACCATGGAAAACAAGCATCCTTTTTCTCAGCATGAATTGGGCAGCAAAGACCTGATTATCAGCAGCTAGTCAATCAATGGTTTGTCAGAGCCATGCTGATTTAGCCTGGGAGGCCCCCTGCCCTGAAAGAGGGCAATGGCAAAAGGATACCCAACCCTATCCAGAAAGGGGAAATATGGCCAAATCATGCCATGTCGCAAACCGGTGCTTAGAGAAGTTTTAAAAATGTCTTCCTGCACACTGATACAGATAATCCTCAACTTATAATCATCCATTTAATGACTGCTTAAAATTACAACACCACTGAAGTGACTTATGACCAGTTCTCACACTTATGTCCGTTGCAGCATCCCCAGAGTCATCTAATCAAATTTCGGTTGCATGGAATCCAGCATGTAAATAGGCCCTCAATCAAATCACATTTAATGAACTTGAAATTGGACAAAGCAATATACAGGTAATCCTCTGTTAACAACTACAAGTGGAATTAGCAACTTGGTCATTAAGCAAAGCAATTTGCTAAGTGAAACCACCACTCTGCTTACAATTTTACTTTCGGCTTTCCTTAATTTTACAGACCTGTGATGGTCATAACTGTGTGGTCATTATAACTGTTTTCACCAGTTATAACTGTGTGGTCATTATAACTGTTTTCACCACTGTCATAACTGCAAATGGTCATTATACAAAGCATCCATTATAGGAGGACTGTCTGCAAAAAATATTGTGTAATAGATACAGGAAGAAAAAGAAAAACATTGCTACACTAACAAAAGTGCAATGGACCGAGGGCGGGGGGAATCTTTTCTGTTCTGTGTGTCTGTGGCTGCCTCCTTCAAAATTATCACAGGAATTTTAACACACACTTTATATTTATAGTTTGCTAATCCCGTCACTTCCAACAGGGATACTGCACAATGAGAGTATAACTATTTATTTTAAAACCAATTAGACCTATTTCTTATTTCTTTTTTCAATGCACCAGGAAGTCAGAGAAGGCTTATCTAGTTTTTAAAAAAATCTTCTTAGGCCCAATTAATTGCACCATCAGACATTATGTTCAAACTAGCCACCATCTGGAAGAGACATGGAGAAACTGCACCGTAACTGAAAATGGGCCCCACTGTCACTGTATGTATCTGGCTGAAGATTTTGCAATGCCAGAGATTAATAGATTCTTTAAAAAATAAAATATTTTATTAATTGATATAACAAACAAGATTGTATATATGGACATAACTGGATACATATCAGAATCAAAGCAAACTCATAATATAGATATGAACTTATACCAGTTTGTTTAGTGACTGTCCAAAGTTACAAAGGCACTGGAAAATGTAAGAGTTTTTCACACTTATGACCCTTGCAAGACCCCCATGGTCATGTGATCAAAATTCAGACTTTGGCAACTGACTCATATTTATGTGATGGTTGCAGTGCCTCAGGTTCTTGTGATCTTTCTGACAAGCAAGTCAATGGGGAAACTAGATTCACTTAACAATCGTGTTACTAACTTAACTGCAGTGATTCACTTAACAACTGTGTCCATAAGGTCGTAAAATGGGGCAAACTCACTTAACAAATATCTCACTTAGCAACAGAATTTTGGGGCTCAATTGTGATAGTAAGTCAAGGGCTACCTATAGTACTCTATCTAGACAGGATACTTCTAGATTTGATTGTAGAATAGATTGGTTAAACTCCAAAGTTAAAGAGAAGAACCAGCAGAGAATTAGAATAGAAAGTCAGCGTATAGAACATATTCAAGACACAGATCATACTCAATAGATTAAATGCTCAATATGTATTCAATGCATTTAATTTCTGCAAAAGAGATCCTGAGGAGAGAAAGTGCCAAAACTGGAGTGGAAAAAAATACTCCCAAAATATCAGAGGAAAGGATCCTAAATGGCTTTCAAACAAGCTAGCATTGTATCCAAAGAAAGACACCGAAGATAAAAGCCCTAAGCAACAAAAAATATTTTTAACAACTTAATGCAGACTTTAAACATCAAGCCAAAAAAGATAAGGAATGCTATCTCAATTAAGAATGATAATAAGTACAGGAAAACAGGAGAACATCTTAAGGTGCTTCGCCAAATCTCAGGAAAATATGCAACTAAGGTAGGAATGCTCAAGAAGCAATCTAATAAGAGGAAATGAAGATAAAACACAGTGGAAATTGTTTACAAATTACAGAAGGATAAACTAACAAGAATACATCAGAAACTGACTCTTCGTGGGCACAAGAGGCAATTAACCAATTTTTTTAAAATGTACAAATGAAACACCCACTAAAGTATTTGAAGGATTTAACGATGAAGCGGGATACCTCTACAAATAATCCTCAATTTATGACCAATTTAGTAATCATTCAAAGTTACAGTGGACTTACCCTGGGGCTACTTACAACCCAGATTTGAAATTCCAACTGTCAACATTTTCCTTGTTTAGCAAAATCTTGCCCATAGCAAGCCAATATTCTGCTTAAATTGGCATTCAATTAACAACCGCAGAGTCACTTAATGACTGCAACCAAAAGGTCATAAAATAGGATTGGTCACTTTACTGAAGTGGGTTCATAAGAATGTGAAAAATACAGGTAGTCCTCGACTTGCAACATTTAGTGACTATTCAAAGTTACAAAAGCACTGAGAAAGTGGCTTATGACCAGTTTTCATACTTATGACCATTTCAAATGTCCCCATGATCATGTGATCAAACTTCAGGTGCTTAGCAATCGACTCATATTTATCACCACTGCAGTGCTCTGAGGTCAGGTGATCACCTTTTGTGACCTTCTGACAAGCAAAAGCAATGGGGAAGCCAGGTTCACTTAACTGCATTGATTCATTTAAGAACTGTGGCAAGAAGGGCTGTAAAATGGGGCAAAACTTACTTAACAAATATCTCACATAACAACAGAAATGTTGTGCTCAATTGTAGTTGTAAGTTGAGGACTACCTGTAATGAAAAGCAACATTAATTCCTAGTGGAAAATGAGATATAAATCTGACATGTAAGTTAATAAAAATTATTAAAAATTATCATCAGTCCTGCTTAACCAGAAAAACAAAACAAAACCCAGAACCATACATGGAGAGAGATGGGAAGGATCAATGACATTCCAGGATTGTTACTACCAGTCAGGCCTGATTTATGGCTCTTAACTAACTAAATCATTTTTAAAATACTGCAACATCCTTTTTAGTATTGGCTGCAAAAGATTAACATGGATTGCTGCTTTGAAAACGGGTTAGATCTAATTACAGTCTCTTCATCCCTGTCCACCCCCTACAGAAGGCCTCCATCAATTTCAGTATCGGTGCTACCTGTAATCAGAGTCCCTAGGAGAGACAGAGAATACAAAGGAGAGGTATTTCTCCAGTGTAACAAAAAAAAAAAAAACCCATAAAGAGAAATACACTTCATCTTCTTCAGACTTCCCTTTCTTCCTCACTGAATACATTTTACAATATATTCTTTTTAAAATAAACTGGGAAGATTGTGTTCATTTGGGAAGGAAAGTCAGGCTATCAAAGGTCACCGGAAATGTTTATTGCAACTGATAACTTTCCTTATTTCAGGGGTGGAAAGATTAAACATCATGCAGAGGCAGGAAGAACATTGAGGGCTGAAATCTTTTTTGTTTTTAATTGTGGGTCAAGAAGATGCCAGAAAATGAAAGTTGTGTCTTTGACAGAAACAACAGGACAATAAAAAGGGCAATTTCTTAAATTCACTTGATATGCTTTTGAATATTCCTTTATCTAAAATTGCAGGAGACAACTGCAATTCTCTTAATGAGCTGAGTAGCTTATTAATCTTTGTATAATGCACATACAGATAGGTAGTCCTCAATTTACAAACACAACTGAGTGCCAAATTTCTGTTCTTAAGCAAGATAATTGTTAAGTGAGTTTTGCTCCATTTTACATCATTTTTGCCACAGTTGTTAGGTGAAACTTGCAGTTCTTAAGTTAGCAACATGATTATTAAGTGAACCAGACTTCCCAATTGACTTTGCTTATCAAAGATCTCACAAAAGTTGATCACATGACTGCGGGACACTGCAACCATAAATATAATGCATCCAAATTTTGATCATGTGACCATGGGGATTCTACAATGGCCATCAGTCTGAAAACAATCATGAGTATTTTTTTTCAGTGCCATTGTAACTTTAAATGGTCACTAAGTGAATGGTTGTACGTCAAAAACTGCCTGTACTTTAGTAGTTCTTTATTTCCACAAGGACTATGACTTTGTGCTACTCAGTAAGGGACAGGGTACGTATGTATGTATGTATGTATGTATGTATGCATGCATGTAGTTATTTAGTTATTTATTAAATTTACATGCTGCCCTCTCATCGATAAGGCAACTCTGGGCCACTTATTACAAGCAGCACATCTTTAAGAGGATGGACTGAGGAGAATTCCAACATCCAAAGCAAGGGTGGGGAAGCCTGCTGCCAAACACTAGAAAAAAAATACCAAAGAGAGCAGATTTGCATCATTACAAGTTCTTTCTCTCTGACACCACATCCCCTGTCGTTCTCTTGGCCTCAAACAAAGGGGAAGATGAAGGGATTCCCTAGAGAATTATCCAAAGCGATAAACAGACCGGTAGCATCCAAAAAAACCCGAAGATGCAATTGGGTACAAGATTTTCATTGTTTTGGCACCCTATGTGATTGAGAAGGCATGCACATCCCATTGTTAAATAGGGGTATAAATAATTCCTGGCAGAGACGTGGGGAGTGGGCTTTTTCCAGAGATTCCCATTCCACTGTGGTTGAAACAGCCAGGAATTGCATCCTACCTCGCCGCTTGGGTGAGAAGATACTCTATCACCCAGGGACCAAAACATCTGATGATACCTGTTGCTAGGTTGCATGCATCAGAGGAGAGAATATTTTCCCACAGGGTCACCTTGAAGCATTTGAAACAGCAGTATCACCTCTACCAGCAGCAACATCTAAGCCCAAGAAACAACATTTTCCATCACTGCCTCCTCAGAGCCTTCAGAAATCACTGCTGCCTTTTTAAATTCCGCGTTCCCAACGTACATTTTGTCTGCCTATCTGAGCACAAAGAGGGTATACGCAATCGCCAGGAGATCCAGCAGCAGTTATGATAAGGAACAGGACCAGAGAGATCCAGGACCTTCTCAGATATTAAATGTAACTAAGTGACATCCAAGCACTGACTCTCAAGCTGATCACAGGCTATACAGGTAGTCCTCAATTTACGATCATTCATTTAGCGACCATTCAAAATTACATTGGCACTGAAAGGAGTGACTTGTATCCCGTGCTCGCAATTAAGACTGTCACAGCATCCCCACCGTCGTCACTTGATCAAAATTTGGGAGATTGGCAACTGGAATGTATTTACAACGGTTACAGAGCCCGGGGTCATGTGGTCACCAGTTGTGACCTTCCCCTGCGACTTCCAACAAGCAAAATCAATGAGGGAAACCTGATTCACTTAACCACCATGGGATTCACAACAACTGAAGTGATTCACTTAACAACTATGGAAAAAAAGTAGGTGTGACTCACAACAACTGCCTTATTTAGCAATACAAATTACGGTCTCAGTTTTGGATTTAAGTCCAGAACTATCTGTAAGACTATTGAACTGTAAGATAATGTTCATGGTCAGGCTGCGATTAGGGAAAACCAGATTCGTGTCTCTATGCTCCAATGGCCCATCACTTCCCTTCTCTTTAGCCTATCATAAACCATCCTTGTGAAAATAAATGAGTACCCGGGGGGGGGGACTAATATAAACTGCCTTGAGCTTCTTGAAGTAAAGACAGGAAATATATGTATTATAAATGTATTACCGAAGATTCTAGGAACACCATAGTCTATACAGGTTGTCCTCGGTTTACAACCATTTGTTCAGTGACCGTTGGAAGTTAAAATGGCACTGAAAAAAGTGAGTTATTGTTTTTCACACTTACAACAGTTGCAGTGTCCCCATAGTTTATGTGATCAAAATCTGAACGCTTGGAAACTGGCAGGTATTTATGATGGTGGCAGTGCCCTGGGGTCTTTCACAACCTTCTGACAAGCAAACTCATTGAGGAAGTCAGATTCACCTCACAACCATCTTACTAGCTCAACAACTGCACTGATTCACTTAACAGTGAAAGAAAGGTCGCAAAATGGGGCAAAACTCACTTGACAACTATCTTTTTAGCAACAGAAATTTTGGGCTCAATTGCAGTTGTAAGTCAAGGACTTTCTGTATCAAGTCTTCTTGAAGCACTTTGGAATCGGTAAAAATGACCTTGGAAAAAAGCTTGCTCTTCTCACAGAAAAAAATTGATAACACGCTATGGAAAAGTGCACGATACAGCCTGCTCCCTACAGTTCTAATCCAAACTTTAAAGTTTACAACCCTCTTACCCTTTCCCAATTTTTTCAGGGACAGGGGATGACATTGCAAATATCCTTACAGATTTATTGAATCAGAACAAGCAAAAAAAAATATCTCAGAATAATTTCATTGGTATCCTGCTGTGAACTAGAAGTCTCTTTCGTTTACTATTGTTCCATATCTTACCCCATTCAATAAAAAGTTATTTATTTTCATTTTACACATGCTACATTCCTTTTTATTTGTTTACTGTAGAGAAAGTGAAGAATCACTGGCTTCCTTTTTCTGGTGTCTACAAAACTAAAAAGACACCATCTTTACACTCACAATTTTAAAATGTGACTACATTTGTTTGTATAATTCAGCTTTCAAGGCCTAGATATTCATGCTGGTTGGAGATCGAATAAAAGCAATAAAGAGCATGATAAATGGATTTATGAGAGGGAGGATCAAGCTACAATCCAATAAACCTTTACCAAAATAAGTCCAATCGGATATGTAGGCTTGGACTGTACATATTCTGGAATCTCTCAAGCTTTACACTATAAATATGCTCCATTAACTTCTAAAAAGCCATGACAACTAACTTCCTTTTTTTCAACAAAATGTTCGTTACATTACTTAAGAAATGATTGCCAGAATGGAAAACTCTAATGCCCAAAGATTAACTCTGTGGAATTTATTTATTAGATTTTGATGCAACCTTTATTTTGCACAATTCCAAAATGTGTTTCAAATATTCAAAATGGTAGCTGAGAGATTAGGTTAGGATATACAAAACACAGTGGGATTAATCAGCAATAGAGAGAAATGTGGTGGTGGTGGGGGAAATCTAAGGGTTTTGGCAACAATCTCTTTTTTTCATTTCAGGCTACACCTAATGCATCAAACAAGCCACTCTAAAATGTTTAAATGCATGTAAACACCCTTATTGATGAAGGGCCAAGTACCATAATATTTCAAAGATAGAGTACTTATTTTCATCAAAGAATTTGCCTGTTGAAATCAGGATGAAAATCTGTCTAAATGTGACTTTTGTTCATTAGAAGTTCGGATCTGATTAGATCCATTTCTTTTTGCCAAAATTATTTGAAAAAAATAAAATAAACAGAATACCAGTAGCAATAAAGAAGAATATGTGTAGCTCAGAGTTGAAATGATGGGTCCTTGATGCTCTCTGGGCTTGTTTGTTTTCTTGCAGATGATTCATTACTCAAATTAGGTAACATCATCAATGCTAGTCAACTGATGCTGATGATGTTAACTAGTTTGGGTAACGAAACATCTGCAAGAAAATAATGAAGCTCAGAAACCACCAAGGACCCCTCAAAATATAGGTACTAGTCCTCAACATACAGTTATTAATTTAGTGACTATTCAAAGTTACAATGGCACTGAAAAAAGTGGCTTATGACCACTTTTCACACTTAGACCCTTGCAGAATTCCCATGGTCATATGATTAAAGTTCAAAGGCTTGGCAGCTGGTATGTATTTATGACAGCTGCAATGTCCAGGGGTCATGTGATCACCTTTTGCAATCTTCTGACAAACAATATCAATGAGAAGCCCAGATTAACTTAATAAACATTTTACTATCTTAGCAACTGCGGTGATTCACTTAAAAACTGTGGCAAGAACAACCATAAAATGGGGCAAAATTCATTTAACAACTGTCTTGCTCAGCAATGGAAATTTTGAACTCAAATGTGGCCAGAAGTCAAGGACTACATGTGAATCGAGAGAAAACATCTGAGAAAGTAAGTGGCAATGAGGAAAACAATGGAAGGGAAAAGAAGAGATCAAAACAGCTTGTATTTGGTGTCTATACCCACCCCAAATTAAAGCAATATCATTTCTTTCACAGGGAGTTACATCTACTGGACAATACATAATGATTTTATAAAGGGAGCCCATTTCGATCACCATGTTCCTCCTCTGCAAAACCTGTTCCCTACAGAAACCATCAACGAAACATTCCTTAACAACAGGGTGACTTTTGCTCCTTGCATGTTTAAAGCAAAATATGGAAAGATGATGAACAGCTGATTATGCCTGGCCATCACCCCAAGGATCAGCTCTTTGGTTTGTCTCTGTGGTTCTTATCATCTGCGGCTTTCTGAGTTATTATTGGGAATTCCACCTTATTGTGGGACACTGGACAAGTTATTATTCTGCACGTATCTACAGCAGAGATGCCTACAGTTGGTTAATAGGAGCTTTCCCTAAGGCATTACCCTTCTTATGTGTTCAATTTCAGCTCTCATTCAAGGAGAACAATCCTGAGTAATAACCCATAGTGTTACTCAACCTTGGCAACTTGAAGAAGTGTGGCCTTCAATTCCCAGAATTCCCCAGCCAGCCATGGGGAATTCTGGGAATTGAAGGCCACACTTCTTCAAGTCACCAAGTTTGAGAAACACTGATCTATCCCATGAAAAAAGGGTAGGAATCCCTGCTTCTATTATCCTCACAAGATCAAGGAGCAGAATGTGTTCTGCAGAATATCAGAAGAACATTAGACATTCAGCAGAAATCTTCCAGTCGGGATTTCCATATTCTGCAAATATGGAAATTAAAACCCACAAGGCCTCCAACCCAGGAGCTACCCAGCCAATCCAAACTAAACTAGGTTTTCAATTTAGGCCTGCCTGGTCTCTCTCTCTCTCTCAATTTTCTCCATGGGATCACACTGGGTTTCCTTCTCTCCCCCACCCAACTCCCCCAGGTAGTTTTAAAAGCAATTCTGGAGATAAAAACAAGATGGGATATTGCTTAAAGTAGCAGGTAATATTAAAGTGTCGAGTGAAATGTGGCCCTTTTTATGAGCATCTTATTGTCAGAAGGGGCTGGTTTATTTGTTTCCTCCTCCCCTGAAGCACACAGTCTCTAAAAATATTTTTAAAGGCACTAAGGAGAGTTTGTTTTTTAAACAGACTATGAGATACTATTTCCCCTCTCCCATCTAAATCTGAAAATGAACATGGAAAGCGAATACTGCAGAAAAAAAAACACCCTGCAAAACCTTTTTCCACCTAATTTCCATGGGGGAAGAAAGAGGTAGACGCAAGTAAGCGTGTTGGGGAGAAAGCTTGCTCCCACAAAGGAGTATGAAATAAATTGGTTTAGCGAAGGTTAATAATATCCTGTCACTGTGGTAAAAGACTCAATTACAAACCCTTCAGAAGTACACCCAAGGAAGTCATCTGCCCGCAGTTGACAGAGGCTTAAATAGGCAACAATACCGAAGATGGTTAAAGAGTTTTCTTCAAACAGAAGATATTTGGGGGTGGGGGTAGGGGGTGGAGAGAGACAGTTGGTGAGAGCAAAATCCCAAATCTCAGAAGGATCGTGAAAAAAAGAAGTGGGGAGAAAACAGGAAGGAGAAAAGGAAAGGGGAAGGTTAAGGACTAAATCCTGGATATTCAAGGTTATAAAAAGAAGGAGGGGTATTCAGACACAAAAAAAAACCTATAAATCATTAGGACACACAGTTCTTCATAATCTCAGCAAAGAATTATGGCCTTGTCCCTGGGAGACTGGGACTAATTTTAGTATCAGATTTATTATACAGGAGGGAACAGGAATTAGCAAAAACCATCTCAGGCTCCTAATGGGCAGATTTAGATCATACGTTGAACAAGAATAATGAAAGGGATTTTTTTGGAGAAAAAAAAAAAGCCACAACAAAGCATTTAAGCGGAACAAAAACAAAGACTGTATGTCATTCTGTGCCTAGTAATCAGAGTCTGGACAATGTTGTGTAGCTCCACCCTAGCTTCTAAAACTCCCTGCTCGTTACAAACTCATGTTTTCTCCTCCAAAACAATTAGATCAAGTCTATCCCTAATGCAGACCAAAACGGCAAACCTATCTAGACCAAGGGTATCCAATCTTGGCAAGTTGTCCAACAAGGTTAAATCTTGTGGATTTCAACTCCCAGAATTCCCCAGCCAGACTAGTAAGACTTCAACTCCCAGAATTCCCCACTCAGCACGGCTGGCTGGGGAATTTTGAGACTTGAAGTTCAACAAATTACCGTGTTTGGAGACCCCTGATCTAAACCAAGGGTGTCCAACCTTAGTATCTTTAAGACTTGTGGACTTCAACACTCAGAATTCCCCGGCCAACCATTACACATGGGGTTTTTTTGTGGGAAACTGAAAGCCAGTTGCCAAGCACCTGAAATCATGTCACGTGATCATGAATGAGAGGTTGAACAACATTTGACAACAGTCACAAATACTGTACTTTACAAGCCATAAAGAAGCTGTTATGTGTTCCTTGTAATTCTGAACAGCCGTTGAGTGACCGTACACAAGTCTAGGACCACAATACTACAAAAACAAAATTCTTATCTAAGTATAGTTTCTAGTACTGCACTGGTATAGAGATCTACTGATCAAGCACAAGTTCTTAAAGTTGATAAGTTGTCAAGTTAGTAACAGTTAAGTGAATCTTGCTTCCCCATTGACTCTGCTTGTCAGAAGGTTGCAAAAGGTGATCAGTTGATCCCAGGAAACTGCAACCGTTGTAAATATGAGCCAATTGCCCAGCATCCAAATTTTGATCACATGACCATGGGGATGCTGCCAAAATTGTAAAGTGTGAAAAACAGCCATGTCAGTTTTTTCACTGTTGTAACTTCAGTCATTAAACAAATAGTTATAGGTTGAGAACTACAACTGTACAGGTAGTCCTCGACTTACAACCACAGTTGAGCCCAAAATTTATGTTGTTAAGTGAGGTATTTATTAGGTGGGTTTTCCCCCATTTTACGACCTTTCTTGCCACAGCTCTTAAGTGTATCGCTGCAGTTGTTAAGTAACACTGTTGTTAAGGGAATCTGGCTTCCCCTTTGGCTTTGTCAGAAGGTCTCAAAAGGGGATTATAAGTATGAGTCAGTTGCCAACGGTCTGAATTTTGATCACATGATGATGATGGGGATGCTGCAAGGGTTGTTACGTGTGAAAAGCGGTCGTAAGTTGCTTTTTTTCAGTGCCACTGTAACTTTGAACGATCACTAAGTAAACTGTTGTGAAATCAAGGACTACCTATGCGGTAATGACTTAGGACTGGAAATCTGGTCTCAATGGCGATTGTAAGACAAGGACAACCTGTATTGTCAGGGAATTGCACAGCAGGTGTCCAAATGACATCAGGGACACTGACACGAACTTGTAGTTTTATATAAAAATATATATTTTACAACTATATAGACAGGAAACTAGATAGTCAGGCGAACAGGAGCATTGTGAGGTAAATTACAGAGCACTCAAAAGAAAAGGGTGGGAAAACCAGGAAACTCCCCCTCCACACCACAACAACCAATCACAGCGCAGATTGCCTCATGCAGGAGGCAGCCCTTGTCACTCAATCAGCCACAACTGTGTCTCCTAGCTCACTGCACAACCCCACTGCTCCAGCTACTAAATTTAAATATCTTAACATGTACCTAGTCCCTAATGATATTCCTTAGCCTTTCAATGTATAAGTTGGAAAACTCTCTTTAAAATGGATCAAAGCACTAGAAGGGAAAGATGATGGTGAAACCTCTTGTCTCTTGTACCCAGCAGCCGTTCTCTGTATCCTACAAAAGCAATTCAAGATCCCAAGTTCCCGCTCTATATTGCTGAAAAGTTGAAATGATTTACAATATATAAGCAGGGCTTCCCAATTCAGAACTGGGGGATAGAAGAGACAAGGTATCAAGCAGGCATAAAAAAGCCAGAATTGTTACCTTTCCTCACATAAACGGGTATGGACAAGTTTGTAAAAAAAAAAAAAAAGACTGGAAGCCTTCAATCCAACTATCTCATTACTCTTTTCAACAGTAACTTGAACAAGTTCAATTCTAGAGGAGAAACAAAACGTTAAAAAGTTATGATATTTATGTAGTTATTTACCAAGCACGTCTAAATTATATTAAAGAAATCAAAATATATTTGCAATCAACAAGGCATGTCACAACTTTTGAGCACCCCTAACGTTTGCAAGTTGAAAAACTTTGAAAAACTACAAGAGTACAAAATCGACTTTTACCAAAAAAAGTCAGTTCATATCATCTAGATATTGGCCATCCTAAATGGCTACAGGTTGCAAACAAAAAATCTCTTGATGAAATTTTTAGCCAGTCTTGACTGGACTCTTACTGGTGAAGTTTAACAATCTCCATCAGGATTAAATGCAATAGACTTGGATACCCAAATATGGGAGATGAAGAAAAGGGGTGAGATGGACTTGTCTGACTTTAGATCCTTTAATAAATTATAACTGAGAGCCAATTCAATCTAGTGATTAAGGTGGCCTAGAAACCAGGAGACTGGGAGTTTTAGTCCTACACTGGTACAAAGATTGACAGGGTGACTGGTACAAAGATTGCCAGCTGGTGACTGGCAACTGGTAACTTTGAGCTGGTCAGACTCTCTCAGTCCAACCCAGCTCATAAGGTTGTTGAGGGGAAACAGGAGGATGAAGGAGTTATTAGATATTGTAGAAGAGAATATTACAATTGTAGCTCAGGTGGTAAACTGTGGGGTCCTTGGTCCTCTCTGAGCTTGGTGATTTTCTGCTAGACATTTGATTACCAAACTAGGTAACATCATCAATACTAGTAAGGGTTTGCTCCCTGCTAGCAGTGATGATGTTACTTAGTTTGCTACTGAAACATCTGAAAGAAAACCACCAAGCTCAGAGAAAAACCAAGGAGCCCACAGAGTATTAAGTATGTTTGCCATCTTGAGTTATTTATAAAAATAATAAAAGTGAGATATATATAGATACAAACGTACACACACTCACATATGATGAGAGCCCATATCAGCTTCTCTGACTCCCCAGCAATGTTCAACAGCACGTTTCCAAAGTTTCCCACTCAAACAGAACCAAAAAAGATTAAAAGAAACTAGCAGGTGTTAAACTGCCACTGGTTTCAATTTAAAGAAAAATAAAAAAATTAAGAGGTCCTATAAAAGAAAAACAGTCGCCCAGAAGAAGAAGGAGAAAAAGAGCTGCACCTGCCAATTTTTTTAAAGAACATTATGAAAGGACAAAACTTCCTTTGATCTTTCCTGTGTAAAAGAAGCTTACTTTGGCAAGTTGTTGGGAGTGGGTGGAGAGGAATGGCCTAGTTTTTTTAAAAAAATTAACAGGAAACATCTTTCCAAAACATGCATTAGTGCAAAATTTGGCCTATTAAGAACAAAAGAAGACAAACTGCCCAATTAGATTTTTAAAAATCATCCAACCATAGTAAATCCAGGACAAAATCCAAGGCATTGCTTGGCAAATGGAAGAAGGTTGCTAGCAGATGAGTTTTACACATTCAGAAAGTGCAAAACACACTAGTTACCTCTGCGGAAAATATCTCCTATAAAGCAGTGGTCTCCAACTTTGGCAACTTTAAGACTTGTGGTCTCCCAGAATCCCCAGCCAGCCAGCTATGTGGACCCCAGCCAGTTCCCCAACCAGCTATGCTGCTTGGGGAATTCTGGGAGCTGAAGTTCACAGATCTTAAAGTTGCCAAGGTTGGAGAACCCTGCTATAAAGAATAGTGTCAGCAACAATTCAAAACATCAATTATGTAACAGAAAAATGCAGTTTTAAAGTACCATGGCAACTTTGATTTTAAAAAGTGTGTGTAATATGTAGTTTGCCTCCAGAAATCTAACTTCAGTTGTGCTACTCAGAAAGATCTAGTCAACGAAGCAACCAACTGTTCCACTTTGTCCAGAACCTGTAAAAATTCTCCTTTTTGTAACCATACTTGAGCACAACTAAGTATGGCTTTATCAACTTTAGCAGTGTTATGCTTGTTTTTTTAATCTGAGATCTAGTTCACAAAACATCTATCTCTTCCCATGCCTGATGCTGACTGATGGGCAAAAATGCTGGACTCAGTAAGAAAAAAAACTGGTGATTAAAAGCAAAGATCTAATAAGCATTTTTTTAAAAAAATATTATTAACAGTAATAGAACTACCAGCAAATGAAAAAGTTGAAAAAAGGGAACAAGGAAATCACAGGCACTATACAACTATGTGTTGCACAGCGGAACTAAGGGCATCTGTTCTTAGCAGCAGGAACATTTTCAAAGTTACCATTCCTGGCACTTATTCACGCTCATGAAATAATAAGGCCAGCTTCAAGTGACAGAAGTTTTGCACGCTTTCCCTCAGCAAGACACGGTAACAATTCCTAGCGGTAAGCAGATAAGAACCAGAGACAAATGTTGCAGAAGACACAGGGTGAAACTCCAAGGACACTTCAAGGAAGAATCCAGTCCAAGGTTAGTTAATCAACCAGTTCGACTCAATGAAGGTTAGAGAGAAAAGTTGAGCCAAAGCAAGCGGGCAGACTGACATGCTCAATGCTGCAGCTTGTTGACAAGGCCAGGATTTGAACCTTGCTAGTTGAAAAACAGGTTCCTGTTCATTTTCAGGCCCAATTCTAATTTACAGTAAATCAATTAAATAAGGGTTAATAGTTAAATCATTTTTTTCCAGTTCTGTCACATTAATAGCTGCATTCAGTGGAAATTTTTGAAGAAGTGTTGGGCAAATCCAGATTCTCACATTTTGTTCTGCTCCATAGCTTATACAATTTGTCACTAGGCAATCTTAGATAACCATTTCATCCCATGAGGATTACCTCTTTCTCTAGCTCTGTGATAATTAGGGAGGCAATGGGGAGCAACTGACATCAAAAGAGAGCAATACAGGTACTCCTTGACTTATGACCAAAAGTGAGACTAGAAATTTCATCGTAAAGGAAGGTGGTTGTTCAGTGATTCACCCCCAGTTATGATATTTTATTACTGCAGGTTTTAACTGAATCTTGTGGTCTATGGAAATTCTCAGTTATCCAGGTCATGACTGTCCCGAAGGTGTTTTTTCAAGAGGCAACTGGACTTTCTGGTTTTTCTTTGAAGAACTTTTTGTTTTTGTTCCCAGAAGCTTCTTGGAAGAGAAACAAAACGTCTTCAAAGGAAAACCAGTTGCCTCTTGAAAAAGCATTCCCCCATTGACTCTGCTTCTTGGAAGTCAGCTGAGAAGGTCATAAATGGCAATCACGTGACCCCAGGATGCCACAACCATTGTAAATACATGCTGGATGCCAAGTAACCAAATTTTGATCACATGACCATGGGGATTCTGCATTGCTTGCAAATGAAAAAAATGGTTCTAAGTCACATTTTTCAGTACTGTTGTAACTTTGAATGATCATTAAATGAATGGTTGTAAACTGAGGACTACCTGTTCTTCATGCCTCCTACACCAGGGGTGTCAAACTCAAGGCCCGGAAGCCAGATTTGGCCTGCTGGGTGTTAGAGCTGGCCCGCATGGCCACCCTGAAAACAGCGAAGAAGTGGCCTGCGGTGCCTCTGCCAGCAAAAATGGAACTCAGGAGGGTCACATGCGGCCCTCCCGAGCTCTGTTTTCGCTGGCAGAGGGCTTGGGCCACCACCTGTGCCCCCAATATGAGTGATGTTGAGCTGACCACGCCCTCCCAAGGTGAAGCACAACCCTGATGTGACCCTCAATGAAGTTGAATTTGACACCCCTGTCCTACACAAATGATTTACCACAAACTCTGGCTTCTTGACTCAGGGTCAGGCTACATACTTTTTGTAAAGATCCATGTTTGGAAATCCAAATTACACATGGTTGTCTCCAATTTCTAAGATCAAGATATTACCCAACTGTCTTGGACTCTGTATTCCAAGGATCCCTTTTGAAATCCTGTTCCTGTTTTATTTTTGTGTTAAATTAAGATATGCCTTTTAAAACTAAGGGACATGACAGTTAATACACACAACATCTCAAGGTATTTGAATATTATACTTACATTGCAAGATGCCAGCTGAAATGGCCCTGTAGGAGTGGACTGGGTTGAGAAAATAAATAACCAATAAACAGAGATTTACAGGCTAGAATCAGTACCACTGATACAGATTCATCTCCTAATGACTGCATATATAAATCCTCACTATTTTGAACATAGGTCGTCCTCAACTTACGACCATAATTGAGCCCAACATTTCTGTTGCTAAACGAGATAGTGAGTTTTGACCTTTCTTGCCACAGTTATGTGAATCACTGCAGTTGTTAAGTTAGTAACAGTTATTAAGTGAGTCTGGCTTCCCCACTGACTTTGCTTGTCAGAAGATAGCAGAAACTAATCACATAACCCCGGGACACTGCAACTATCATAAATATGAGCCAATTGCCAAAATGAATTTTGATCATGTGACCACTGGGATGCTGCAACGGTTGCAAGTGTGAAAAATACTTTTTTCAATGCCATTGTACTTTCGAACAGCCACTAAACAAACTGTTGTAAATCAAGGACTACCTATAGTTCAGTGGTGGGATTCAAAAATTTTTACTACCAGTTCTGTGGGCGTGGCTTCGTGGGCGTGGCAGGGGTAGGATACTGTAAAATCTCCAGAGGTGGTATTTGCCAGTTCTCTGAACTACTCAAAATTTCCGCTACCGATTCTCCAGAATTGATCAGAACCTGCTGAATCCCACCTCTGCTATAGTGTCCAATAGTGCCTTGCTAAGTGTGATCACTTTTACTAGTCCACTCTCGTCACACACCCAAATTATGTGAGTTTTTGCTTGCTGATCATCATCTCAACAAAGCAAGCAGGACTTTATTTTATCCAGGGATGACAATTGGTGAAGTTAGTCACCATCTCCAAAACTATCACTGAAAGCGTCTTCTTTTACTTTTGCTCTTCTTCAGACATATATCGTCGTGAGTAACATCGCTGCATTAAAATTCTGCTTTTTAAACACAATGCTTAAGTCAAAACCAATCAAATTTCATAATGACTCATTGGCATTTTATGTGAACAAAATCTTGTTCTCACAGGAGACTCTTACACTCCTAGTTTAGTTCATTAGAGACAGATTTTAAATTATGCTGAGTAGAAACCAAATATTTTTAAAGGCGCATCAGAGCGTGTTTGAAGGACAAAATCATAGATATTGGAAAGAATTTGGAGAATTGTCCAGTTTAGATGCCCCATTATATAAATTATTACAAATGGCCATTCAGTTTCTATTTAAATTTAGTACAGGTCCTCAACTTACAACCATTCATTTAGACCATCTGAAGTCACAGCAATGCTGAAAAAAGTGACTTATGACCAGTTTTCACACTTAACAACCATTGCAGCATCCCCATGATCGCTTGATCAAAATTTGAGCACTTGGCAACTGGCGTGCATTGACCTGGCATCATGCGATCACTATTTGTAACCTTCCCAGTGGGCTCCCAACAAGCAGAGTCAATGGGGAAAAACAGATTCTCTTGACAACTTAGCAACTGCAGTGATTTGTAGTTGAGACAAAAAGGACATAAAATTGTGGCCTCCTACAACACCCTGCTGGTAAAAATGGGGTTCAGGGGGGTGCCCATGCCCCCCATGCCCCATTTTTGCTAGCAGAGGTACTGTGGGCTGGTCCTTTGCTATTTCCAGCCCAGCTCTATGGGCCGGATCTAAGCACCCCACTGGCCAGATTCGGCCCACAGGCCTTGAGTTGGACACCCCTGATGTAGAGTGTCCTATGATGGCCTCAATGCAATTCAATCATAGGATGGAAAAACATCTCAGAAGAGTCTCTGAGAAGAATTCCACACTACCAAACACTTTTCTAGAATTTAGCATAAAAAAAAACAACACTAGCAATTTCCATATTCATTGGATCCACTGAGAACATACCTGTTTCATCTTCAGGTTGACAGCTTCTTAGATATCTAAAGATGGCTGTAAAACATCACAGCTACTATTTAAAATGGCAGGCCAGCTTTTCAAAATGACAGTTTGGCCTCCACTACTCATTTTTCTCTGAAACCATCTCACCAGAGAGGTGAGTGTGCCTCTCTACAAAACTCAAGATAGTCTGGATAGAAAATCTGGTAAAAGAAGAAAGAAGGCTTCTCGGATGTCAAAAATATTGCCTTTTGAGAAAACCGATGCATGCAATTTTGCCATTTAATCATCAAATGCATCATCAGGTTTTGTGTACGGCAACTTCTGTTATTATCAACAAATTAGGTTTTTACTCCATCAAAAGATGCTTCTCAGCTGCAGTCAAGTGTCATTCAGTGATTCCAAGAACACTGATGAGAAAAAAAAAATTAAAGGACAAATCAAAAACCATATTAATTCTCGTTTGGTGATGATCAGGGATGTGAGGGACCATGTTCTATAGAACTTGGATGAAGCAAGCTTTTGCAAACACAGGATGACCCCACTACTATCACTCCAAAAAAGAGAGACCACAAAGAAAATCAACTCAACAAGCACCTCAAGAAAAAACCAACCTTAAAAAGCAAAAAAGAACTTTGCACTGGAACTTTTGCTTTTTACGGTTGGTTTTTTCTTGAGGTGCTTGTTGAGTTGATAAAATTTAAAGAAAAGATAAACAGCCTACATTAACTGTTTCACCCATTCCCAGGTTATGCATTTTGCCCCTTATGGTTTGTGTCAGATCGTATTAAGCGAGGAACACTGGAAATATGTAACTATGGTTTGAAAGCTACAAAAGCAACAGAAATTGTGACTTCCTAATCAATAAACAAGCTGTATCCCATGCACGGATAGTCCCCAAGCATTGGTCATTCCATGTTTCTTGTCAGGCATGAATGTGGCTGAAACTACCCAGAGATGCAACACAGCACAGTTCAGAATAAACACTGTTAATTCAAGAAGAACAACCATGGTGATAACCACTGAGCCAGAGTTTCAAATTTATATCTTCCTTCCGTCCAAACAGAGCATTCTCTTTTCCTCTATTTCCCTGTCACACAATTAATTTGCCCACTCCTTTCCCATACTCTTAAGTAAGGCTGCCTGTTACACAATGCATACAGGTAGTCCTTGACTTACATCCATTTGTTTAGCGACCATTCCAAGTTACAATAGCACTGCAAAAAGGAACTTAACAACCATTTTTCACAATTCCAACCATTACAGCATTCCTATGGTCACATGATCAAATTTGGATATTTAGCAGATGGTTCATACTTATGACAGCTGCAGTATCCCGGGGTCATAGGATCACCTTTTGTGACCTTCTGACACACAAATTCAATGGGGAAGCCAGGTTCACTTAACAAGCGTGTGGCTAACTTAAGAGCTGCAGTTGTTCACTTAACGACTGTGCCAAGAAGGTCGTAAAAAGAAGGAAAACTCAACAATGTCTCGCTTAGCAACAGAAAATCTGGGTACAATTGTGGTTGCAAGTGCAGGATTACCTGTATCCAGTCTTCTCTGGAATTCTACCATGAGATGTGGTTCTGGATACCAGATTGGCTGCCTTCAAAAAACAAGATGGACCAATTTATGGAAGCCATAGGGATCAATGTGTATTTGTTTTGATGGCAGTGAGAATACCTCTGAAGACCATCTCCTGGAGAACTAGGAGGCTTCCTTATGCGGTTGGGTGGCCATTGTAGGATCAGACTCTTGAACTAAATTGGCCAGACCAGCAGGACAAGTTATAGTCTTATAACATAAGCCCCCAGGGGGTCTCCAAGTCTGCCAACTTTAAGACTTGTGGACTTCAACTCCCAGAATTCCTCAGCCAACAAAGCTGGGTGAGGAATTCTAGGAATTGAAGTCTACAAGTCTTAATGTTGCTAAATTTGGAGACCCATGGCATAAGCAAAGCTCCATTCCTGCCCTGGGAATCTTCAGTTGTTAATATGAAACACTGAGATGCCATGGAGCCTTTGGTCAAATCCTTGAAGAGGAAGGGTACTACCCACTACCACCAAAACTCTGTAATACAGACTTCTTGTATATTCCTTTCCAAGATGATTTATGCAGCATTCTTTGACTAATGCAAGTGAACATCAAACAATTGCCCAACGACGACAACAGGGCATACACTGAATGGAATCCATGACACTATTGACGTGTCAAGGCATCAAACTCATGATAATTCATGAGTATCAAACCAACTGAGAACATCTAGCAACAATATGGGGAAAGATGCAGAGCTATATCGAAAGGATCTTGCAGTGTTATAAGATTATAGCCAAGGAAGTTGTTTTTGCAGAAATTAAGAATGAATTAAACTGGGAGCACAGATCTGAAGTTTCAATTTATTACGACCTCCCTCATTCAAGAAAAATTTCATTATTTGCATAACATAAAGGTCTGAAAACAAGTCATTAGCAACACTGTATTTATACAAACATACGTAATGTATATTAAAGTATACGCAACAGTCATCTTGGAGAAGGTTTGTCTGTGCGGTTGCTAAGAGTCAACCTTCACTTGATGGTACACAATCAATCAATACTTAAGATATTTAACACAGTAAATATATATATATTAAACAACATTTTTGGCTGTCTGAGTCACCCTTGATTCCTGGTGACTACAAGAACAAGTCCTTGCAGTTTTCCTGGCAAGATTTTCAGAAGGGATTTGGCTAGATTCTAGGTCTGAGTGAGGTCTGGCCCAAGGTCTCCCTGCTGGCTTTATGACTAAGGCAAAATTAGAACTCATGATCTCCTGTTTTCTGGCCTTGTGCCTCAGTCACTACACCAAACTGGCTTCAAATAACAATTTACATAATCATTATTATATGAAAGGCCTTTTTAGCTATTGCCAGGTCCTGCAAACTCTTTGAAGTGTTGTTTCTAGAATATTACACCACATACAAAGGATCTTACTTATGCTTACTAACCATATGTATAAATTTGATGCTTGCACTCAATACATCTACTACCTCAATCCACATCAGCATCAGATGATTTTAAAAAACTGTAAGCCATAAGAATAAAAAGTCTTCGACTTATAAAAGTTTGTTTAATGACTGTTTGAAGGCATTGAAAAAAGTGTCTTATGACCATTTTTCACACTTACAACCATTGTACCATCACCAGCACTCAGCACTGAGCAACTTTCCATGATGCTAAGGTGGACCTCAACTTACCACCATTCATTTCATGACCTTTTAAACTTACCATGGCACTGAAAAAAAGTGAGTTATGGCTCTTTTTCACACTTATAACCATTGCAGCATCCTCATGGTCACGTGATCAAAAGTCAGGTGCTTGGCAACCAGCATGTATTCATGACGGCTGCAGTGTCCCTGGGATCACATGATCCCCTTTTGTGACCCTCTGATAAGCAAAAGTCCATGGGGAAGCCAGATTCACTTAACAGCCATGTTACTAACTTAACAACTAAAGGGATTCAATTTAATAAACATGGCAAGAAAAGTCATAACATGGGGAAAAACTCACGTAACAACTATCTTAACAACAGAAATGTTGGTTATAAATCCAAAGTTGCTTGTAAGTCAAGGACTATCTGTACGAGACCAAACCTAGCTTTCAGTCCTCAGGTTAAAAAGGGGCCTTATGAGAACCTTAACCTGGGATCAGGAGCTAACGTTATGCATTTCACTATAGAAGGGCCTTCAAACTTGACAGCTTTAAGACTTGTGGACTTCAACTCCCAGAATTCCTCTTCCAGTCCTGTTAGCTCAGGAATTCTGAGAGCTGAAGTCCACAAGTCTTAAACTTGCCAAGTTTGAAGACCCTTGCACTATAGGTTATCCTTGAGTTATGACTGTAATTGAGCCTACAGTTAAGGTCATATGTTGTGACAGTCGTAAATGAGATCACCACTTGACCCAGACACAATTTTATGACCTTTTTGGCTAAGCAAATACTGCAGTCCTTAAGCACCATTCACTATGGGATGTGTTTAGCTCAAAACTAGAAGTAAATGCCGGTTTCTAGCAAAATTGTCATAAATCAGAGTCACCTGACTGCAGGGTGATACAAAGGGACATAAATGCAGACCGGGTTGGCGAGTATCCAAAATGCAGTCACATGACCAGGGTCTTCAAAACTGGGCTGTAAGTAGCTTTTGAGGTGGAGGTCCATTTTAACTTGACACAGTCATTAAATGACCGGCTGTAAGTCAAGGACTACCTGAAACACTTTCCTTTCTAGTGTTCCTCCCACATAACCAGCTAGCAGCACCGCTCATGTTACCGCTCGCAAGAGTCAGCGCATGGCACACCATTACAGCAGCCACTCTGAGCCCTTGCTGAAAGGCCGCCGAATCCTGCGCGTATCAGAACTTTCCACACAGAAACATTTTCAAAGATTTCCCAGCCCTCACCCCACCTCCTACAGCTACTTAAAAGTATTTGGCCTAAAGCCATTATTTGCAAAAGCACCTAGATTAAAAAAAGAAAGAAAGAAACGATGCTTAATTCCATTTCCTTTCTCCAAAGCCATACCGAAGACACACGCTGCGTTATACTATTTCCAGCTTCCCTGCTAAAAATAAGACTCGTGTTTTCTGAGTGATGCTGATTTCTCAGCAATAGGGGATATGGGGGGGAGGGGGGTTTGGTTTGGAAGAGGGGGGAGAAGTGAGGCAAAGCGGAGGGAGAAAACAGGGATGACAAGGCAACAGGCCAAAAGAGAAATTAGAAAAAGAATCTATTATCATTAACGGCGCTGTCACTGGGAGTGAAAACTAAATGAATTTGATGCTTTTAGATCAGTCATTAGCCAGACCCACCCGGAGGGTGTTCACGGCGGATTGTTCAACCGATGACATTGGGAAGTGTGGAGCCGCAAAGAGCCACTGTCCTTCCCTTTTCACTCTTGTCCTCAGCCACTTGAAACCCTTTGAATCTGAAGTCTTCTCTCCAGCCTCCTGGATCCCCACCCATGTCCTTCTCATCGACAGGGATGGACTACAAATCCCAGCAACTCCTTCACTGGCCAGCTATAATTAGCTACACCTGGGAAGGAAAATGTACAGGCAGTCCTCAACTTACAATTGTTCATTTAGTGGCCATTCAAAGTTACAACGCGGCTGCAAAAAGGGACTGGTGATCATTTTTCACACTTACGACCATTGCAGCATCCCCATGGTCACAAGATCAAAATCCAGTCATTGGCAACTGACTCCTATTTGTGACGGTTGCAGTGTCTCAGGGTCATGGGATCCCCTTTTCGGGACCTTCTGACAAGCAAAGTCAATGGGGAAGCCAGATTCACTTAATAACCATATTACTAACTTAACTGCAAGTGATTCACTTAACAAAATGTGGCAAGAAAAATCGTAAAATGGGGGCAAAAGAAATTTCTCACTTAGCAACCTAAATTCTGGGCTCAAATTGTGGTACTAAGTCAAAGACTACTTGTATTTATTTATAAAATTTATTGGCCATCTATCTTCCCATAGGATAACTCTGGGCGGCTTACAGATGCTTATATACAGTTAAATCATAAAACATTAAAACCATACATTAAAACAAGGACACAGGGGGAGGGGGAGCGGAGGGGGGGAGAAGGGGGGTTCTGTTATTACATAATCAACCACCTCCATTGCGCAGTTCCCCCACTGGGGGCCCAAGCCAGAGCCATGTTTTTAGGCATATTACGAAAAGATAGGAGGATTGGGGGCCAACCTAACATTGGGGGGAGGGGGCGGGGGGTGGTGGTGAGATGTTCCAGAGGGCAGTAGCAACAGCAGAGAAGTTCCTATGTAAAGTTGAAAAAAATGTTTTACTTAATCCTTAATCCATTTTTACTTTGCATCAAAATGCATTGAGTACCAAACTCAATGAGTTTCAATGAAGTTGAGTACCGAGGTACCACTCACTGTATTTAGATTTGTTGTACTTTTGCACACTATAGGATCCTGTTGAATTTGCAAACAGTTTCCTCCTGTGAGGAAGGATGACCCACAAATCCTAAGAAACAGAAAACACGAATACCTTATTTTGCAGAGTCCGTGTTGCCTAGAAAACCCTCCTTAAATAAATGTCGCTATTTTACTCAAGTCTAGCAGTTTGCATGTCTTTTTGCTGTCTTACTCTGTTGCACAAGGGGTGGGGGGGAACCAAATGATTAAAATGAACGTAGCAGTGAATAACTCCAAGACCAGTCATCTGAATAGAAATATTGGAGGAACTGCAGATAGCAATTTCCTTGAGTCATTCCTTAAGATGTTCTTGAACTTCACATCTACTCAGAAAGGCCACAAGCAAGTGAACAGAACTGTAGTCCAACAACATCCTCAAGAACGAGAGGGAAAAAAATTAACTTACACAACAATATATATGTATACCTGCCCTTTATGTCCTGATCAGTGGATTCATGGCAGAACAACAAAACGCAATTAATTTTGCTAGTTTCTGGGCAAGATCTGTTTAACTTCTACATATTTTAATCTTGTATTTTATATTTTAAATTTTATTGCACTTAGCATGCTTTATTTTAATTGTGATATTTCTGACACGAATAAACAAAGTTACACAACAAGGAAAATCCATTTAGAGATGCATTTTTCCTGTTGGTTTAGAAATCTGTTTTTTTTTTTTTCAAATGGAAAAAAACAACCAAATTAGCTCCTCTAATCTACACATCTATCATCACGAGAAGTAGGAAGATTATTTTCATGAATTCACCAGAGAAACCATTTTCCCAAACATTACAACGGTGTAATTTCCCACTCTTAATCCCATTTCAATTTAACAAAAGCACTTATAAACGATGGCTAAGAATGGACAGGTGCAGATCCGTGATCAATGATCGTTTAACCAACCACCTGTTAAATTTTAGCCTCTCATTAGCCTGTAACTAATATATTTGTGCAGCCAGCGGAAGAGAGTGTTTGCCTGAACCTCTGGTGGAGTTTCATCGCTCTGAGGCAAAGCTGCTGCTTTGCACGGAAAGAATCCTAATTTTAAACACTTTTCTGAGATTCTAGAAAACCAACGAAAGCCTCAACTGATTGGCCTTCACCACCATCACAATAGGGAGCCAACTCTATGGTTGGTGTGTGGAAGTGTTCCCTCTACACTTTCTCAACTGTGGCAACTTGAAGATGGGTAGACTTCAACTCCCAGAATACCCCAGCCAGCATGGCTGGCTGGGGTATTCTGGGAGTTGTAGTCCGCTCATCTTCAAGTTGCCAAGGTTGAAAAACCCTGCTTTTGACTTTTATTTGACCAGGGACATTTTAGTTATTATTGTATTGTACAGTTTTTATTCGGTTCTTAATTACAGGAGGTCCTTGGAGATTGTGGAGATATACACGTTTAATAAATAAATAAATACCCTATAATTGGGCTGGGATTGTAGTTCCCAGATGTCTCCTATCTGGAGGGCCTACAGCGGAGAAAAGTCCGATCATTTTAGTTTGATCAGTAAGGCAGAACATCCCACTCATCAAATCTTACACCTTCCCAAAGCTATGCCTTGATCTCCTGTCAACATTTTTTGTCAGGCCCATTTTGAGGCACCCTCGCTAGGGAACGCACAGCTCAACCACAACCAACATAGGATTTTGACAAAGAAGTCCACAGCACATCTCCAGTGTGTTATCCGAGTGGATGTGAGATTTATGTACTCCTGTTACACGACATTATCTCCAGGAAGGTTCCACATCCCAAATACACAAATATGTATATATATAAGTAGTCCTGCTTCATTTAGTGACTGCTCGAAGTGACAACAGCACTTGAAAAAGTGACTTATGACAGTTTTTCACACTTACGACTGTTGCAGCATTGCCATGGTCACATGATCAAAATTCAGATGCTTGGCAACTGACTCATATTTATGACGGTTGCAATGTCCAGGGATCACGTGATCTCCCTTGGCAACCTTCTGACAAGCAAAGTCAGTGAGGGAAGTTGGAGTCACTTAATGACCATGTGATTCACTTTAACAACTGTGGCAAAAAAGGTTGTAAAATTGGGTGCAACTCATTCAACTCTCTGCCTTCCTTAACCAAGGAAATTCTGGTTCCGATTGTGGTCATAAATCGAGGACTACCTGTATGTCCAAGTAGCTATACACAAATATAGCTTATGTACCTATAGAATGCAATAAATAAGTAAAGTTAGGAAAACATGTTCCTGGTGACTGAAACCACTTGGACCTCTATGCTCTTTTATAGGTTTCTATCCAAGATAGGCAAACTAATCACAGGATTTATTAAATCTGTGATATACAAAAGAGTTCTCTCCAAGAAATTGTCATATTATCTGAGTTGTTTCACTGAGTGCAATTCCCATGTATCAGACGGTTAGAAATAAAATCAACTCAATGAGGCCGGTTAACACCTCACCCCTACGTAGTTCATAGTTATTTGGCCAAGTCCTTCAATTTTGCCACCTTGAGCTCTAAGAGAAATGATAGATTTTTTTAAAAAAGACAACAAACGAATACCGATTGCCCGCCTCACCTTGCCAGCGGGTGACAAGTTTTCCAACAGAATAACCAGATTGTTCTTTCCCCCAGAGCATTGTGGAATCTATTGGATTCCATACATTTTCAGGGATTAAATCAACCTCAACCCAGAGGGATGGGAGAACATTTAATGCTGAATTGTTTAATCCTTGACCATGACAAAGGGATTAGTAGTGCTCTTCCTATCTTCAGATCATTTTTCTCCTACCCAGAAGGAAAGGACAATGTGTGGTCTGATAAATGGAACATCCTCATGGTTATCACATCAAGGCTGTGAAATCCCAAGACAACAGCCACCAGAGTAGGAGTAATTGAAGCCCCCATAATTCTTTGCTGCTCCCCAAGGCCATCTGGTCAGCGGCACATCAAGGTGGTAATATGACCGGCCTATCCTTACTTATTTATTTAGAAAATTCATATGGCCGCCCACTCACTCTCGTTGACTCTGGGAGGCTTACAAACAATAGAAATCAAATATACAACCATAAAAACAATACCCTCATCTTGGCAACAGCAATTTGTTAAATAAGCCACTTGATGGGCTACATCCCACTCTGGGTTCCCCAGGCCTTGTTGGCAAAACCAGGTCTTTGGGGCCTTGCAAACGAGTATCAAAGAGGGGTCCAGTCTAATCTCTGCAGAGATGATGTTCCAAAGGAAGGGAGCCACCACCAAGAAGGCCCTTGCTTCTGGATCCCGCTAGTTAGGGCAAAATTGGTGCACACTTACTTATCACCTAACACAAGATGTAGGCCCCAGATCTGACTACAGACCATGAAATTCCTTGGCAAATCTATCATATTTGCCAAGGAATTTTATGATCTGCAGCCACCCTAAACAGGTACTATTAGATGAGATCAAACCACATACATGAGATCAACTATGACACCATTAAACAGATCACCACCCTCAGTCACAATCAAATCAGATCTTAGTTTGAACTGCCTGGTACGAAATTAGACCTCTAGGCTTGAGGGCACCATGGTTGAATTAGCCAAGTTCTGCTAGAGAAGTACTTTGAAGCTTTGTCTCCTCCAAATTAAAAAAAATCACATGTACCTACCGACAGTGAGGTCATTATAAAGCACACTAAAAGGGCAGTTAAGAAACTTAAAGCTCGAACAAATCCATACAGAGGAAGGCAAAAAGTATCCTGGTGCTTGGTTTTTAAAATGCTTTATAAAGATTAAATCCTTGCCCAGATAACCACCAAAGACAGTCCAAAATACATGTCGTGAGATCAGATCTGAGCCCCAATTAAAACACCTGAACTGCATACATGGGCAAACAAATTATTTTTATGGAATAATTTTCAAGCCTACACTAACCCCTGAACTGCTCCCCACTTCTCTGTAAGTTATATCCATACCGTCCACAGGAAACACTTTTTCCATGGCATCCTTATCCTGATGATAAATCATAAACTGCAGAGAAAATGTATCACACAGTGCTTTGGTCATTTAAAAATGCCTAGGCAAACATAGAGAGGTAATAACCCTCAAACCAGTAAATATCTCCACTGCTCATTTTGTATCACCAACAGTTATACTGCAAATATGCACAACCTTGCGTTACAGATCACTATCATCCCCAAAGAAGAAAGCTAAGGTTGCAAATCTTTGGAGGTCAAGGCCTACAGAGTTTGCTCACACCTGCAGCCCTATTCCACCAATGATAACATTTCCGTAAATCCAATCATCAACCAATTCAGGTGAACTTTTGCGTTCTAAAAGCAAACATAGACTATTTAAACTAGGACAAATTAACTTTTCAGAGCCAAAGCTTTCTTTAGGCGACTGATCTTAAAAGCCTGTGCATTTATTCATAGTTAGGAAAAATTGTGGCAATGAATCTGAAATCCATTCTGCCCTTGTTAAGGGCAATTCATTTCCCTTCAGAATCTTTTTACATATCATTTTCATAACAAGTGCTTATTAAAACACAAACTTTGCTAAACCAGAACAGACACACAGAGAGAAACTTTCAAAAGATAAGTGCAGGATAAAAATACGGTTTTTCTATGTAGGTAATGTAAGATTGAATACACAAAACCTGACGTATATTTTAATATTTTCATTGCGGCTTTGTGATTTTAATGCAAGTTGGGAGGTAAGCAAAGGGGGGGGCGGGGAGAGAGAGAAACTATACAAGGATTTAGATCATACATGTTATGAAAACTTCCAGACCTTGGGATCAAAGCCTAAAGTGATAGTTTGTACTAAATAGACAGAAATCATCGCACAAAAAATTGAAGTAGTTACATTAGGAACACTGCAAGTGTCTTTCGAAATGAGATTAACACTGACAATTTTCCAACAAAGACAAAGAAGGGATAAAATCACCACAGTGAAATGCTTTCGTAAAAGATATATTTTGGCAGTGCTGAGTTCTCTATTGAATCAAACCTTTCAGTTTGTGTCAGAATTTTCATAAAAAGCTGCACACTTTTTTGTCCCATTACATTCAATGTACTTTATCAATGTACTGCCTATTTTATCACTGGAGAGAGAGGAAAAATCAGCAAATGAAATGGGACATTTTTATTGAAATGTCTCTAAAACTGGAAGAGTTGGATTAGATATGACTGCTCTGACAAACCCAGAAGATAATCTGGAAAAAACAACTATTCAGTCATCAAACATTATATATTCTCTTAAACTTCCATTTAGGAACAAAATGTTTCAATCCAGTTTACACACTAAATCAACAGGCATAATGCAGAAATGCCTAATCTTTTCCATGCCTGCAGCTTTCAAGCATCTTTTCCTATCCAATCAGGAGAATCCTTACAACTTTGCGCCATTTTCTTTCCATCTTGTCCTGCTTGTGCCTCTTGTCTAACTTCACAAAACCTGTAAAAATCAATGTCGCTTGGAATGAATAAGCAGCACAAGAACCCTGAAGCACTGACGTACCTTAAAGCTTTCCAAACACATTAATTTAATTTATGCCAAACCACAATTATGGACTTAATAGAATGATATAATCCCTTCTCCCATAAACAGAAAAAGAGGGATAGAGTAAGACTTGCATGCACTTTGGATTGACACCTTTTCAAAATTAACAAGCCACACACATTGCTTTACTCTAAAGCAGAGTTGTCAAACTCGCGACGACATGTTGTTGTCACATGAGGTATTGCAACTTTTTCCCCTTCGCTAAAACAGAGGTGGATGCATGACGTACTTGGCCCATGGGCCACACATTTGACACCCCTGCTCTAAAGCAATGGTTTTTCAAACCTGGCAACTTTAAAATATATTAACTTCCACTCCCAGAATTCCCCAGCCAGAATCTTAAAGCTACCAAGATTAAAAAACCCTGCCATGAAGATTCCTGACACCACAGAACGAAGACCAACAAATGCACTAAATTATTATTAAACTTCAATACAAAAGCCCATCTTTGTATGGTTCCATACAAAGGAAATCCAGTTCCAGGAAATTGATTCCATTGTGCTGGATGTTTCTGGCAAACATCAGGCCACCATTTATCTGGGTTGGGTTATTACATCACCTAGGGATTTGAACTTTATGGTACATATGGATTCTCCATACTTTATTCTTCTGGAAGCATTAATCAAAGTTTGGGATTTAAATGTTGATTAGCCAACAGCTGAGTTCCTACACACTAAGCCAAAATCTAACAAACCACATAATGATTTAATGTGATGCCTTCACTTTTTGTTGCCTCTTTCCAGTATATGTTTCAAAAATGGTTTGGTTTGATGGATTAACGACCTCATCAAATTTTTCCAGAAAAGGTAGGCATACATACTGAATTATTCTGTTTCCATTGAAATAAATCTCCCTCTGTTTATTAGCCTATGTCTGTATTCCCCCTAAGCAATTTATTTTGCAGAATGGCTGACGGAGGAGGATCTTTTAACCAAAACACTGTTTATTGCAGCTTCATTATTATTAATTCCAAAGAAAGTAGAATTGTTCCATTGCACTTCTATGGCTGACATTACTGTGGTTTAAGAAACGTAAATTTGCCATTTTAACAGGTGTTTACCCATTTTAGTGAGGGTGACAGCGCTTACAGCAAAGGATGTACTTAGGAGGAGGTAAACAGAATATTTTTTTTAATTCAAAAAGTGCATCGGTGACACAAGTACAACTCCTCCTCTTAGTCACTATTTTCTCTAATAGCTGCATGCTTTAAAATGTGCACAAAACTATTATCTCTTGCAGGAATATATCTAGGGCAAGGAACTGATTTTTAATATTTGGAATTGTCTGCAGTCTTTTTACAAATGTTTTCTCTACTGGAGATCAGCTGGGTCCACTGCTGTTATCTACGTGGCACCACTTTAGATGTCATTTTCTGTCCTGACATTTCAGAGGGTTGTGTGGTATGTTTGTATAGTCTGTTTTTAATACCTAAATTGTTTTACTGTGGTGTTACCTTTGGGTTTATTGTATGTATCTCTGCCTAATATGATGAGCAGACTTTCTTAGAAAACACTTTGAATACATAAATCATACTAGTTTCTTCCCTCTCAATAAAAAGTAGAGGAAATGGCAGTATTTTTATCCCTTAAAATCCCACATTTGGAGGTAGACACATTATGAGTTCAAAAACCTCGATCGTATTCCTTTCCAGATCAAACTTTTACATTGGTTCCCACTTTTGAGGAACATTCTGCGGGGCAGAGATCCCTTTGCATCCCATTTTGACACTTGGGCAATCTGTACTTGTACTATTATACTCCTTCCTCTTACCCAACAGGCAGAACACAACCATAAATAACTCCATGGGAAAAAAAAAAGTCAGTATAAATTAGCATGGGAACCCTGCAGATTCAAAAGGTCGGCAACGTTTGTGTGGAAAGCTGAGAAGAAGAGGAAAACAAAGTCAAAGAGAACTCCGGCAATCCTGCAAAAGCTTCACTATGACAAACCCTCCAAATTCGTTCATGGTTGTATGCAGAAATTCTAAGAAGGGAAGATTAGGTGATTGCAAACAGCCCTGAAAAGAGACAGTCTAACTATCTGTTATTTACGTTGTCTCCCTCCCTCCCCGTTTCCTTATTCTCACCTTCCTTCTGCTCTTCTTCCTAACTCAACAGGACACTGAAAAATTACCCCATGCCCACTTCTACAGATCAAATAGCTTTTGATGCTTACTTTCTCCCGGAAAACAGATGAGAGAGATCGACTAAATGGGATTTTGGGCCCAAGTGAACACAGCTAATCAGTCCCAACTGCAAGAAGTCTCCAAACTTGTGCGTGGTTAACACTTGTGGTTCCAGAAAGACAATGTCCGTTTGTATTTTACAAAGAAACCCACCCCACGGACTGAAAAAAAACAACAGTTGTTCCATGTTTAAGCAACATTGTGATTTAAAGGGGGGGAAAAACCTAACCCAGGGAGATAGCCAACTCTGAAAGTTGACTTTGCAGCCACCTCCCCATCAGGAGGTAGCCGTTGGACAAAAGCTGTTTTGAATATGACCTTGAGATGTCCTTGCAAGCAAACCAAAGCATAACACAAGGCAGCACTAAGGGTTGGTGAGGTGGGGAGGAGAAAATAGGTCACTCATCCAATCAAATTTAAGACCTTTTGTTTTCAAAGCTTCTTTCTTTCCCCCGTCTTTTCTGAAAAGCTTTGGACTCTCCTCTCTCCAACCAAAAAAAGCTAGTGAATTAATGAACTGGCCTTATTCACAAGTTATTGGGGGCGGGTGGGGGGGAAGAGAGAACAGGGAGAAGAGAAGGGATGAGCAACCATTTCTCTTTTGCACCCAGAAAAACAAACACAGTTCCACATTCATCACTCCCCCACCCCCAAAAGACAGAAAGAAAAGCACACGCTCAACTTCAAACCCTTATAGCTTTGTCAATACACTGCAGCTGCTCAGCGTAGCAATATTCTGTTACTACGCTCAGAGGAGGAAACACCCACCACTCCGAAAGAAAGAGTTGTTGTTTTTTAACCAGCCGATGCCAAATGACACAGGACCCATAAGGAGTTGATTACCCCTGGAATAATACTTTGTTCACAACTCTCTGGCATTTCTCACCGGTCTTAAGATACACAAGGCATGTCATGTCAACCTTTAAGGAAGAAAAGAAAAAAAACTTCCATTCCAGCTCTTCCCTCACCCTCAACTTCCACCTTGCCTTCCAACCCCCCCAATCTGCTCTAACCAGCAACTAATGCAACTCACAGCATGCTTTAAAATTCATTATTGATTATTCTTTCTTACCTTAGGTTGAGCTCTTCGGGGAAATGCAACTTTGGGGTCAATCTGCGGGGTGGGGGGGATGGAGGGGGGGAGAAATGGAAAGCAAGATCATTTGCATATTTTCTTCAGAAAGGCAAAAAAAAATAATAATCCTACAACTGAAAGATTGCACTGAATCATTAATCCTTCATTTCTCAGGAACAAAATTTCTTTCAGGATTAAACCTAGCTGGGAAAAGTCGTAACACGCAGAACAGAAAAGAAAGCAGCACGTTCAGTGACTTAACTGTTGGGAACTTTAAAAACTCTCCTTCCTCTTTCCTTCTTCAAACTGGTGCTAATTAGATCCTGAATGTCAGACGCAATCTGTATTATTACAGGTATTTAAAAATATGAACATTTTGGGAAGAGGATTATTCAGTCCATTTGTCTTTATTTTCTTATCTGCTGTTAATGCCTCCACAGTTTAAGAGACATATTTAAATAGCAACTGCCACTTTTAGCGAAGTTTTTTACGTTGCAAAAAAAAAAAGGTGAACGATCAGATCTGATTTTGTATTTCACAGTTAAGCTGTAATGGAGAGACAAGACATGATCTCGAGAACCTGATACTAAGTTTGCATGTTTAGATTTGACCGCATGTAAATAGATTTATTTCCTTTCTTTAAAAAAAAAAATCACCTGAAGGCATATTGATTTTTTTTAATAAAGGAACTTAACAAGAGAAGGTTTTTTCAACACTAACTAAAGTCCAATCCAAAGAAACCTAAGAATAGAATCCTATCATTCTAAAGCCACACATGTACACTTTTGTAAAGCTACCACTTTACAAAAAAAAATGATTTGCCAATAATACATTTTTAAAAAGTTAATAAAATTCAAAACCTCCAATCAAAAGCCCTCTTAACAAATAGCAAGCTCTACTGTGAATTATAAATTTGTTTCACCTCAAGTTCTCAGTCTTAATGTTATTTGGTTCCAAATGCTAAAATATTTTGAAATGATAATTTTATAAATAAATAAATTTATTAGAATCTCTTAAATAGCAATTTGGAGAAAGGGGTAAAATTGGGTTAAGCAGAAGTAGGAATTCTCTCAGCCCTCCATAAACTTTATACCTATAAGCATGTTAATATTTTAGATATGAATTTTACTTTTAATGGTTTCAGCATCTTCATCAATGAAAAAGGTAGTGCTGTTCTAACAGAAATAAAGGGGAATGTTAAAAGTTCTTTCCGAGGACAATCCTACATATTTCTAATAATTGAGCAAGTTCATAACAACCTTGTAGTTTCAAAAAAAATAAACTTAACAGCCCTTCTGCCTACTGTTAACTGCCAACTTCTAACTTTGTTTTCATCGGAAAAAGAGTCTTAGCCAAACTTTTGCATATATCAAAAGTTTTTGTTGTTGCTTTTAAAGTGTCTTTGGCAGGTAAAACAAAACCTTTGTTACTTGCATAGGAGATGATATATTCAAAGAGCTATCATTTCACACACAAATAAACCTTAGCCTGCACTTCAGGAAGGCCATTTCACTTGTAATTAAGTTTTTAGAAAGAAAAGCTATGTACCTGAGAAGTGATTGATTAGTCGCTACTGTAATAGCTCATCAAGCATACACAGACAACTCACAAAACTTTCATCTAGAAAGCAACCCCTTTCCTAGAGATTAACACCCATCTAGTCTCAGCACCAGCTAGAATATTTGGCTACCAGAGAAATACAACAGGTGTAGATTTCCCACTGTCCAAAACATTAGAAATGAGGCTGAAGGGTAGCAAACATCATACAGCTGTCATGTTAACTCCCCTTAAAAGTTTTAGCTGTTACTTTAAAAAGAAAAGAAGCATAAAATGAACACAGCAATTTTCCAGAAATTTACCCCAGGAAGAATGGGTATTATCCGACAGATGGGCACTTTTTCAAAACTGGAAGGAGCTCCGCACCTAGCCAGTCTGAGGCAACCCATTCGGCACATCTATACCTGTTGTGCATCCCTGTAAACTATTTAAAGAACAGCCAACAGAAAAAAAAAGAGGCTACTAAAAATAAAATTAGTTAATTAGGTACAATGCTACTTACTATATCTACAAGTCCTCTAGGAAATGACTAATAATAAGACTATTTCTGATAGCGATGGCCATTACCTAAACCAAGCGTCTAATGTAACCGTAAACAAGAGCAGGCAACTTCCGTGTCAATGGCAAACCGAGCCGTTTCCTGTGCTCAGAGTTGGAACAGGGTCAAATGCTAGCAATACTAAAGGACAAGAAACTATCAGAGGTCTAACAAGGCAACAAAAAAAAGTATCTTTATGTTTTGGCTGTTGTTTTTAAACGATGATTTTAAACCATTTCTGGACAAACCACTCAGGTGTGTGCGCTCTCATGTCCAAAATCAAAGCAATGCCATTTCATCCGGCTGGCATCATAGTACGATAGGAAGTTTCCTATAAGAATTTCCAAGCTTCCCATTTTTGACTCCCTAAAGTGGCCAGGGTAACCAACTTCAGATGCATAAATCAGAGTTTGCTCACATAGCTTGCTAACCTCTCCTGGGACCCCTTCTTCTCTGTTGTTCATTTTATAGGACAGTATAAATACGTTAGAATCAATGCCCATCCTTTGGTTTCATCTTTAAATGCCGCCCCCCACCCACCCACTGGCAGTACTAAAAAGCAAACAGTCATAAATATTCTTCCAATTAGTATATTTTCTTGGAGCAGTACATTTATTAAGTTACCTGCCGGTATTTTTATTAAAATTATTTTAAGGTTGGTTTCTCAGGATCCATTCCTGGATTATAGGGAGGCTTTCTCTTTCCCACCCACCCCCCAGAAATAATTGGGGAATGTTTAAACATGAGTGACATGCTCAGACAAGCCCAACAGGACACATACCCAAAGTTATTAGAATCTGGAGGGAAGACAATAAAGCAAAGCTTCACTTAAGGACACTTTTAGACATAATAATCTCATTAATTTTAAAAGAGATTCAAATAAAGCAAGGCTCTATAACTTTAAGACCATAATTTCTTGGTTTAAAGGACAATTTTCACACTTCCCTGCAAATCAAAGTGTAATGATGAAACAATAACCATCCCAAAACTAAATAAAAAAGAGCTTCTGCTCACAGTTTGAGACAGATTACTTTTATTGCTGTCTCTTTAAGTTACGGAATTAAAGTTGCAACTAATTAAATTGGCCAAACACAAACTTTCTTTCTGATGCTACAGAAGAGTTAGGATATCATGCAGAGAAATGGAAATTTAGTGGCAGGAAGATGGGAGCATCAGACAATTAATGCCCTCTTAAACCAAAATGTGTTTTTGCAATAGAAAAACTTGGAATATGATTAGGAAAGGAACAGAAACGTTGATCTTATGACAGTGTTGCAATTTTCCTTTGAAGGTAGCACTTCTCACTTGTTGCAACCTCTCAAAATGCCCTTTTTTAGGCTAGGAAAAAAATAATAACTTGCTCGGTATTCTAGAAAGGAAGGCTAAGGAAAATAATACTCTGAAAGTTTCTGCAACCTAAAATTCCCCTGCTCTTTCAAAAAATAAAGTAACATCTTTCTAATCTATCGAGAAGCTTCTCTAATTATTCCCCTCCACTCACGCAACTTGGATAGAGTATATGTTTTTGAAAACTAAATAGTTTAAGCATCATTTAGCAGAAGGAAAAATAAATACAATCAAGCTGAACTGTCCAGCTGACTAGTTAATATTTGAGCAAGGATGATTTCTTTTCTTTACAATATATAATGGGAACATGAGCTTCCAGATCTTGCAAGGTCGCCCAGCATTTCTTTGCACAATGATTACAGCATTAATAACCTATCACAATACCCCTTCCACCAGACCCAGCCAAAAGGACACTGTCTCTTTAAATGAGCCTGTCACATTCATAATATTGCAGGAAATAATGGAGACATTAAACACACACACACACACACCAATATCACATTGTGTAACGTACCGTCTTGGAATCTAATTCATGATGAGCTTGAGCTAATACTTTATCAACACTTGCAGGATCAGCAAATGTAACGAAACCAAACCCCCTGAAATAAGACAAAGAAGAGCTGATGGGGAAAAGGCACAGAAAATACTAAGAAAAGACAATAAATACATTAAGATGCTCCATAAGACACATCCTAGATTCTCATATTATTCTGAGTCATGCCATCAGTCCTTGTCAGAGAATAGATTAGGGTTAAGGTGGATTATAAAAAAAAAAACTTATGCATGCTTCAAGATTTAACTCCTTTTCCACCTCTCAATGCACGCATACAAAATCTTGCCATCTTCAGTTCATGCTTTGTTTAACCCAAAAGTAGAAAGCTGTGGGATTGGCTCTTTTTTTAAAAAAAAATACTTTGGTTAGCCAAACAAACAGTTAGAAGCAAGTTTGTCAAAATGAGACTTCCAAAAGCCTATTTAATTTAACAAGTTTCCACCAGAAAAAACATACATTTTCCTCCTCCTTTCAACATCTATATTTAAGACATAAGAGTTTCAAAAACAGAAGGAGCCTAGCTTCGAAGTTTTTGAGACGGCCAAAAAGCCAAAGGTTTTTAACTGCTTAATGCTTAATGTACCTTAAAGAACTGCTAACACTTGTTCAAAGCACACAGACCATGCAAGCCTTCCATATATATACATATATATATATATATCACAAGAAAGAAAACTTTGATTTTTTTAAAAAATGAGGACAAAATGGTTTACCTGGAGCGTTTTGTTGTTGGGTCCCGCATGACCATACATTCTCTAATGTCTCCAAATTTGCTAAAATAATCTCTAAGATTATCTGCGGAGCAGAAAAGGGGAGCGCAGAAAGAAAAAAATGGGGATGGGAAAGAGAAAGAGAGAGAAGAAAACAGAAGCAAGTGTTTAAAACATATCTGCATTAAAAAAAAATCAGCCACTTCAAGAAAGGGAAGAACATTTTATTTTTCCCTCAGAGTAGAAAGGGGGGACAAATGAATGGCCTGCACATTTTCCCCCCCAAAAAATCTTTTTTTTTCCTCCCCCCCTCCCTCGAGCCTACCACCCCCTCAAAAGTGCGCACACACGAATTTAAGGTCGAATAGAGGACTTGGGGAGAGAAGTGTTATTTGGAGCACATAAAGGATCTCACCAGCTTACTCTGGTACAGGGTGAAACGTGGTTTCTTTACTTGTGGGAAAAAGTGCTGAGGGGGGAGGTAAGGAGAGGGGGGGGGAGGAAGGCACCCAATGAAACTGACCTGGGATAACAACAAAGGCTCTATCAAAGGAGGCTGGGCTAGGCAGGATCCAGAGGGAGTGGGAGATGGGGCTGCCCCCCATCCAGCACCCACCCACCCACCCACCAGGTCCCCCAGCTTACCTGGGGAGGTCTGCCAACTCAGGCCGCCAATAAACATTTTACTGGAAGAAGAAAACAGAACAGAGTTAAGCAGAGATGTCAGATCGGCCATTTTGACGTGTAACTTACAAAAGCTAAAAGGAAGGGAGAGGTGGAAAGGGGGGCGGTTGGGGGGGGGGCGCGAGGGAAGCTAAGCCTGGTTTGGGAGGGGGGAGGAAGAAGAGGAGGAGGAGGGGAGATGGAGAGGGGTCGGGAGAGAAGGGGGGGTGGAGACAGACCCAGGCAAACGGACCCAAGGTGAGTAACTCCAAAAGAGCGAGCGAGCGAGCGAGCGACGGAGAGAGGAGAAGAAGAAAAAGAAGAAGAGCCGGCAAAAAGAAAAGAAAGAAAGAAAGAAAGAAAGAAAGAGCCGCTGCTCGGTTCTCTCTTCGCCGGCGCCGCGCCGCCCCCTCCCTCCCTCCCTCCCCTCAGCGCTTCTCCCACCAGTTTTGCCCAAGCGAGAAGGGGTCCCCCGCGCGCCCGCCAAAGTGGCAAGGCCAGAGGAACCAACTTACCCGGGGTCGTGCTGCGAGTCGCTGGGGCTGCCCGAGATGGCTTGACTCCCATCTGCCTCCATGACTGCGGCCAAGAAGGACGGCTCGAGCCCGCGGAGAGAAGGAGAGAGAGAGAGGGAGAAAGAGAGAGAAACAAGAGCCCCCCCACCCTGGGTAAGAGCCCCCCCACCCTCCCCCCGGGTCGTTTCTCCCCTTGTTTTGGCCCCCTTCCCCTCCGATCGCTCCGCTTTCTTCTCTTTCCTTCTTTCTTTCTTTTTCTCTCTCTCTCTCCCTCTCTCTCTCTCTCTTCTTTTTTTTTTGTCTGCTACCGGTGAATATTACTGGCTGGTGGGAGAGAGAGAGAGAGAAAGAGAGAGAGAGAAGCCGGCGAACCAGCCAGATCCTTTCACACGTGGGATCAGCTTAGCTTAGCTCAGCTCAAGTGCCTTCCTTCTCTCCCTCCCCCTCGCTCCCTTTCGCTCCCAGCCATCGTCGCTCCGCGCAGCCAGCCCCGCTCCCTCCCTCCCTCCCTCCCGCCTTCCCTTTCTTCCTCCTCCTCTTCCTCCCCCCCCCCCTCCCGGCCGCCGCCGCCGCCAGAACGCACGTGGGGCGGAGTTCTAGAACGTAGAGTAACCCATTCGGGGGACGTCACAAGCCGCCGAGGCCCCGCCCCCCTCGGCTCCTTTACTCCCGATTGCCTCCGTCCTCCCCCCACGCGGCGGCGGCGGGGGGGAAGGAAACGAAGAGATTGAAAGAGAAAAATTCTCCTCCCCGCCTTTCTTTGCGCGCACAAAACACGTGCGCGCGCGTACACACATATACACAAGCGATCATTTGTGTGTGTGCGTAATATATATATATATACTATTTCCACTTCATCCCATCACCACCACTTAATCGTGACCTGGATGCTTCGGCTGATCTCTTAGCTATGCGCTGCCTGGCTGCCAAGCACGGTTTTGTGCGCAGGAAAAAAAAAGCGAAGGGTTGGGCAGTGCCAGTCCGTCTTTTTTTCTCCCCCACGCCGCCCGCCTTCTCTCTCTCTCTCTCTCTCTGACCCCATTCCTCCATGGAAACAGATTGGCAAGACTTAATTTCCAAAATCCCTATTAAAGCAGTCGATGCCTTGATGAGGCCAACGGAAAACTGATGATGTTCCGAGGTAGCGGTTCGGCGCTTTCCGAGTTTTCTCAAACCGGGTCTATCAAGCTGAGGGGATTTTGCTGCTTTCTTTCCTGGATGGAGAGTTCTTGAAAACTCAAACGCTGCCGTGCCTCTTTTCTTTTTTTTTCCCCTCAGAAACCTCTTTTTGGTCTACGAAAACCTTTTTTTTTTTTTTTTTAATCCAAACCAACTAGGGAAGAGAGAGACTAAAAGGGTTCGTTTTTAAGAAGAGATTGGGCAACCATTTTTCTGAAATGTTATAGGGTTTCCTGCCTAAGCAGGGGGTTGGAGTAGAAAACCTCCAAGTTCCCTTCCAACTCTGTTATTCTATTCTATTCTATTCTATTCCGTTCTCATCCTTGCAGCCCAATTCAATTCAGAATAGAGCTGGAAGGGACCTTGGAGGTCTTCTAGTCCAACCCCCCTGCTCAAGCAATGCTCTGTACCATTTCAGACAAGTGGCTGTCTCTCTTTTTAAAACCTCCAGTGATGAAACAACTTCTGAAGGTTGATTGTTCTCGCTAATAGGAAGTTTTTCCTTGTTCTAGGTTGGTTCTCTCCTTGATTAGTTTCCATCAGTTGTTCCTTGTCCTGCCCTCTGGTGCTTTGGAAAATAAGTTGACCCCCCCACTTTTTCGTACTGGAATACTGCTATCATGTCACCTCTTGTCCTAACCATACCCAAATTCTGCAACCGTTCTTCATATGTCCAATGATCAGGGACCAGGCCTGGGGAGAAAAAATACACAATTGTCCCTACCATAATATGATCCTTTAAAAAAAACAACTGCCCAGGATCTAACCCAGGAAGTTAGGTCAGTAAAAGAGCTCAGAGAGATCTGTTATTAATCTTCTGAAATTCACAGCTCACCTCCGGGGTTAGCTTAGGCTATTCTTCAGCTGCAAGTATTCCATGGTAGACTGCCCCTAAGCTGGGGAGTTCCCTATTATGAAAAGGTCCCAAGGGTTTATGAGAAGTGGAGAGGATGGAGAATGTTTTCCTTTGCTTTGTTCCTTCCAGCAACTACCCAAAGAGGAGCCAACAGCCATCAAGATTCATGTTTTATTTGATTATCAGCTATATGCCTCCATTTAGACATAGGCCTTTAAAACATCTACCTGAAATAAAAACCCTTGATTGGAGATTATCCTGTTTCCTCTTGGGCTCTATCATACAGATAATTCTCAACTTACAACATGTTCATTTAGTGACTGTTCAACATTACAACGGTCCTGCAAAAAGTGATTTATTATCGGTTTATCATGCTTATGACGGTTGCAGCAACCCCAGGGTTGTAGGGTTACATGATCAAAATCCAGATGCTTGGCAACTGACTCATATTTATGACGGTTGTAATGTCCAGGATCACGTGATCACTGTTTGCAAACTTCTGACAAGCAAAGTCAGTGGAGAAGCCAGAGTCACTTAACCGTGTTACTAACTTAAGTGCAGTGATTCACTTAACAACCATGACAAGAAAGATCATAAAATGGGGCAACGTTCACTTAACAACTGTCTCACTTAGCAACAGAAATGTTGGGCTCAATTATGATTGTAAGTCAAGGAGTACATATATGCAGAGAGAGTCCTTGTTTAGCATCCACAATTGGGACTGACAGCTTGGTCATTAAGTGAAGTGGTTGCTAAGTGAAACTGCAGCCGTGCTTACAATCTCACTTCTTCCGGTTTCCTTGGTTTTACAGACTTGCAAAGATTATTAATGTAAAGGCTGGCAGCAAAATTACTTTTCCATCGCTGTTATTATTGTGAATGGTCTCTAAATGAAGCAGTCACTAAACAAGGACTACCTAAACAAGGTTTCCTGCTTGAGCAGGGGGTTGGACTAGAAGACCTCCAATGTCCCTTCCAATTCTGTATTTTGCACATTCAGCTAAGTATTATATTGAGCAGATTAGAGGATCATGTAAAGGCAATGAACATTTATTCTTTGCATTTAGCACATATGAATTTTATTATTGTATTTTCTTTTACCTGTTTTACCCTGGAAATAGACCTTGTATTTTACCTTTATGTTATGTTTTTATACATTTATAAGACTAATCAGTCAATAAACTAACTCGTTTTCCAGCTTTATCCATCGATCGATCGAGACTCACAGCTATTGAATGTTTGATCCTCCAGCGGTTTGGCTAATCTCTTTAAAAGCCATCTACAATTCTAAATCAATGATCACAACCTTATCTGATAGCAACACATCTACCCTTTAACTTTAACTTTATGTAAATGAGTCCATCATTTTTGATTCAAAGAAAGACTCAAAATTCTAACAATTTCAGATGGGGAGTGAGTGAGAGAGACTCTCTTCCTGAACATTTTCTGAACAGAACATGATTTAATATACGTTTGTCACCTGAAAAAAAATCTCAAAATCACTGTATTCCTTCTCATTGATCTGCTGCAGACCCCAATCATTTTCTTCACCCTTAGCCACAATTTATTTTCTGGGAATTTCTTTCCCTTTCAATCTAAGCAAGAAACAGGTATGAGAAGTTGAGTTTAACTTGAAGAAGACTTCAACTTTAAGCAACACATCCTTCGGATTTTTCGAATAACTCCAAGTTGCAACACTGACTCCTAGACTGAACTTGAAAAAAACAGCTTAATACTTGATTAGTACCAATTTGGTTAGTCCTGGGATAGGGTACCACCAGGAAATCCAAAGGCTATACATAAAGATTTGAAAGTTGAAAAAAATTTAAAATAAGATTTAATAAATCTCAAAGTACAGGTAGTCCTCAACTTACAACAGTTCACTTAGTAACCAAAGTTACAATGGCACTGAAAAAAGTGACATGACCATTTTTCACATTTATGACTGTTGAAGCATCCCCAAGGTCACCTGATTTACATTTGGATGAGTCTCGGTGGCACAGTGGTTAGAGTGCAGTACTGCAGGCTACTTCTGCTGACAGCCGGCTGCCTGCAATTTGGTAGTTCAAATCCCACCAGGCTCAAGGTTAACTCAGCTTTCCATTTTTTTGAGGTGGGTAAAATGAGGATCCAAATTGTGAGGGCAATATGCTGACTCTGTAAACCGCTTAGAGAGAGCTGTAAACAGAGGTGGTATTCAGCAGGTTCTGATCAGTTCTGGAGAACCGGTAGTGGAAAGTTTGAGTAGTTCGGAGAACCGGCAAATACCACCTCTGATTGGCTCCGCCCATATCTATTCTCCGCCTCCCAAGTCCCAGCTGATTGGCTGGGTTGTCTTTTGTTGCCCTGCACAGGAGAATGGAGCTGGAAATCAGGTTAGTGGGGTGGGGAGGGAATGGGATTTTGCAGTAACCTTCCCCCTGGAGTGGGGTGGGAATGGTGATTTTACAGTATCCTTCCCCTGCCCCGCCAACCAAGCAATACGACACCCACAAAGCCACGCCCATAGAACTGGTAGTAAAAAAAAATTGAATCCCACCACTGGCTGTAAAGCACTGTAAAACTAAGTCTAAATGCTATTTCTTATTGCTATTGGATGCTTGACAGTAGCTCAATGCTGCAGTGATCATGGGTGCAGAAAATGGTTCTATCACTTTTTTCATTGTCATTGTAACTTAGAGAAGTCAGTAAAGAAATGGTTGTGTCAAGGGCTACCAGCATCTCAAACCCAAGGCATAATCTCAGGCAAGGCTATAAAAAAGGAGTTAATGAGGGAGTCTGTGGGCTATGGCTTCCAATCCCTGCAAGGCCCTAGAAATTGCATTGAACTACAATTCCCAGGAATCCCATCTATGATGCATGATGGCAAGGAATGCTGGGAATAGTAGTTCAGTAATATTGGAAAGCCATTGTTTCCTGAGACTGAGCCCAAATTTTGGGCTTTTGTTCAGCTAGCATTCCTAATACTGTTGGATATTCACCAGAGGCAACTGGCCTAGGAGCAGAGAGCTGCAGAAATAAAGGCCGCCAGACATTTAATTATTATCTGTTTGTTTAATTATTATTTAATCTATCCTATAAGGTAACTCAGGGTAGCTCTTGATATATTTCTGTCTAACATTCCCAGTCACTTTTTTGGCTGTCACTTCTTAGTTTTTTTTAGGTGGGTTTTTTTCCTAGTGTGCATTCAGGAATACAGGTAGTCCTCGACTTCGCTTAGTGACCGTTTCAAAGTTACAACCTTAGGCAACTTATGATCCAAATTCAAATGTTCAACGGTCAGGCTCCCTCCTCAGTGACATGACTGAATTTTGGGTGTTTGGCAACCAAGCCTCATTTATGACCATTTGCAGCGTTCTGCAGTCCCATGAGTTTTGCCAAAAACCGGCACTTCTGGGTTTTGGTGAAACTGTACCCATTGCTTCACTTAACAACGGCGGCATTTGCTTAACAACTGCAGTGGCCACTTTACAACTGCTTTATTCACTTAATCTGCAAAAAAATGTTGTAAAATCAGGTTGGCCACTTGACTGACCCAGTTTACGACCATTACAACTTAGGACCAAAAAGGGTAGGCTCCATTATGGCCACATTCAAGGATTACCTGTATCTGTGGTGGGAAGAAATATCCATCTGGTTCAATTCCAAGCCGGGAAGAAGACACTGGAAACATGGAGGCTGATTGGAAAGAAGGTTTAATGATAAACAGAACCACCAAGCACATGGTTCTGGTGCAGCTGATAAAAAATGGAATTGAGAGAGGGGGGTGGCTTTATACCTTCTGTGAGCTTTGCACTTGAGCTTCCTGTTCCTGTACAAGAACATGTATTCTATTGGCTGTTGTCAGATTCCCATGGGGACATGTAGGGGTCATAGCTGGCTCTATAGGCAAAGGACAAATCTTAGGTGTTTGTCTGAGCTAACTTTGGTTGAAGTTTGGGCTGCACTGAGGGTGATGCAATAAAGGCTTGTGTTCTGAAAGGGTGCTGGGCAATTCCTACTGTGGCTTAATGTCTTTTTCCTGAAGGATAATCCCATTATCCTGGAGCTGAAGGTCTTTTGTTTTGCAGATAGTCTGGCCCAGTCTTTCTTCATGGGCACAAAATATCTGCTGTGGGCTATTAAGACTGAGTCTGCTTCCTGCCTCTCCAAAAACATGTTTCTCCATTTCTCATTTAGGGAAATATAATATTCTGCCTTTTTTAATATTCCTCAAAACATTTGATTCTTCTGGGAGGGTGGGTGCTGACTTTTTACACTGTAGCAAGGCAGCAGAAGGTGCGACAAGGCCTTGTGTGACAAGGTGACATCACTGCACAAGCACCTCCTTTACCTGCCTGTGCACTGATGCCACTGTGGGGCAGCACCGCCTAGTGATGTCGCTGTACATTCTCAGGCCTTTTAAAAGCACATCTTGTTCCTTGTTCACCCACATCAAGCAGTCCCATCTGCCTAAGCCTTGGCTTGGGGTTTTTTTGCCTGCAATTTGCCAATTACTGACCGAGAACAAATCAGCTACAGCCTCCTACTGGTCTGTTTGTGAGCAAGGAATAAAGGTAGCCCTCAATTTACAACCATTCTTTTAGTGGCTATTCAAAGTTACAGTGGTGCTAAAAAAAAAGTGACTAAAAACCGGTTCTTACCCTAGGACTGTTGCAGCATCCCCACAGTCACCAATCAAAATTCAGGCAACTGGCATCTATTTATGACGACCGTGGTATCCCAGGATCACCTGAGCACCATTTGCAAATTTCCTAGTCAGCTTCCAACAAGCAAAATCAATGGCAGAATCCAGATTCACTTACCAACCATGAGAGTCACTTGACAACTGTGGGGATTTGTTTAATGATAGAAGCAAAATAGTCCTAAAATTGGGCATGACTCACTAAACAACCACCCCGCTTAGTGATAGAACTGTGGTCATAAGTTGAGGACAACCTGTAAAATTATTCCCCACAACCCACCCACCCCAGCATTTTTATAAATTATTTTCTGGGAATCAAATTCTATGCATTGATTTCATTCACTGACTATCACGGAGATACTGTTGTGTGATTATATATTTGTGTGTACAGATAGTCCTCGACTTACAATCATTCTTTTATTGACTATTCAGAGCTACAACAGCACGTTAAAAAGTGACTTATGACAGTCCACTGTCAACACTGTCCAACTATTTGCAAAGCCTGCACTACTATTACTATTAATCTTATCATCACTCCTTATCACCCATCCCCTCCCACTTGTGACTGTATGACTAACTTTGTCGCTTGTATCCTTACGATTTACATGGACTGTTTCCTAGCATGATTTGATTGCTTATTGTACCCTATGACTATCACTAAGTGTTGTACCTTATGATTCTTGACTCTTGACAAATGTATCTTTTCTTTTATGTACACTGAGAGCATTTGCACCAAGACAAATTCCCTGTGTGTCCAATCACACTTAGCCAATAAAGAATTCTAGTCTAGTCTAGTCTAGTCTAGTCTAGTCTAGTCTAGTCTAGTCTAGTCTAGTCTAGTCTATTCCAAGCAGACAGTGGAAGTCCACCCTTTCTTTAACAGGACACACATATAGGAATTCAAAGCTAAAATTTCCTCATGGTGAAATTTAATCTAATTATATATTACACATGACCTATGACCACAATTGAGCCCAAAATTTTCTGTAAGTGAATTTTCTCTCATTATACAATCTTTGTTGCCACAGTGGTGAAGTGAATTATTGCAGCTGTTAAGTTAGTAACATGGTTCTTAAGTGAATCTGTGTCCCCCATTAACTTTGCTTCTCAGAGGTTCACAAAAGGAGATCACGTGACCCCAGGACACTGTAACAGTCATAAATACATGCCAGTTGTCAAGGATCCGAATTTTGTTCCTGTGAGGATGCTGCAACGGTCTTAAGTGTGAAAAACAGTCATGTCACTTGTTTCAGTGCTGTTATAACTTGAAACAGTCACTGAACAAATAGTTGTATGTCAAGGACTACCTGTAATCCAGATCTCCTCCTACAACAGGAGTGTCTACCCATGGCAACTTTAAGACCTGTGGACTTCCAACTCCCAGAATTCCCCTGCTGGAATTCTGGGAGAATTTTGGGGGAATTCTGAGGGTTAAAGTCCACAAGTCTTAAAGTTGACAAAGTTGGACACCCCTGCCCTACAAAATGAGAGTGGGTAAATAAATTTCAGAGAGACATGGGGAACAGAATGCAAGATAAAGAGCCATATTAACATCTGTAGGCTTCAGAAACTTTCAGTTCACATCCCACATCAGAGAAATTCTACACAAAAAGGACAGTTTGAAGATGTGCCTTCCGTGTTTATCTCACATCTCTCCATACACCTGTAGGAAACATACATCAAGCAATCCTCCAAATCACACTAATGTCAATCGACTTCTCCTGGCTTCCCATTTTCAACCTCAGTGAATTGGCTGAAGTGGTTGTGGAGGGGGGGGGGTGGAGGGCCATTTTTACAAAGAAATGTGGTGGGGAGGAAATGGAAGGGAAATCTCTGAAATGGCTTGATCCCCATCTGCCACACCGCGGGATTCGCACTTTATTCTCCACAGGGCAGTTTTTCTCTCAGGTGATTCTGCCAATGAAAGAAACTTGAAAGGGGCTCTCATGCTTTAATAAAAAAAAAACCTTCTTTTGTTTTCCCTTAAAATCTAATTGCGTTCATCACCTTCCCCCTGCCCCTAAATAAAATAATAATAATAAAAATAAAAATAAAACTTGCTGGATTGGAGACAGTTTTCTTCAAATGAGCAGAGGGAGAGACAGAGAGAAAGAGAGAGAGAAAGGAAGGGGGGTGGATATTTGCAATACCTCCAACCGAATGCCATTTCAAGGTCATGATAGGACATTCAGAAACAAGCTGCAAATTCTCCTTTTCTTCAATTGAGATGATACCTGTTTGTTCACACCTCCTGTGCAAATATTTTACACAATATGAATTACCTATGAATTTTGTGAAGGAGGGGAGGGTATCTTGCAAGGCTATGTTGATTATCCATTAAGGGAATTAACAACAGTAAACAATTTAAGGATGGAAGCCTAACCTATATTTAATGAGAAAATGAGTGTCACTAAATATAACAGGATTTACAGTAGTACCTCGGTATTCATTGTTAAGCATGATGACTACCAAAATCTATGAGTACCAAACAATTTTTTTCCATACGGAGTAATGTAGTAAGTCACAAGGAGCTAACAATGACAAGTTCTAGCTTATCCGTTGAGACCAAACAAACAATGAGTACCGGGACAAAATTTTCACATCAGAATGTATTGAGTACCGAATTTAATGAGTTTCAAAGCCAACTGCTTTGAAACACATTGAATTAGGTACTCAATGCATTCTGATGTGAAAAGTATCAAGATATCACTGTACTTTGGAGTAAATATTAGAGGATTCTTTTGAAAATATAGCCAGAAATCTCTTTCTTTTTCTTTTTCTCTTTCTCTCTCTCTCTCTCTCTCTCACACACACACGCACACCGATGTATGGAATAGCAGGTCCACATATTCCGCCATACAAAATTTCACTTTTTTTCACGTTCCATTGATTTAAGACTGGTTTTACATAGCATGCTAATTGAGTAAACTTCAATTGGCTGGGTTTACAAAACACACTACACCAATAAACAATGGATTGCAGACCACAAAGGATGACTTCACACAACATTGTAATTTGATTAGCCTTTGGGGACCACTAATAATCTCTGAAGATAATGCAGGTGTAATTAATCTTTAGCATAAAAAACAATTGGAGAGCCCTATACTTCATATTGTTGAGCCCAGGTTTATGTAATTGTTTACAGTAACACTGTTGACACTTCCCATTTATTTTATGCCAATGACTTGAATGACTTTTAGCCATTTTTGGATTCCAGGCAACTGCCTTCAACTTTCTTGGTAAGAATTAATAAGTGGTTTACCATTGCTTCCTTCCTAGGGTTGAGAGCAAGTAGCTGGCCCAACGTCACCCAACTGCTTCATTCCTAAGACAAGAGTAGAACTCACCATCTTCTGAGTGCTAGTCTGATGCCTTAACCACTGTGTTGGAAAAAAAAAATCTTGCCTGGTTCCAAGCCGGGAGAAAGGCACTGGAAATAAAATGGAGGCTGATTGGAAAGAAGGGCTCTATTTATTGATCAGCAGAACCAACAACAGCATGTAGTTCTGGGACAGCTGACAAACTGGTTTGATGAGTACATGGACTTTTAAAGGGTTCTGAGATACTCCTGGGGGTTGTGCCATGTAGTGAGCCTGTGCCTTTTGCTATTCTAATGGTGATGGGCTAATTCTGTTATGTCCTAAAGGTCATGTCCTGTTCTTAGAATTTGGGTGGGATGTAAATTTTAATCCCATCAGCTGGAGCTGAAGGTGTTTTGTTTATGAATAGGTTGGCCCAGTCTTTCTTAATGGGCACAAAATATCCATCTCTAAAGATTTCAGGCATCAGCTGGAGGTTGTTGGTGCTGCTTTCTGCCTTTGTTAAGATTTTTTTCTCCATTTCTCCTTTGGGAAAATATAATATTCTGCCTCTTTTAATATTCCCAAAATATTTCATTCTCTAGAGCAGCGGGGGCAGGGGGCTTCCCACAACCGTATTAAATTGGAGGCCTTAAAATAATGACTTGAGGAAGCCATAATATCTTTCGTCTGGTTTGGCATACTCAGCAATTGTGATGTGTGTGAATTCAGATAATTGACTGAGGCACAATTGGGTTAGAACTTCTGTTGCTAATTTTGCATCCTCCCCACCCCACAGTTGTCAAGTAAATAACTGCAGTTAAGTTGTTAAGTGAGTCACATAGTCACTAAGCAAATCCAGGTTCCCTCATTGATTTTTCTTGTTAGAGGCCAGCTGGAAAAGTTGTAGATAACAATTATATGACCCTTCCAAGTCTCTGCAATGATCATAAATACATGCCAGTTGCCAAGTAACCAAATTTTGATCATGTGACCATAGGGATGCTATGACGGTTGTAAGTGCGAGTGCCAGTTATAAATCACTTTCTTTTTTAGTGCTTTGTAACTTTGAACAGTTGCTAAATGAATGGTTGTAAATTTGAGGACTATCTGTATGGATATTACTACATTTGTCCTAATAAACTAGGAAAGCAAACTAGTAACCCCAGGTAGTTATGGTTTATTCATAATTTCGCATCATCACAATGCCAAGTGTAAATCAGGTCTTAATTCTGGTAGTCTTTTTGAAGCCTACAGTGCCTGAAGGACCAATCCAGACAAAAGTTCAAGAGACGTTTGGGGCACAGTTCCTTTTGTCTGCTACATATCCCTATTTTGCCCATGTTTTCTACAGACTAAGTCCTGCTGAAGTAGATTTAATTCAGAACTTATTTAGGATTCAGCTGCAATTTGAAAACTTGCTCTGGTATTTAAGGAACAGAATTGAAAGTCAGGAAAAAAAATTATCAAAGGTTTTCATTTTATGGTTTTTAAAAGTATTTTAATAGATACCCTGCTCTCGTTAGAGAAAAACAAGTGACAAAACAACTAGTAATAAAAACTATAATGAAAGCGTTACAAATAAAACAAATTACACAATTAATTAAATTGTTTCTGCAACCAGAAAACCCACAAAAATAGACAGGAAAAAGCTGTCAACCATTGCTAAAAAGCTAAGTGTTATTTTGCAATCAAAAGTTAGGCTGCCACATTTAATCGAATAATTGGTTAATCTTCTTTTTAAAGATCTCTTAATTGACTCTAAAGGTACTGCAGTTAATTGGGCCACACATTTCCTGTAAAGACTTTATTATTTAATACAAGTGCTTTAAAAACTGTAGATGGCAAAGGTTTTGAAAGGTCTTTTGTACAAGGAAATGTCCTTTTCAGGTTGATGTCCCTCTTGATGAGTGAAGGCACTTTTCAAGAACAATAATTACCCTGCTTGATTCAGAAATAATATTTTTACCCAAATGCAAATTTAATGGGAGACTAATGGATGACCTGTACTGAAGAATTCATTGATTGCAATGTTCATAATCAAGAATGGCTCTAGGAAGAAGCCAACAGACAAAACTTTGGGTAAGACCATTGTGCATTATGGTGGCAACAGGATTAAGAGACATTGTTTCCCCATCCTTCTGAACCAATTTTAGATTAGATTAGAAGAAAATTGGTATTAACCTAAAGCAGAGGTGGCACCTTTTTACCCCGAGCCAATTTGGCCTCAATCAATGTTTCTCAACCTTGGCATGTTTAAAACATGTGGACTTCAACTCCCAGAATTCCCCAGCCAATCATGCTGGCAAATATGAAGAACAGTTGCAGGAACTGGGTTTGTCTAGTGAAAAGAAGGACTGGGGGGGTGACACGACAGCAATATTTGAGGGGCTACCACAAAGAAGAGGAGCTCAACCTATTTTCCAAAGCACCAGAAAGCAAAACAAGAAGCCATGGATGGAAACTAATCAAGGAGAGAAGCAACCTGGAACTAAGGAGGAATGTCCTAACAGTGAGAACAATTAATCAGTGGATTAATTGCCTTCAGAAGTTATGGATGCTCCATCACTGGAGGCTTTGAAGAAAACACTGGACAGCCATTTGTATGGAATGGCATAGGGTTTCCTGCCTGAGCAAGGGGCTGGACTATAAGACCTCCAAGGTCCCTTCCAACTCTGTTTTTCTGTTATGTATCTGCACAATTTAGTATAAGATGTATCTGAACAATTTAATAAAAGATGGAGGAACCTGTTGCTTTCCAGATGTTGTAGGATTCAAGCTGCCATCCGTTCAACATGAGCAATGATTAGGACACAGGGAGTGGTAGCCCACCATCTGGAAGGTTAAAGACCACCACCAATTAAGAAAATAAAGATACTAACCAGGCATGCCAAAATCTGATGTCATTTGTATTCAGGATATAGAAACCAGATAAAGTAGAATCACCTTCAAGCGAAGGACGATTCCCAGAAACTAATATGGCCATATCCATCTTTACACAATAGAGAAGTGGCTTATCCCTACTACCTTTCACAACATTCCTTTTAAATTGCTAGTTCAAACATTTTCAAGCTGCTCAGGTTGAAAAATAGGGATCCAAGTACTAACAAAACCCTATCCTGTTTAACCTTACATTCCCCAATATCAGCCAGATGCTGTGTATCTGCTGTGAGTTGACTATCTAACCCAAGGTGTTGAAGACTGAAGCTGGAGACTTCTGTGAGAATATCAGATAGTCCACCATCAAGCTACGGTCCTCCTCCTATGGCTTATTTGTTAGCATGGTTCATGCCCTTTGCAATTCTGGTCTATTAATCAAAGTTATGGTTAATCAAAGAAGAGCTGAGCTCCTGTCTGAACTTAGTCTGAGGGAGAATCACTTTGGCTGAAATCAGAACAGTGGAGAGCTCCAAGTGAACCTTCCTGGAGAAAGTTTTTAGTAGAGGTAGTCCTCAACTTATGACCACCATTGAGCCCCAAATTTTTGTTGCTAAAAGTGAGACATTTGTCCCATCTTATGGTCTTTTTTTGCCACAGTTGTTCAGTGAATCAGTACAGTTGTTATGTCAGTAACACCGTTGTTAAGTAAATCTGGCTTCCCCATTGACTTTGCAGAAGGTTGCAAAAGCGGAATCATGTGACCCTGGGATATGCCAATTGTCATAAGTATGAGTCAGTTGCCAAGCGTCTGAATTTTGATCACGTGACCATGGGGGATTCTGCAACAGTTGTAAGTGAAAACGGTCATAAATTACTTTTTTTCAGTGCCATTGTTACTTTGAACGGTCACTAAACGTAAGCCGAGGACTAGGTAAAACCAAGGAAGAAGTTGATGCTGTATACACATTGCATCAAGCCATAGGCCTGAATCTGACGCCATTCACAAATAAGCCACTTTACCTGGTCATCTAAATCAGGTGATCAAAGAAACCAAGGGCTGATTAAATGCAGAAAACAGCCATCATAGCGGGCATTCACGTCATCTTCCCAACTGAAGAAGTAACAGATGGAAGATCATTGAAGAAAGATCCAACCTAGAACTAAGGAGAAATTTCTTAATGGGGAGAATAATTAATCAGTGGAACAGCTTACCTCAGAAAGTCGTGTGGGCTCCATCACTGGAGGTTCTCAAGAAGAGACTGGACAGCCATTTGTCCAGGATGGCATAGGGTCTCCTGCTTGAGTACAGTTGGACTAGAAGACCTCCAAGGTCCCTTTTAACCCTATTATTCTGTGTTCTATGTTCACTTTCTAAATGTTCCTACTGATTTGTTTTTAATGTAAATGGCTTTAAGGGTATCAAACATGAGCAGATGAACCCAGCAGCATCGAGTTTAGCTTTGGATAGGGCTAACTGAGGGTAGATTAACTCTCTCATTAAAGTCGTCATGGTTGTAAAGCATCATGTGATCAGCCCAATTTTATGAGCTTTTTTGGACCAGTCAATAATCAAATGAGTGGTTATAAAGCCACTATCATGGTCATTAAGTGAACCCATAGTTCGCTATGGGGCTGCTGTCAGGATTCCTGCAGTTATCCCTATTTAAATCATGAGTCTTGAGCCAAACTTCAAAAACTTAAAAAGGATTTATTGAGAGCTAACATGTCGGTGCTGCCTGGGTGTAGCCAACTCTGAGACACATCATTCATTGTCACTCTTGACCCTGGTTTTTACCCCACCCCCTGGGAGTATCGTAATTCATATTCTCCAATGGGACACATCCATAGTCAAAAGTCATCAATCATGCTCTCCAGTTAGAATTTTGCATGGCAGAAACTTCGCTTTTATTTTCTGTGGGAAACGGATCCAGATGACTCTTTGAGTATTTAAGGTTGCAGAAACAGGCAGCCAAGCTAAGTGCCTGAAGGACCCCATCCTGTCATTGGAAGTCCAGGCACTTCAGCGAGCAGCATGCTGGATTCATATTAGTGGTCTGCGGGATTTAAAATTATGAATTTGGTGGTGCCTGAGGTCCAAAAGGTTGGAGACCTCTGACCTAGTTACTATCTTTGAAAACATTTATGGAATGCAGTTTTGGTTTCGCAAGCTGCTGCACTGTTCCCCCCTCCCTTTCTATTGGCAATTCTAAAAAGGCCAGATAAATATTTTATGAGTTGACAGCGAGTTTTGCTGAAAATAGTAACTGCCAGTTTGGGGCAAAACTGCTGTAAAACACGGTAAAGTGACTGCGGGACACTACAACCAGCCATAAGTGTGGTCCATTTGTCTGGTGCTCAAAGTGGGAGTTCAGGTAACTGCAAAGTGCGGGGACAGAGCTACCATCAGAATCCAGGTCACAAGTAGCCCCCAGGTAGAGCCTTGAGAACTTGGAACAGTTGCTAAGCAACCAGTCATAAGTTGAGGACTATCCGTACTCTTTACCTGCAGTCCGACAAAATGTTTAACCTTACTGACTAGCATTTATCCCTTACCTTTGGTGTGTACACAAGACATCCTTACATTGATCAAATAGTGAGGTCTGCAGTGATTCCGTACCACCAAAACCAACCAGCCAAGCCTTAATTGAGGTTACCGGGTTGCGCTACTAGCTCTTTACTTGATCTAGTTAAGCAAATTGTACAAACACAGCCTTTCTGTTTCCCCAAGAGAATATATAACAGGATTTCTCAAGTGACTCTACATTTCATGGATACTCATTTCAGAAGGCCTAGTGTCTACATTCATTAAAATCAGCCGGTACATCTTTTCCTAGACTGTGCCTAGGGAGGAACAGAATTAACTTATTTTACATAGAAAAATAGGACATCAGCCAAGATTGAAATGTTTTCTCAGCACAGTCTTTTTCCTTCCTTAGACAGAGCTGCTTCTTTACCTTTCCTTTATATAGCACCCTCAGAAGGATGGCTACTTAGATGTTCTTTGTCCCCCTCCCCACCCAAAGGAGGCCACCTATAAACAACTGTCACCGGTTGACACAACATGGGTGTACACTGATGTATATGAACACCAATTTATTATTCAATCAGTCAATCAACCAATGCAGATGCCCATTTACCAAAGGAATTCTGGGCAATAAACAAGAACAAAAACACAATAGAAATATATATATTTAGAACATAGATTCATAGGGCTGGAAGGGATCTCAGAGGTCCTCTAATCCAACCCGTTTTGCTCAAGGAGTTACACCATCCCAGTCAAATGGTTGAGTCTCTCTTTGAAAACCTTCAGTGATAGAGCACCCACAACTCTGGGAGGCAAGCTATTAAGTGTTCTCACTGTCAGAAAATTTCTCCTTACTTCTAGGTTGGATTTCTCTTTCTACCTGTTACTTCTTGTCCTGCCTTCAGGTGCTTTAGAGAATAAATCAACCTCCTCCTCTCCATGACAGCCCCTCACATATTGGAAGACACCCGTGGTCCTTTTCTTCCATAGGCTAGGTATACCTAGCTCCCTCAACCATTCCCCGTACAATTTTTGCAGGCCCCTTATCCTCTTCGTTGTTCTTCGTTGTAACCTTCCCGTTCGCTTAACAACCCTCATGAAAATAGTCATAACTTTGAATACAGTCATGTGATGCCTCAAATCACATAAAGTTATGATCATAATTCAAGGCTCAGCTAAGTCAAGGATTATTTGTAATGAACAGCATTGCTCACTTTTCCCTCTGATTTCCATTCAAGAGTTCATCTTGAATTATTTCCCCACCAACCATGGGATAAAATTCTGCCTGTTTTTTTTTACACACACACCCTTACACTTCCAAAAGCAAATAGGTACAAACATACCTTTAAAAAGGATAAATGTCAGAAACTGATTTGAAATGTACAACACAGAATCATTGCATAACATGCTGGATTGGTTTGTTTGTCTATTCTCAAATTTATATCACTACTTGTCTCACTTGAAGTCACTCCGGGTTGCATGCAGTAAAGGAATTTCTCCCTTGTTCCTATTGATTTATTAAATAAAACAGAGCTGGCAAAACGTAGTTTATGTCATAAAGGGGAGGATCACACAAGCCACATTGCATTTTAGACAAAATATGAACCATGCCACAGAACCTAGAATAGGTCATGCCAGGACTATTGAGAGGGGCAATGCCAAAAAGCCAAGATGGCGGCCACAACTAGAATGGCTATGGTTGCTATCTTGACATTTGTGTTCCTATTGCAGATTCCCCTGCTTCATGCACAGCCAGAGACTTGAATGTTTCACTTACTTAACAGAGTAACAGAGTTGGAAGGGATCTTGAAGAACTTGTAGTCCAACCCCCTACTTAGGCAGGAATTCTATACCATTTCAGACAAACAGTTGTCCAATTTCTTCTTTAAAACTTCCAGTATTGGAGCATTCACAACTTCTGGAGGCAAGTTGTTCCACTGATTAATTGTCCTCACAGTCAGGAAATTCCTCCTTAGTTCTAGGTTGCTCCTCACCTTATTTAGTTCCCATCCATTCCTTCTTGTCCTGACTTCGAGTGTTTTGGAGAACAGATTGACCTCTTCTTCTTTGGGGCAGCCCCTCAAATACATTAGAACTTGAAAAGCATCACCATATTAAGCATAAGAGCCTCTGTGGCGCAGTGGTTAGAGTGCAGTACTGCAAGCTACTTCTGCAGCCAGCTGCCTACAGTTTGGCAGTTCAAATCCCACCAGGCTCAAGGTTGACTCAGCCTTCCATCCTTCCGAGGTGGGTAAAATGAGCACCCAGATTGTTGGGGGCAATAGGTTGACTCTGTAAACCCCTTAGAGAGGGCTGTAAAGCACTGTAAAGCAGTATATAAGTATAAGTGCTATTGCTATATTCAGAAACAAAAAGTTTTCAAAAATCAGGAGGAAAAGGGAAAGCATGGATGTAGAAAACAAGTAATAATTTAAAATGCTGTCCTCAATACGATAGGAAGAAACTGACATGAGGTGAGAAAGAGTGATGTATTATCAGGATAACATTATCTTGAGAAAGTCTGGCACCAATACATCGACAGAGAAACAGAGCTTTAATGATATATGTACCCAAAATGGCCCTGGCCAGAGAGAATGAATCTGGGAGACTCTGAACATGTTGATTTATAATAATTTTTAAGCCCCTTTCAACACTCAGTGTCTCTCTCTCTCTCTCTCTCTTTTTTTTTTTTTTTTGGTCAAAGTTTCATTGATGAAGAAGTTAAAGGATTAATCATTAGCAGATACAGAGGTTTCAGGGCATACAGAAAAACAGAACAACAGGCTTGGAAGGGATCAAAATTAAAAAATAAAAGCAAGCAATCATGTGCTTGCAACCCTATGGCCAATCAACTGTCCCTTCCTCCAGCATCAGATGAAGCCCCACCAGATGGCAATCATGTTGGGAGGAATTGGTCCTCTTCGATCGGTTGGATGGACAGATAAATATGAGATGGGGGTTTCTCAGCTGATCAAGTCTCAAGCCATGCAGAACTTTGAATGGGACAGTCAGTACCTTGAACCAATGGTGGGATGCTGCCGGTTCGGACCGGTTCAGGTGAACCAGTAGTTCCAACGATCAGCTGACTCCACCCCTGCCCTATCCTATCCTTCATTTCCTGTTTTGTAGCTCATCTCAATCACGTGGCACAGCTGATTTCACCCCCACCCCTCGCTGTTCTACTTACTGAGCTTCCAAAAATGCTCCATTTTCAGCGCTGCGTGCAAGCGCCTTAGGCATGCACGCTCACCAAACGGGTTGTGAAACCGGCAGCATCCCACCACTGCCTTGAACCACACCAAGAAACTGGCCAGCAGTCAGTGCATCTCCTTAAGCAGTGAGGTCATCATGAAATAGCCATAGATATATCCCCTTACTGCTTGGGAAGCTGCCTGCTGTACCAGATGTAGCTTCTGAATGCTCTACAGGGGCAGCTTCATGGAGAATGCATGACTGTGATCCAGTTGGAAGTGACAAGGGAGCGCGTGACTGTGCCACCATGTACCTTGGTCTCTGATCTGACTACTAGAGATCTCTCTAATTTGCTTAACAGAATAAGAGAGTTGGAAGGGACCTTGGAGGTCTTCTAGTCCAACCCCCTGCTCAGGCAGGAAACCCGATAACATTTCAGGCAAATGGTCGTCCAATCTCTTCTTAACAATTTCCAGTGTTGGAGCATCCACAACTTCAGGAGGCAAGTTGTTCCACTGATTAATTGTTCTAACTATCAGGATAATCTTTTATCTCCTTCTCTCTAATATAAGTTGACTTAATACATCCATTCCAGGTTGAATTTCCTGATGAGCCATGTTCTTGTGTAAAGATGGGATATGTTTCCTGTATGTCAGCAGATCTCAGTGATTAAAGATTTATCTCGAGGTATGAATTGCTTGATGATGCTGTCCTGATAGCTGAAAACGTTATCATACTTTATTTTAAACCGAGAAATGTTTAAGCTCTCAATTTTAGTACTGGTTTCATCTTAACTTAATTTTCTTAAGGGCAACTTCTTTATTATTCTGTTCTTCCTTTCTCTTTTTCTTATCCTTACTAATTGCTTTATTTCTTTTATCCTCTGTAATTTGGTTGTAACCTATGGTCACAACAACAATAAATCTATTGATTGATGGTGCTTGTGGTTTTTATGTTTAGAAGTCCTGGCCCTGTTTTTATTATGTTCATGTTGATCATATTTTAATGAACTTATACTTGTGAACTTTTGCTTTCATTGTTGTGAGCCACCAAGAATGTAAATATAAATATATAAAACTCAAATAAAGTCTGTGGGGACAGGATTCCACGTTTTACAAAATGATTGTAGGATTGTGATACAAATTATTACATAAAGGTGATCTTTGGCGGGGGGTTGGACTAGATGACCTGCAAAGTCCCTTCCAACTCTGATTATCTGTTATTTATCTGTTATTTATTTATCTGTTATTTATCTATATCAGCAATTCCTTGGGCAATCTGAGTCATCTAAAATGTACACTGTGGACATGAAGCAAACACATGGACATTAAGTGAAACATTGTTCACTATGGGGCGTTTTTTGCTGGAAATGGGAAGTATATGCCAGCTTCCAGAAAAAAATGTCATAAATTGTAGTCACATGACTATAAATACCATAAATACAGGCCAGTTGCAAAGCCCCCAAATTGCAGTTGTGTCCTATTGTACAGATATTGGAGTGCTATAACTTCGAATCTAAGTGGTAAGTAGCTTTTTAAAGATCTGTTGTAATTTCTAACGGTCGCTAAGCAACTGGTTGCAAATCGAGACTACTTGTACTCAAGCAGGGCCTAGTCAGAAGAAAGAAACATTACTCACAGTTCCAGGAAGTTTCAACTAACTCTATTCATGCCACACTTAAAACTTTGGGAGGGGGGATGAGAAGCTTTCTAGCTTTTAATTAATTAAATTTGCTTCATTCTCTTTCATTGTTTGTTTAATCTGAGTTTTCTGTCTTACTCGGAGTGCTGGAAGGATGGAGGGATTCAATAGTTAAATTGGAAAAAAAAACCGTGTGCTTCTAATAGCAGCCTGAGGTAGCCAAGTACGTTTCAAATGAAACGAAATAAAAGTGAGAGAAGCTTTTTCAAAAACAACACCTAGAGGAAACATCGAGACACACAGGAGTACATCAGTCTGTGATTTACACCAACAGCTCACAAGGATGGAGGCGATAGATAAATTGCATAACTAAATAAATAAAATAAACCCCGTGACAAGGTCCTGTCAGCTTGCAGCCTTTTCAGAGTACTGGAGTAGCAGTGGAGAGAAAAGATTTAAAAGGCAAGAAAATGAAAAAAACGGAGAGATGTTTAAGTTAGTCTCGGTCATATGCCTCAACGTGCTACCTAATTAGCTATGGGTAGTTCTTAGGAAACAGGTTTAAACCTACTTTAATAAATGATTGATTCATTTTTTTAGGCTTGATTTTAACATGACAATGGCCTTCGATTATTTTATATTCATGTATGTATTTTTTTTAATTCCAAGAAAGCAGTGCCTTAGCATCTTGATGAAGCTTTGTTCATTTCAAATTGCAGTGACTGCCATCTGAACTCTCCCAGAAAAGGAAAAAGAGCTCCACTCAGTAATTTAATTGTGTTTACATCTAAATTACAGCTACATATCTTCTTACTACGGGGAATGAACTTTTTTTTTCCTCCTTAACTTCATATCACAATATGAAAGAAATGCATCTTCATAAAAGCGTGTGCTTTTCCCCCACTTCCTTTTCACAGCTATAGCACTGACCCTGAAGGCAGTTTCCACCTCAAGAATAATTCAGAGGAAATATCTTCTAAATTGTGGGACTCACTACAGGGTTTGTTTGTTTTGTTTTTTTGCAATCTTGGAGCCTTGAAGATGTTGTGGACTTCAATTCCCAATATTACTTAACCAGCTTGCTGGAACTGATAAAATGTGCAAAAGTAACTTTTATCCTATCCTTTCTTATAAAACAGGATTTGTTCGTTTTAATTTTTTTTTAAGTGAAAAAAGTTTGTCCCTTCCAAAAAATTGGTGGGTTTACACCAAATTTTAGAGGTAGGTTCTGGCAGACCTGAATTGCCCAGCCCAGCTTACTGTATACTATTTAACAAACTCTGGAAAATATGGAACTGAAGAAGCTTCTTGGACGAGAAGCAAAACATCTTTAAAGAAAAACCAGAAAGTCCAGTTGCCTTTTGAAAAAGCACTTTTGAGTCTGGCAAATATTGCTTACACAGTAAAATATAGTTAAACAACAACAACAAAAAAACCTTAGCATTCTAGTGCTGAATCCAGTGAATGTGGTGAAATCTGAAAGGATTTTATTTATTTATTTATATCCTGCCTTTATTATTTTTACAAATAACTCAAGGCGGGTGAATCTAGAAAGAGTGCAGAAAAAAGCAAGAAAGATGATTAGGGGACCGGAGGATAAAATATACAAAGAATGGTTGCAGGAACTGGGTAGTGTAATGAAAAGAAGGACTCTAGGGCAGTGGTCCCCAACCTTTTTTGTGCCATGGCCCGGTACTGGCATCACAAAATGATCCGCGGCCCGGTACCGGCATCAGCACGCATGACAAGGCAAGGCGAGCCGAGCGACAGGCCAGCCAGCTGTCCCCCGCTTCTCCCCGCCACCTTCAACTCCTCCTTTGTACCTTTGTCGATGGGCTTCGCTTCGGGACGGCTTCGGGACAGTCACTTGGCTCGCCTTGCCTTGGGTGCTGAAAGAATCCTCGCGCCTTAGTTTCGTTCGAAGCCACCCCCCTTCGATGAAACTAAGGCGCGAGGATTCCTTCAGGACCCAAACGCCGCTTTCCAACCAGAAAAGCTCACCCGGAAGCACTTTCTCATCAAACAAGATGGCGGCGCCCAGCAAATCGGCGGCCCGGTAGGAAATGTTCCACAGACCGGTACCGGTCTACGGCCCGGTGGTTGGGGACCCCTGCTCTAGGGGATGACATGTTCCAATATCTCTTGCCACAAAGAAGAGGGAAGTCAAGCAATTCTCCAAGGCAACTGAAGGCAGGACAAGAAACAATGGATGGAAATTAATCAGGAAGAGAACCAACCTAGAACTAAGGAGAAATTTCCTGACAATTAAAACAATTAATCAGGGGAATGACTAGCCTCCAGAAGTTGTGGGTGCTCTAGCACTGGAGATTTTTAAAAAAGAGATTGGACAACCATTTGTCTGAAATGGTATAGGGCCATGATGGCAAACCTATGGCATGCCTGCCACAGGTGGCACGTAGAGCCATTTGTGCCAGCACTTGAGCCGCAGGCAAACTTACCTCATTGCGCATGAGCACCCCTCCCAGCTGATTTTCGGCCTGTTTGAGGTCTTTTTCAGCCTCCCAGAGGTCTGAGGAAAGCCTCTGCAGCCTGAAAAATAGGCCCATTTCATCACTTCCTGTATTTCCGGAAATAACAGAAGTGATGAAACGGGCCTATTTTTCAGGCTGCAGAGGCTGCAGAAGCTTTCATCAAGCCTCTGGGAGGCCAAAAAAGGCCTCAAATGGGCCAAAAATCAGCTGGGAGGCACAGTGCGGGTAAGGGGGTGGAAGGGAGGGGGAATTGCTCATGCATGCGCAGGGGGCGCGGAGGGCCACGCATTGCCTTCTAGGTGCTGGCACGCAAGCATGCAAGTGCACACACAGTTTTTGGTACAGGAGCCCAAAAAGGTTAGCCACTTTCCTGCTTGAGCATGGCGTTGGATTAAAGAACTCCAAGCTCCCTTCCCACTCTGTTATTCTGTTATATCCAACACATCTTCCTCCTCCTATTGTCTCCACAACAACGACTTCATGCGGTGAGTTGGGCTGAAACAGAGTGACTTGCTCAAGGTCACCCCAATGGCTTTCTTGGTTAAGGTGGAAATAGAGCAAAACAATCTGTTGTGCCCACGCAACACAACCGAACGACGGGGCTCCAATGATGGTATGGATCTGGACGGGTTGCGATTCCAATGCACGTTGTCATGGCTGCACACAGCTGGCATTGCGGGGTGACAAATCACCAGCAAAGATCCTGGAGTGTACATACGAGGACTGTACGAATGAAGGGCCGTTTCGTTGCGGACATGTTGGTGGAAATGTTGTGGTGGATTTCATTGTATACTGGTTAAATATAACATAGTAAATGTAGATAATGATGGATTAATTAAGCTACGGGTAGTACCTACAATGCCTGTGATTGGATAATGAGGGATAATAATGGATAATATCAGTTGATAATGGGAAGTCTTCATAAATACAGTGTTCCGTTAAACTCAGTTTAGAGCTGACTTTATTTATGTTGCTTGACTGTGTTCTTGGTGTCCTTGCACAAGAAGGAATTAAAACCTTTTATTTTTCAAACAACAAAGAGCCTTGGTTTTCCTTTATCCACGCATTTGACCCATAGGGTGGTTGAGAGGAAAGTCAGCTCTTTAACGGAACACTGTATTTATGAAGACTCCCCATTTTTGCTTTCTAGGAGAAATTTCCTGACAGTGAGAACAACAAATTCATGGAATTGCTTTTCTCCTAGAGTTGTGCATGCTCTATCGCTGGAGGTTTTCAAAAATAGACTGGACGACTGTTGGACTAATTGATAGTACAACGTTCTCCTGCCTGAACACCTCTGAAGACCCTTCCAGCTCTATGACTCTAAGTTCAGATTTGTCTATGGTTCTAGCCTTACATTCATGTACAGAGGAATTTCCAGATAGCACCATTCCTCTCCCCCGCCCTCAATAATCCCCATTGTAGGACAGGGATTTTTCTGATTACATTGCTGGAAGTCGCATTCTTCCCGCCACCAGCTTACCCTTCCCTTCCCCTGCACATTTTTGCTATATGGGAACTCAACCATCTTCCAGCCTAAAGGGTTGGGGATCCACAGACAACATAAAATCCGCCTGGAAGCTTTTCATTAGCAAAAGGGAAAGTAAACAAACCAATCAAGTATCTAAGGTCAGTCAATAAACACCAGCAATTATGAGTTGTCATTTGCATAGCATCACCAAGAAGCACCCACCGCCCCTTGCATGCAGAACACAACCGGCGAGGTTGCCTGCCTGGAGGATCTTACAGCGTGAGGCACAGTCGCGTTGAGACAGCCTTTGAAACTTGGGGGAAGGTTGGGAACCAAGCAAGTTTCTCTATTAGGCCTCAGGCTGACAAATTAAAATTCTAGAATAGTGCTTAGTCACTGGGTTTCACCCTGAACACTCAGTGATTTCTACAGAAAGAGGCTTATTAATGGGGGCAATTTAAACTGATTAGACAGCTCTTTTACCAAAGCACAAAGCTCTTAAAGCCAATATCCCTGGTCAAGCCATATCAGTATAATCTTTTCCTTGCTCACCATTCACCATTGTGACCTTGAGACCAATGAATTGGAATCCACAATCAAGCCCAGAATTGATGTTTGCTAAGTGAGAGATATGCTAGGTGAGTTTTGTCCCATTTTACGACTTTACTTGCCTCGTTTGTTAAGTGAATCTGGCTTCCCCATTGACCCTGAGACACTGCAACCGTCATAAATATGAGACAATGGTCAAGCATGTGAATTTTGATGATGAAGGGGTCGTAAGTGTGAAATGGTCATAAGTCACTTTTTTCAGGACTGTTGTTAACTTCAGTCACTAATTGAACTGTTGTAAATCAAGGACCAAATGTAATAGGAATAGCAATAGCATTTAGACTTATGTGCCTCTTTATAGCCCTCTCTAAGAGGTTTAGAGTCAGCAAATTGCCTCCAACAATCTCGGTCCTCATTTTACCCACCCTGAAAAGGATGGAAGGCTGAGTCAACCTTGAGCCTGGTGGGATTTGAACTGCCAAATTCTAGGCAGCTGGCTGCAGAAGTAGCTCGCAGTACTACACTCTAACCACTGTGCCACAGAGGCTCCCTAATGCTTTGTCCCTACTGTTTTCATTTCATTGCCCTTAAATTTCTCCCAGGCTGGCACAGGAAAGAGTTGTCCAAAGGAAAGTCTACAAAAAATACCAAGATGGTGGCTGTGTGATAAAAGCCCAACTTTTTTATATAGCAATATCTCTTAGACTTATATACCTCTTCATTGTGCTTTACAGCCCTCTCTAAGTGATTTATAGAGTTATCCTATTGCCCCCAATAATCTGGGTCCTCATTTTACCGACCTCAGAAGGATGGAAGGCTGAGTCAACCTTGAGCCTAGTGAGATCCTATTATACATGATAAACAAACATTTCTCTCACTCCTTAACACAAGAAGGCTGGGTGGGCCATCAAAGGAAACTGAATGAGGGGGGAATTTGGGGCGGGGGCCGGGGGAATAGAAAGACAGGGATTCTTTGCACAGCCCAACAAAATGGGATTATTTATTGTCTGGTATCAATAATATTCAAATGATAGGCTACACCATATCGTGGTTTGTCTTATCATGTTCTCCAAACTCAAAAACACAATTATTTTCTGGGAGATGGTTAATCACAATCACAGGAGTGTGCTCAGGATATGGTAAAATATGTCAAGACGGTAGTTGTGATAGTGTGATTGAAGCTGGGTTTTTTGTTTGTTTGTTAACTTTTGTTAAACCACAACAGGTGAATATCCTTGTACAATCAGAAATTAGAATGTTCTCCTTGGCTTGAATAACCAGTATCCTGTACAGCGGTGGGATTCAAAAATTTTTACTACTGGTTCTGTTGACGTGGCTTGATGGACATGGCAGGGGAAGAATATACTGCAAAATCTCCATTTCCTCCCCATCCCACTAACCTGCTTTCCAGCTCCGTTCTCCTGTGCAGAGCAACAAAAGAAGACCCAGCCAATCAGCTGGGACTTGGGAGGCAGAGAAGAGATGGGGACGGAGCCAGTCAGAAGTGGTTTGTGCCGGTTCTCCGAACTACTCAAAATTTCCACTACCGGTTCTCCAGAACTGCTCAGAACCTGCTGAATACCACCTCTGATCCCGTATATCTTACTATCCAAATGAATCGGAAGTTTACAGTGAAAGGGTCATTAATCCTCCAGGAAATCGATGTAAAGACAGAAACTCCTGTAAAGGAGATGTGTGCAGGTAGTCCTTGTCTTACAACCACAGTTAGGACCAGACTTTTCATTGCTAAGCAATTCGGTTGTTAATTAAGTTACATTCTTTTGCAACGATTATTAAGCGGATAATGGTAATTGTTATATGGGGCTCAATTGTGTTTGTAAGTCAAGGAAACAATGCATGGAAACTAATCAAGGAGAGAAGCAACCTGGAATTGAGGAGAAACAGTGAGGACAATTAACTAGTAGAACAGCTTCCCTTCAGATGTTGTGGATGCTCCATCACTGGAGGTTTTTAAGAAGAGGCTGGACAGCCACCTGTCTGAAATGGTATAGAACTTGAGCAGGGGGGTTGGACTAGAAGACCTCCAAGGTCCCTTCCAGCTCTGATTCTGACTACCTGTATGTTGTTGCTAGCATGCCTAAGTAACTGGGTCTTGTCCAAAAGTCCTCAATTTATGTTCTTATGATTTAATTCACATTTGAGTTGCCTAGGTTTAATGCTTTTTAATTGTGTTTTATTGTCATTGTTTGTCATCTCTCACGATCACCACTTGGTGGGAAGATGGAATAGAGATATAAATCAAAAAAGCAAGCGCGTAAGGATTTAAACTCCTTTGGGCACCGTTCTATAATGCTGCAGGCTGAGTAAGAAAGCGAGTCTTGCCATCTGGTTTAAATTCCATCACAAAAGGGATAATTGAGACAGACTTTTATCAAGGAACCCAAGCAGGTTAGATCCACAGCCATTCATTTCTCCAGGCCCCCCAAAAAAAGCTGTCCATGGAGGGAAAATTAATATATCACGGAAGAGGCTGTACATTTTCAATGCCACGCGCATACCGGGCCTGGGAGAATAAACACCATCAGTCTTTATTTTGGGGCTATTCCAGCTTAGGTTTATCATCATAATGGATTGGAAGCATCAAAGTCAGCGGTCTTAATACAGAAAAAAGAATTTGGAAAAATGTCTTCTCTTGGGCATTCAAGCAGCCGTTCTGCTTAAAACTTGGCTGAACGAATGTCTCTTGTTTGTCAAAAGCCGTGGTATCAAGGATGGTTTAGCAAGCTAGCTGCAATGATGTATTTATTTATTTGTTTGTTTGTTTTATCCACTCAGGGACTATTTAGCCACAGTTGCTCCTGGAATTGTAGGCTGACATGGGATGGTTGAACCCAACAAGGAAGCGAAGTAAGAAGTATCTTTCTGAAAGAAATTTAAAAAGAATTCCAGTGAGACCCAGTATGTTCAGATCTTAAGCCCAATCTCTCAGAGGTTTCTAACTTTTTCAAGATAAACTGCTAGGTTTAATAGAGTAAACCCACTAGATCAGGGGTCACCAACCTTTTGGACCTCAGGGACCACCAAACTCATTATTTGAAATCCCGCGGACCAGAGACCCTGGGAAAATCCCCGAAGAAGTCTGCAGGAAAATTTTCCATCTGTTTTCCTACCAATCGATTATTCTTTATTTGGGATCTCAGGATACCGTCTCCAGCTCCGTTCTCAGGGGGAGAGAGAGAGAGAGAGAGAGAGAGAGAGAGAGAAAGACTTTTGGCTTCATGCAAGGAAAGCAGCAGAAGCAGCAGAAGTCTGTGTTTCTCTCCTCCAAACTCTGCCAGAAACCAGTCTTTGCCAGTGCAGCCTCTTGGAGCAGGATGCCTTGCAGGGTCCCAAAGACTCATTTCTGGCGGAGTTTGGGGGAGAGAAAGAAAGACTTTTGCTGCTTTCCTTGCGTGCAGCCAAAAGCAGAAGAAGAAAGAAGCAGAAAGAAGCAGCCCGGTGGCCAGGTGAGGCGCATGGGGTGAGTGGGGCAAGTTCCCCACCGCCCTTTCCCTCCTCCCTTCACTACCTTGTGTTGTTCACAATGCAAGTGACGCAATCCTTATGTTCCCACGCAGTCTGGATTAATTGCTTTGGGAGGTGCTTTGGGGGCAACATTTCCCTGCAGACCACCAAAATGTTCTCAAAGACCAACAGTGGTCCCCGGCCCACTGGTTGGCAACCACTGCACTAGATGTCCTATAACAGGGGTGTCAAACTCAAGGCCCAGGGGCCAGATCCAGCATGCAGGGTGCTTAGATCTGGCCCGGGGGGGGCGGTGCCCTGGAAACAGGAAAGGTTCAGCCTGTGGTGCCTCTGCCAGCAAAAACAGAGCTCTGTTTTTGCTGGCAGAGGGTTGCAGGAGGCCATCGCAGCTGAACTTGGAGCTCACGAGGACCATGGGTGGCCCTACTGAGCTCCACTTTCACTGGCAGAGGGTTGCAGGAAGCCGTCTCAGCCAAAAATGGAGCTTGAGAGCCCGCTTTCACTGGGAGAGCACTCGAGCTGCCACAAGCGCCCCTGACATGAATGATGTTGAGTTGGCCATGCCCACCCCAGCCCCCTGAAATCAAACACAACCCTGATGTGTCCCTCAATGAAATGGAGTTTGACACCCCTGACCTACAAGGTCCCTTCCAACTCTGTTAATCTGTATCTATATCTGCCTTGGCTGGATAGACTTTGGGTAGACCTTTTTTCCCCCAGCTTCACGGTCCTCAACTTATGACCAGTCCTCAACTTATGATGATAATTGAGCCCCAAATTTCTTTTCCCAAGTGAGACATTTTGTTAAGTGAGTTTTGCCCTGACTTTTCTTGCTGCAGTTGTTAAGTGAATCACTGCAGTTGTTAAGTTGTCACACGGTTGTTAAATGAATGACTTCCACAATTGACTTTGCTTGTCAGAAGGTCGCAAAAGGGGATTACCTGATCTTGAAACACTGAAACAGTCATAAATATGAGCCAAGTGGCTGAATTTTGATCACGTGACCATGGTGATGCTGCAATGGTCCTAAGCGTGAAAAACAGTCATAGGTCACTTTTTTCGGTGCCGTTGTAACCTTGAATGGCCGCTAAACAAACTGTTTTAAGTGGAGAACTACATGTATTGCAAACTAATATCTATTTGTTTGTTAAACTTATGGCCTCCTATGAAATGACAAGAGGTTGACTTTGGGCACTAATCAATACTTTGTTGAATCAAAAGTTTATCTCCCTCTTCAATAAACTGTTGCTCAGTGGTGGGATTCAATTTTTTTTACTACTAGTTCTGTGGTGTGGCTTGGTGGGCATGGCATGGATTGGTGGGTGTGGCTTGGTGGGCATGGCAGGGGAAAAATACTGCAAAATCTCCATTCCCACTCCAGGGGAAAGTTACCACCGGTTCTCTGAACTACTCAAAATTCCCGCCACTGGTTCTCTAGAACTGGTCAGAACTTGCTGAATACCACCTCTGCTCTTGCTTGATCAGACAGCTCTAGATATTTCAGATTTTTCTCCAACCTTTTCTTTCTAGGAAATGTTGTAGACAAAATGGGTGGTGACGGATTTCCAGAGAGATCTAGAAGAAGTGTTAATACTACTCTATAATGCCTCGGTAAGACAAAACTTGGAATACTGCATCCAGTTTTGGTTGCAACAGTGTAAAAAAGATGCTGAGATTCTAGAAAGAGTACTGAGAAAAGCAACAAAGATGATTAGGGGACTGGAGGCTAAAACTTATCAAGAACGGTTGCTGGAATTGGATATGTCTAGTTTGATGAAAAGAAGGACCAGAGGTGACATGACACCAGTCTTCCAATAACTCAGGGGCTGCCACAAAGAAGAGGGAGTCGAGCTATTCTCCAAAGCACCTGAGGGAAGAATAAGAAGCAATGGGTGGAAACTGATCAAGGAGAGAAGCAACCTAAAACTAAGGAGAAATTTCCTCACAGTTAGAACAATTAATCAGTGGAATTACTTGCCTCCAGAAGTTGTGGATGCTCCAACACTGGAAATTGTTAAGAAGAGATTGAACGACCATTTGTCTAAAATGTTATACAGTTTCCTGCCTGAGCAGGAGGTTGGACTAGAAGACCTCCAAGGTCCCTTCCAACTCTCTTATTCTGTTCAGCAAATTAGAGACATCCCTAGTAGTCAGGGTACATGGTGGCACTTTGGATGATCCATGGTACTTCTTATAGTCACTCACTCCCTTGTCACTTGCAACTGGATCACAGTCATGCATTCTCCATGAAGCTGCCCCTGTAGAGCATTCAGAAGCTACATCTGGTACAGAACACAGCTTCCTAACCAGTAATATCTATGGATATTTCATGTTGACCTCACTGCTTAAGGAGATGCACTGACTGCTGGCCAGTTTCTTGGTGTAGTTCAAGGTGCTGACTGTCACATTCAAAGTTCTGCATGGCTCGAGATTTGATCAGCTGAGAAACCCCCATCCCATATTTATCTGTCCAGGCAACCCATCAAAGAGGACCAATTCCTCCCAACATGATTGCCATCTGGTGGGGCTTTATCCGATGCCAGAGGAAGGGACAGCTTGATTGCCCATAGGGTTGTAAGCACGTGATTGCTTGTTTTTATTTTTTAAATTTTGATTAGTCCTTTTTTAGTTTTTAACATCTTTTTCTTTTTATTTCTGTTTTTATTTATTTTAAAACAACATTATTAGATAAGTAGACCCTTCCAAGATTGGGCAGCATAATATACACACACGAATAAATCCAGGTTTTCCTCCAAACGATGCCATTTATGTCTAAGCAGTGATTTCAAAAATGTTTAAAATTAAAACTATCTTTTTGTTCAAATTAAAGCCAACCAACTGGTTGCACAAAGCTAAAAATTAAGATATAATTTGGTAGAAAAGAGAAAATACAGCACAACCATATTAAATAGATTCTTCCTATATTAAAGGTAATTTTAATAGTTCTTTGTATGAAAGCAGAAGCCCAATCATTTTTTTTTCCTTAAATAAGGTCAAGCTGTAATTTACCACTGAGCTAGTTCTGAAGCCTGCCAGAAACTTATTTTTCTCAAAGAATATAAAAGCTGGGCTTTATAGGAGTTGATCCATGCTATATTATGAACATGCAAAAAGAAGAAAAGTTTTGTTTTAAAAGAAATCAGCAGACAAAATACAGAGTCCAAAATAAAAATAACTACACAATTACTTCCACTCAGTGCAGGAAATGTTGGACCTTCTTAAATAGCGACTCCAGCTGCATAGAAAATGGCTTTGAAATTAAATTTAAAAGAAATTAAAAAGCTATTTGCAATAGGTGAGAGAGTTTTGCTATAGAAAGACAGAGAGAGGGCATTGCTTATGTCTTAATTCCAGAGACAAATGTAAGAAGAATCCCGCAGGATTATACCACATGTTCGGGTGCCTAGTAATCCATCACCAACTATGGGAAGATCTCGCCAAAAATAAAAAGAGGACCCCTTGCTGAATAACGAATAGGATAACCGAAATTCATTGCTGGAAATTTAAACTGTAATTTAAACACAAGGATCTCTCTTTAGGATAGAAATTTGTGTTTGGGTTCTTCTCACAGTCATTCACTACCTAATGACTGTAACCCTTGCAAGGTAGTCCAGAGCACAATCAGAAGGATTAACTTTATCTTTATTGTAAGGTTACATTAACAGAATCTTGCAAGATTGAAAGAGCATCTCTCTCCCCTCACCTTCACAATCCAAGAAACTAGCGGGGGGTCTCTTCTGAGAGGTTTCCCATGCTCTTATTTCTTAAGGAATACCTCGCTTAATGACCACAGTGATTTGCTGTGACAAGAAAAGGCTTAAAATCAGGTGTGGTCACACGACACTTCACTTAATGACCAAACCACAAATTTTCCAGTCCCTGTTGTGGTCATAATTTGAGGACAACCCATAGGTAATTTTTTTCCTATAAAGATCTACCCTTAATTTGGTCTTTCAAGTTTTCCAACAGCGAAGATTAGATAGGGTAGATAAGGTAAGGTAACATGATCAGATGAGAGGAGAGTTAAGAGGTCCTTAGGATCAGAGGTGGTATTCAGCCGGTTCTGACCAGTTCTGGAGAACTGGTAGCGGAAATTTTGAGTACTTCGGAGAACTGGCAAATGCCACCTCTGACTAGCCCCACCCCCATTTATTCTCTGCCTCCTGAGTCCCAGCTGATTGGCTGGGTCTTCTTTGGTTGCCCTGCACAGGAGAATGGAGCTGGAAAGCAGGTTAGTGGGGTGGGGAGGGAATGGGGATTTTGCACTATCCTTCTCCTGCCACGCCCACCAAGCCACACCACGCCAACCAAGCCACACCCACAGAACTGGTAGTAAAAAAAATTTGAATCCCACCACAGGACAAGACAGGACAGGACAGGATAGGGGAGAGGAGAGGAGAGGAGATGAAAGGAAAGGAAAGGAGAAAAGAGAAGAGAAGAGAAGAGGAGAGGAGAGGAGAGGTGAGGAGAAGAGAAGAGAAGAGAAGACTTTCTTGTCATTTTTTGCTGGCACACATTAAAAACAAAATTCTGTTGATCCTGACAATACTACAGACCCTGCTCAAGCATCCATATATGCCCTGCCCTGGATAGAAGGAAGTGAAGTTCCAATAATCTTTTCTGCCGTCCTTCCCACTCTCTGCCCTGCCTTCCTGTCCGAAGCAACATCACCACTGCTGTGTGGGGGTGGGAATCCTCAAAGTATCATTAGGAGGCCAACTGTGGCTTGCACCTCTGGAGTTGAGAATCCCAGACAGACCAGTCATTCTGGGGAAGAAAGTTTGAGAAAGTTCTGGATGAAAAGCTCCAGATACTTTGAGGCTCTTCCGTTGTTTCCCAGCCCTCTGTGTTCACTTGCACTCCACAAATGGAGTTGTGTGGCATCCAACCTCGTCCTCTCCATTATCTACATCAGCATGACCAATTGCTCAGAAAAATAATCATGGCATTTAATAAAATAAAAATACCCCCCTATTCCATTTTCCCTGCAGCTCCTGGCTGTACTTCTCCTTAATAACAGCACTCACTGAACATTTGTCAGGTGCAAACCGGAGCTGAGTACGAGAGCAAGCAGGGAACAAGACTCTGCAGACCTACCAGCCAATCAATCTTAAGAAGTTGCTAAGTGAGAGATGGGATATAATGTAAGCCATTATTTCTTCCTTATGCATGAAAATGAATTATTCAGTAAAGATTTAGACTCCTTTTTATTACCATGTTGAATTTATGCCGCATACAAACCGTAAAGGCAGGCTGGAAATTGCTTTGTGCCTCCTCCTTCTCTTGCCTCTGAGCTTGGCCATGGCTTGCTCTTCTTTTGCACCTGTCTGAGTTCCTTGCCAGGATCAGGGAGGGTCTGCAAGGGGGTCAAAAAAGTCAAGATGGTGGTTACCATTGAGCAATCTAAGACCCACCCTTTCTTACAGGGATTTAATTCCTTCCTTTGCAGGTACACCTGCAGAATTGAGGGCCATTCTCATACTACACCCAGAACGAGATTAACCCTTGCCTGCCTGAGTACCTGCTTACTCCTCTTCAGGGATCAATGCCTGCTTTCATCTGACACCTCTGATCCCACCCTCCATTTTATGGATGGATTACTGAGTTTGCATTCTCTTATACCCAGTGAAATATCATGAGCTCAAAACAATTGTATTTTCCAGGCTGACTGAACTCCCTTTTTAAGAAAAAAATCATTGCAGTTTATTATAAGATAAAAATATAAAATGAAACAAAAGTTTGAAAGCTAAGAGAAGGAAGAAGAGAAGAAGGAAGGAAGGAAGGAAGGAAGGAAGGAAGGAAGGAAGGAAGGAAGGAAGGAAGGAAGAGAAGGAGAAGGGAGGGAGAGAAGGGAGAGAAGGAAGGAAAGAAGGAAGGAAGGAAAGGACTTCCAATTTTCTTCACTGTGGTAGGATACAAACAAAAATTAGAACCCTAATCTTTTGCTTTATATTTCTGAACTTTTCAAGTGTTTAGAAGTCATTTTAACCATCCATTCTTCAATTGTGGGAATAGGCTGACTCAAATTTCTGACCCTATGCCTGGGTGAAAATCCTTCTTTCAGATTATTACAAGTAAAGAGTCCTCCAATAAAACTGGTTTATGCATTGTGGTTTAAGGCTTGGGCTGTGGTCTGAACCCAGCTGATGGTAGCTTAATAAATCACAACAAAGGCTGCTGTATACTAATGCAACCATGGATTCAGGACCGGGGTCAAGGTGTGAGAAATTTGGAGAATTTCTTAAGAAATTTCTAGAGACTTATATTTTAGAAGGATATGTTGGGTCTAGACTGGCCCACAGCCCCACTATTTAATGTGGCTTGAATTTGGAGCAAGAATTGGTCAGGTATAGCAGAAGATTAGTTCTGCTTTGGGATGACCATTCCAGAATCAAAGTAACGTTCAGCAAGCTACGCACCTTTTGGAAATAAAAATCTGCCTCAGTTACCCATTTGCAGGAATTAAAGTAGAATTGGGTATAAATTTGCTCAGAAAAAATTCCCTTTCTTCAACCAGGCCCTTCCATTCCCTTCTCTTCCCTCGCAATCTTTGAATGACTAATGCCCAGTACAGTGGTTTTGTGTTAACTTATGACCACAGTTGAGTCCCAAATTTCTGTTGCTAAGTGAGGTAGTTGTTAAGTGAGTTTTACAACCTTTCTTGCAGTTGTTAAGTGAATCACGGCAGGTATTATGTTAGTAACACGGTTGTTAAGTGAATCTGGCTCCCTCATTTATTTTGCTTATGAGATGGTCATAAAAAATGATCTCATGACCCCGGGACACTGCAACCGTCATAAGTATCAGAGTTGCCAAGCATCTGGATTTTAATCTTGTGACCATGAGGATGCTGCAATGGTCATAAGTATGAAAAATGGTCATAAGACACCTTTTTCAGTGCCGCTGTAATTTCAAGCGAACTGTTGTATGATGAGAACTACCTGTATGAAGGTGCCACTGCATCTCTTTTGAAGCTTTAAGGCCAGATTAATGGGTGAACATATTTCCTTGACTGGCATGAAGAATGTAGAACAATCCTTGTGAAATCCATGCCTCCAAATCCATAGACTTCTTCATCTCTTTCTTTCTCCTCAGACCCCACCAAATCATCCTGATAGCCATAAAAAGCCAGGGAAATCTGACTGGAGAGATATTTAAAATGCCGGTAAAGTAAAATAATAAAATCAAATAAATCAAATTCCTTATTGTGCCTGAGCATGCCAACGGAGCTAGGACATAAATCCTGTTTTTCAAAACCACAGTGTTTGCATTCCTCCATTTTGTTAAACTAAACACGCAGGATGGCTTAAGAGTAGCTTTATTAGGCTGGCGTCCATGTCCTTTGGTAGCTGTTCTTTGGGAGGGCAAAGGTTATTTCCAACCAAACAGACATCTCTACCTGTCCTGAATATTCATAAAACATCTCTGTCAGACTTTTGCTGAGGCCCCCTTGGCCAGAGTTAATTAATCAGAGTTTTAATTCATTATATAGTTCATTATATAGAATCTCCAGATTCTTTCTGGTGAATTGGGACCAGAACAGAAGTGGTATTCCGGCAGTTCTGACAGGTTCTGGAGAACTGGTAGTGGAAATTTTGAGTAGTTCGGAGAACCTGCAAATACCACCTCTGGTTGGCCCCATCCCCATTTATTCACTGCCTCCTGAGTGCCAGTGGATTGGCTGGGTCTTCTTTTGTTGCCCTGTACAGGAGAACGGAGCTGAAAAGCAGGTTAGTTGGGTGGGGAAGGAATGGGGATTTTGCAGTATATCCTTGCCCTGGAGTGGGATGGAAATAGGGATTTTACAGTATCCTTCCCCCCCCATGCCCACCAAGCCACACTGCACCCAACAAGCCACATCACACCCAGCAAGCCACGCCCACAGCACCGGTAGTAAAAAAAAAATTGAATACTATCACTGGACCAGAACCTTCATTGTTAAATAATGCCCTCATTAAGTGAGTCAGTATGTGATTGCACCCAATTTTACAACCTTTTTGCAGCGGTCATTAAGCAAAACAAGCAGTTGTTAAGTGAATCTGGCTTCCACCATTGACTTTGCTCGTCAGAAGGTGGCTGGAAAGGCCACAAAAGGTGATCACATGACCTCAGGATACTGCAACTGTCATAAATACATGGAATGCAAGCTGCTTCTTTATCACTTTTTCATTTCTCTTTCTTTGCACCTGTTTTCCTTTATTCCTTTTTTAAAAACTTTTTTTCTTTCCAAATGTATTGTTTTTATTGCCTTAAAATTTTTTATGTAGGTAGAATCATTTGTTCGTGAAGCAGCTGGTGGTTGATTTGGCAATTTGAAGGATGCTAAAATGTATTTCCAAGAATTTTCTAGGAACTGAAGGACTTGCCACTCTTCTGAGACAGAACATTTAAGCTTGTCTGGTATTAATCCAGGTATTTTTTTTAAAAAAAGATATGTATTGACATGTTACCAGTTTCATTACAGTAGATAATGCATTATACGAGTCCCTCCCAAAAGGTAATTTGGTATTCAGAATAAATCTGGTTCTGTATGAATGCCAACACAGAGGCTGTTATTACATGTGAATTGATAAAGTCTCTTTTGAATTAAGCTGAGCTTGGCATGTTATGGACACACCATGCATTTTTCTAGGCAATAAAAAAAAAGAATAGTTTGCCATAACCTTCCTTAACAGTTTTTTTTAAACCTTTTTAGTCTACCAATTACCATTCTGATATTAGTGTAGGTTTGCCATCCAAGGACTAACCAGATCTGACTCTGCTTTAGTTTCTGAAGTCAGCCAAAGCAGTCTAGGGACTGCTACCTGGGTGGGCATTGCAGTTGATACTAGATTTAAAATGAATTCACAAGCTGTGTGAATTTTAAAAACAATCCATTTGTTATACATATTCTTGCAAGCCACTGAATGTATAATATGGTTTTGATCACCATATTATAAAAAAGGTGTTGAAACTCTGGAAAGTGTGCAGAGAAGAGCGACAAAAACGATTACAGGGCTGGAGGCTAAAACATACAAACAATGGTTGCAGGAATTGGGAATGTCTGATTTAATGAAAAGAAGGACTAGCAGTGACATGTTAACAGTGTTCCAATATTTTAGAGGCTGACACAAAGAAAAGGGGAATCAGCCTAGCTTCCAGAGCACCAGAAAGCAAGACAAGAAACAATTTATGGAAACTAATCAAGGAGAAAAGCAACCTAAAACCAAGGAGAAATTTCCTAACAGTGAGAATAATCACCAGTAGAATGACTTGCCTCCAGACAGAGGTGGTATTCATCAGGTTCTGACCAGTTCTGGAGAACCAGTAGTGGAAATTTTGAGTAGTTCTGAGAACCAGCATATACCATCTCTGACTGGCCCCACCAACCCCATCTCTTCTCTGTCTCCCGAGTCCCAGCTGATTGGCTGGGTCTTCTTTTGTTGCCCTGCACAGAATGGAGCTGGAAAGCAGGTTACTGGGGTGGGGAGGGAATGGGATTTTGCAGTAACCTTCCCCCAAGAGTGGGGAGGTGTTAGGAATGTAAGTCACCTAACAGCTATTTGGGTTGGACAATATATAAACCAGGATAGACATTTTAATACTGTCTCTTTAAGAGAATCCTAAAAGTGTAATTGGGTGTGGTTACTCAAACGGCCATAAGATGGAGCCAGAAACCTGGGTTGTTTTAGTCTTAGTCTCAGAAGAAGTCTCAGTGAGTCTCTGTTTTTCTTTTGTTGGAGAGTTTTGCCGTTCCTAATAATTGACTGCTATTCCTGGATTTGATGTAAGTCTGATACTGAACTGTTTTTGACACTGAACTTTGTTATTGGATTATACCTGGATGAAAACTGACTGATTTTACCTGTGAATGACTTTGGACTGTGTTTGAACTTTGCTTAAATATTTCTGGAAGTAAAAACCTACATTTACTGTACAGGGTATCTGTGTGCTGTGTGTGTATTATTCAAACACTACTCTCAATGCGTCTCCCTCTATGCGCTCATTCTCCTAATGGGGAATTACCTCAACAGGAGGGAATGAGGATTTTACAGTATCCTTCCCCTGCCACGCCACCAAGCCATGCCCAGCAAGCCACGCCATGCCCACAGAACCTGAGGTAATTTTTTTTGAAAAATTGTGTGGAGCCGTGTGGAGCCATCCTGGAAACAGCGAAGGAGTATCCTGCAGTGCCTCTGCCAGTGAAAACAGAGCTCAGGAGGGCAGATTCCCCCCCACCAGCTCTGTTTTCGCTGGCGGGGGGTTGCAGGAGGCCATCTTAGCCGAAAAAAGAGCCCAGGTGCCCCGACACAGGTGATGTCAATCTGGCCACGCCCTCCCTGGCCATGCCCCTCCAGTCATGCCCTCCTGCCCCCCCAAGGTCAAACACAACCCTGATGCGGCCCTCAATGAAATCAGGTGTGACAGCCCTGATATAGGACTTCTGAGAAAATACATTCTGCATTAAAAATTTGCAGGTGTGTAGGTAGTCCTCAGAGTACAGTTCATTTAGTAACCATTCAAAGTTACAGCATCACTGGAAAAAGTGACAGGCCCATTTTTCACACTTACAACCATTACAGCATCCCCATGGTCACATGATCAAAATTCAAATGCATGGCATCTGACTCATATTTATGATGGTTGGAGTGTCCCAAGATCATTGGATCAATATGGGGAACCCAGATTCACTTAACAACCGTGTTACTAACTTAACACCTGCAGTGATTCACTTAACAACCGTAGCAAGAAAGGTCGTAAAATGGGGCAAACTTCACTTAGTAAAAGTTTCGCTTAGCAGCTGAAATACTCAAAGGCTCAAAGTCATAAGTCAAGGACTACCTGTGTCAGATTTAACCTTTTCTTGCAAGCTGGAGGTCCCCATCGAAAGTGCTTTGTGTCTGTTGAAATGAAACACACATTTTTTGGATGAAAAGAGCGCATTTATTTATTGTTTTCTTTTTTTCATATCCCCTCTTCGTTCTAAGATGCCTGAGAAGCAAAATGAAAATCTTCCCTTATTTTATCCTTGGAGCAAGAACCCCACAAGAAAAGTATGGCTGTGAGAAAGTGTCCAAACTTACACAATAAACGCCAGGGTCAAGTGGAGACCTAAACCTGCATTTCTTTGTCCTATTAGAATGTGGAAACACTTGCAGGGAGAAGCACGCAGCCAGCAGATAAATCAGCACCGAGCCGAACACGGCTGCCTGGTGCAGATTACGTGGTTTCACAGTGCAAAAATATACTAGAAAATGCACGTCCCTAAGAAATCGTGATGGGCCTACAGCCTTTAAAAAAGGAGAAGAAACGATTCAATGGTAGAAGAAGATAAAATTACAACATGATTCCTTTAGCATCAAAGCAATGTGCTCTTCTTAATGGAGTTGCAAGAATACTTTCACCCTTCCAGTTTCCTCTTTGGGAAGAGAGTAGATTAAACAGGACTTTGATCTGCTCTTCCTAGGCACTCTCAAGAACTATTTTTCAACAAATATAGCTCAAACTTTCATCACCGGAAAGTAAAATTAGCTCTTTGCAGAATTCTTCTGGATGTTTCTCATCTGTGGCTTCTGAGGCAAGTCTACAAAATATTCCGGACTTATTTCAAATTATAGTCTGAACCTACTATGGCTTTCTGAATAATCTTATTTGATTTTACAATCCTTGTTTCCTATGTTTCTGAAAACAGATATGTAGAGTTGTAGAGATGTGTAGAGATCAGCCAAATAAACTTTTAGAACGTCTTAATGCAGATAGAAAAACCTGAAAAGGGAATACAATTCTAGTTTATCTGGGTAAGATTTTAAATCTTCTTGAATCTGGTGGCCTTCAGATGCAACTCCCATTAGCAACTCCCATTAGCTGGGTGGCAAAATAACTGAATTTTAGCAGCAAAAAATTCTTTTTGCCTCCTCCACCATCATCACGAGCCTAAATTAGGGTGAAAATGGGAGCAGAAGCTCCCCGCGAAGCAGTTACCCCTATTATACCAGCCCTGAATCTGATATCCCTTACACTGCCATATTTTTAAAAAAAATTAAATCCCAGCTTTATTATTTTCATAAATAACTTAAGGCATGAACATATCTAATATTTCTCACTCCTCTTATTTTCCCCATAACAACCACCCTGGGAGGTGGGATGGGCTGAGAAGGAGTGACTGCCCCGTCGGTTTTCATGGCTTAGGTGATGCTAGAATTTAGTCTTCTAGTGATTGATCCAAAGTCACCCATCTTTGGACCAATCACGCCTAAGGCGAGACTACAACTCACAGTCTCTCTCGTTTCTAACTGGGTACCTTAACCATTGGACCAAACTGCGTCTTGTGCCATTACTGTATCACTGGATAGCCAGCTGATCAGATAACTGAGTTGCTGCCCTGTTAGGCAATACCTATCTATGATATCTATATATATAAAAGCAAAATACCACTCACGCGTCATCACAAAATCTCCAGAACCGTAATGCCTATAAACTTGAAATTTGGCATGTATGTTCCTCTTGGCTTCTAGGTGCTCACTAAGAAAGGATTTTTCGAAACGACCATTGGAGCATTAGTATTTCCTAAAGTATTATTAACACCCTCTGATGCTAAGGAGTTCTACGCCTCCTCCCCACCTGAAAAGAAATCTGTTCCAAATGCAAAATACAAGCAGAGGAGAGGAGTTTCAGTTTCAGTTTCAGTTTCACAGCAGCAACTAACTGTTACTTTACTAGCTTGTTACTTTAGTACAGAACAATTGAGCCACTCCCAGGCTCCTTGCTATCTCCTTCTCGCTCACACAGCAAATACTGCTTCAGTTTCCAAACAGCCCTCAACTCTCTCACACACTGACAGGATGCTTGTAGGCAGAGGGACAATTTTTCCCCTTATGTTCCTCCCCCAAAACTAAGCCCAATCACATAATTTCGTAGCAAAGCACGGGTATCGAGCTAGGACTGAATAAGCCACGATTGATTCAGTTTGCATACTATGTGGATCTTATGCTATGTTTAAGAAGCCAGTACAACTGGGTTTGCACAACACCCAGTCCAAAACAATGGGTGACTATGACTGCATGTGAAAGGGGACATCCAGCCAATATAACACTGTATAGTTCAGCCTTTGGGTACATGTGAATTGAGCCCAAAACTAAGCCAGTTTTTTTTTTAATTTACACATAGATTTATTTAAATTTGCATCCTACCTTTTTCTCAGAAACAAAAGGCATTTGCCATCTGTTGCCATAATTTGTTTGTTGATAGAGCGTGGAAAGTTGCAAAATACGGCTTGGCCTTCTGGGATAGGGTTCCCCTTGAGATCCCCATGGCTCCCCATCCTCTTAGCTTGGGTGCCCCTTTCACTGATATCATTCATTGGTTGGATGTTTGCAGGTTTTCCATATTCACTTTTCCTCCTCCTCCTCCTCCCCCTCTTCCAGCAGGATGTTATCCCTGACCTCCCCACCAAAATGACAAGGATGCCCACAAATTTTTTATGTCCCTACAACTTGCTACCTCCCCTCCCCTTCATTTCTGGTTGTTCTTTTCCATTTTAATTACTTTCCCATCACCGAGTGCGGCATGCCAAATTTATTGGGACAGTTCATTCTCCGACAGTTATATTTTCGTAGCAGGATGCAAAAACCACATCAGTTCGGTTTTCGCATTTCAGCATATTCTTCCAATTTGAAGCGCAGAGATACAGAAATTGCTATAACTATTCTGGCTTCCAGAATATCTGATGCCAGGGCTTCATATTATACTGCGATGTTGCAACCATAGACCCACTCACACCCACCGCGTTTATCACTCTGCAACGTGCAGCTATTTCCTCACCTTTGACTCGCAGATTTCATGGCCAGGAAAACAGCAAGTTATTGCCATTCCTGATGGACTTTTTCCTTCCGGTTGTAAAAAATGTTAATTAATTGTTGTGAAGTACTCATCCTACTTTTGCTAAACCTCCATACAAGTTTCCCTGTTTGGCAAATATTGTCTCTTTGGGTAGTAAGCAACTTTTTGTTTTCCTGGGCTTGTTTGTTTATCCAGAAAAAAATCAAAACAATACCGATAACCTCCTGCGAACTGCCATTATTGTTCTAAGAAGTAACAAGGGAATGAATTTAGGTCAATATCTGTGTCTGATAAGATTGTCTTTTTTTTTCTTCCTCCTGATAGACTTTGGCTTTAGCAACTATTTTGGGCTCTGTCAAGTAATAGGCTAATGGCAAACAAGGGATGGAGTGCAGTTCTGGTCTCTGTGTTCCAGTGATGCTTTTTTTTTAAATTTAAACACATTATAATAGCCACCTTTTTAGTCCGCTTTGAATTTTGAGGCTCTAAACTTGTGGGAATAAAGCCATGAAGATCAAAGCAGACTAGAAATGCTAGGTGATAGTTGGGCTGTCTAATCTTTGTGCTCTGTAATAATTTGGCAGCTTTTATAACACTGAAATCTTGATTTCACAAATCATGGGGAGGAAAGGCCCATTATGAAAGCCCCCCGTTGGCTACATCCAAATTGGTGCTGCTCCAACATTTGCATCCCTTTAGATCCATCCGATGCAAATAACATAAAAATGTCAATTACTTCATTCCACAAATTATGCAAACAACAGGATTACATGCCGGCTTCAGGGACAACAGACTTTTGCTTTAGAGCAGGGGTGTCAAACTGGATTTTTTCCAGGGCTGGAGCAGCATTGTAGTTCTCCTCCGAGGGCCAGTCGGGGGGAGGGGGGGAGAGGGGAATGGGATGGATGCCACCTGCAGCACCTGCCAGCCAAAAAGGGGTGCAGGGGGGCACCCCCCCATTTTGGCCAGCAGAGCAGAGGTGGTATTCATCAGGTTTTGACCAGTTCTAGAGAACCGGTAGCGGAAATTTTGAGTAGTTCAGAGAACTGGCAAATGCCACGTCTGACTGGCCCCACCCCCATCTCTTCTCCGCCTCCTGAGTCCCAGCTGATTGGCTGGGTCTCCTTTGGTTGCCCTGCACAGGAGAACGAAGCTGGAAAGCAGGTTAGTGGGGTGGGGAGGGAATGAGGATTTTACAGTATCCTTCCCCTGCCACCCCACCAAGCTACGCCCACAGAACCAGTAGTAAAAAATTTTGAATCCCACCATTGCAGCAGAGTGCTGCAGGAGGCCATCCAGGCTGAAAATGGGGCATGGTGAGACTGTGCGTGGCTTCCCTGCACTCCGTTTTGGCCGGCAGAGGTACCACAGGCCAGTCCTTTGATATTTCCAGGCCGGCCCCGCAAGCCATATTTAAGCACCCCACAGTCCGGATCTTGAATTTGACACCCTTGGTCTAGCAGAAAGTTCTAGTTGCTTGTTGGCCTCTCTTGATAGATCTGTTCTTGGAATGACTTTGTAGGAGTTTTGACACCTGGAGTAGACGAGAGCAGAATTATTATTTATATGTTGCTGTTTGGGGTGGACGGAGAACGAGAAAGCTTGGGCTGCGAAAGGAAGAAGGATTAATGAATCATGCAATAATTTTTTCAGATGAAGGGGGAAGAAAGAAACTTACCCCCAATATATCATGTTATTTTTAGCTCCTTTTCAGAATGGAATATCCCATTTGTGAAGAAATAGCTTTGGCAATTTGTGTGTGTTTGTGGGTACACACACACTTTTTCTTTTTTTACATGCGGAGCATATTTATATATAAATAGGCCTGTAAGAATCGTAGATTAAGGAATCTATTCATCCAAAAAAAGAGTTATGTTCCTGTCATCCTGCATAATGGCTGCCTGGTTCAGGGAGAAAAATGCCTTTTATGAGGATGTGCCAAGTGTCACATGGCGAAGGCATTAGCCAAGGGTTCTCTCCAAAGTTTCGGAGCTGTTTTTGAAATCAGTTTTGTGAAATTGAGTAAAGGGAGATTGACTTTCCCCTTGAGAAAAACTACAGAAAGACTACAACAATAACAGACCTTGAAGTTTTTCCTAACCTCAGCAAGCTGAAGATGCGTGGATTTCATGCTGGCTGGGGAATTCTGGGAGTTGAAGTCCACGCATTTTCAAGTTGTTATAGTTGAAAACATTTATCTGTATGCAGCCTCCGGGTTCCTCTGCATGCCTGTTTCTCAGAAACATCATAAAATTAATCCTGATTATTACAGAGCATAAAAAGTAGATCCCATAAATGCTTTTTAGTTACCTATCCTCCCTTTGAAATCTTTAGTATAGAGATAGGTACTGTTTTGGGCACAAGGGTACCTGGAATTAGGGAAGGATTGATGGGTATTCTCACAAATGGCTGATGATAGAGGGCATTGCAGCAATATAAATTTTAAAATACTCCACAAAACAGCCCATAATAAACTTTACATTGGGCACTTCTTGATTGCACGCAGAAATGTGTCTGCAGGCAAGTAAGTTTAATCATATTTTAATGCAGTAAATACAAGAGTAGACTACTGCACCCCTTGGAGTTCCCTATACAGTGAACTGTGGTTTTACAAATAATTATTTTTTTCTCTTCTTTCTCCTCTTCAACTTCTTCTTGCCTTCTTCCTCCACTTCCTCCTCCTCCTCCTCACCTCCTCCTCTTCCTCCTTCTGTTCTTCTTCACCTCTTCCTCATTATTTTCCTTCTTTTTCTTGTCTTCCCCTTCTTCCTCCTCCTTTTTCTCCTGCTCCTTCTTCTTCTCTTCTTCCTCCTTTCTCTTTCCCTCCTCTTCCTACTCCTTCCCCTTCACTCTCCCCTCCTCCTCCCCCTCCTCTTCTCCTCCTCCTTCACTTCTTCCTCCTACTTTCCCTACTCTCCTTCCCCTCTTCCCCCTTCTCTTCTTCCCTTCTTCTCCCTTTCTTCCTCTTCTTCCTTCTCTTATTCTTCTTCCTCCTCTCCTCCTCCTGGTGTCTGGTTTGTTTTCTATTATTTATTTACTAACCTATCTGATTTCTACAGCTGTCCAACTCAACCAAGTGACTCTGGTTATGTTGTTTTAATGTTATTGTATCAATGCTGAGCATCCAGTCAAATAAATAGTTAAAAAAAATGAAAGCTCCCTCTCCTTTCCAGCAATTTTTGAACTGTTAAATATTTCTTTCTCAATCGGATTTAATTAATTACCTTGGCCCACTGCAGATGACCAAAAACAGAACTGCTGCCTTTGAGCTGTCTTTTCATTTGAAGTTCCTGTTTGCTATTTCTGTATTACACTCTTGAGTTCAGAAAAGACTCAAACGGCAGCCAGCAAAGCTGTGAATTGCAGCCCCCTCTCTTCCTGTGATACATATCTTGTTTTACAGTTGCTTCTCCTTTGATAGTGGGACTAAAACCCAGGGAAAAACGAATTACTTGCTGAAACTGAAAGACCGCAGACCCTCACAGCCTAACTGAGATTCTCCTCATCCCTCCCTTAGCCCTGAAAATCATCTTTCTCCCTATTCCTTCCAAGATTTCAGAAATTATTATTTGAGAAAGAGGGGCCTATAGTTTTGTTTGGCGAGAAGAAGAAGAAGAAGAAAAAAAGAAACAAAACTTTTCACGGAAAGATCCGAATGCCATTCTCACCCGGTTCCCCTTAGCCAATGATGCAGAACAGGAGACTTGATTTGATAAAGCGATGAATATAAAATTTGGAACACCAGGGCGATGCTGATCGAGGGACCGGCGAAGGCCTGGCATGAGATGGGAATACAGGGGAAACAGCTGTGCTCAAGGAGAGACATATGAGGTGTTAGGGGAAAAACAGAAGGTCATCATGATCCATGAAAGTCTCAAAGAAATAATGACTGTAAGAGAAAAGAGCAGAATTGCTGAAGAGACCAGATGTTTCTACACCAAGACAATGATAGAACAGTAATTACCGAAAGACAGAGCATCCTTCAGATTCACAGAGCGGGAGAAGGAAAGAGATGCATGGCAGGTAGCTGAGGCCAAACAGGCCATAATAAGTACATATCCTGGGCTATTTATTTCACAAGCAACAGGTCATCCAGGGGAGAAAAAAACATTTTTTTAAAAAAAAACCTGAATGGCAATGTTACTAGGTTAACATGGTTACTACAAGTAGTCCTCGACTTACAGCCACAATTGAGCCCAGTATTTTCTGTTGTTTAGTGAGACAATTGTTTAAGAGAGTTTTGCTCCATTTTACAGCCTTTCTAGCCACAGTTGTTAAAGTGAATCGCTGCAGTTGATAAGTTAGTAACTGGGTTGTTAAATAAATATGGCTTCCCCATTGACCTTGTTAGAAGGTCACAAAAGGCACAATGACCCCGGGACATTGCAACCATCATAAATATGATAACAGATAATAGATCATCAGAGTTGGAAGAGACTTTGTAGGTCATCTAGTCCAACCCGCTAGCAGGAGACCCTACACCATTTCTGACAGATGGGAGTTCAATCTCTTCTTGAAAGTCTCAAGTGATGAAGCTCCCACAACTTCCGAGGGCAACTTCTGTTCCATTGGTTGATTGTTCTCACTGTCAGAAAGTTTCTCTTTATTTCCAGGTTAAATCTCTCCTTGTTCAGTTTCCATCCATTGTTCCTTGTCTGGCCTTCAGGTGCTTTGGAGAATAGTTTGACCCCTTCCTCTCTGTGGCAGTCCCTCAAATATTGGAAGACTGCTATCCTGTCTCCCCTGGTCCTTCTCTTCACTAGACTAGCCAAGCCCAGTTCCTGTAACCATTCTTCATATGTTTTAGTCTCCAGTCTCCTAATCATCCTGATTGCTCTTTTCTGGACTTTTTCGAGAGTCTCTTGAGTCAGTTGCCAAGCATCTGAATTTTGATCAAATGACCCCATGGGGATGCTATACAAGGTTGTAAGTGTAATAAATGGTCCTAAGTCATTTTTTTCAGTGCTGTTGTAACTTCGAACACTCACTAAATGAATGGTTATAAGTCGAGGACTACCTGTACAAGGATCAAAAGTCCTGTAAAACTCGATCAGTGGGTAAATACATATCATCTTCATCATTCTGGGTCTGGCGTGATTTTTCGATACAGGTAGTCCTCGATTTTAACGACCACAACGGGGACCAGAATTTCCATTGCTAAGCCAGGCGGTTGTTAAGTGAGTTGCACCCAACTTTACAATCGTTAAGGGTTGTGTTGTTAAGGGAATCAATGTAATTGTTAAGTGAGTCACACTGTTAAGTGAATCCAGCTTCTCCCATATTGATTTTGCTTCTCGGAAAGCCGGCTGGGAAGGTCACAAATAAGGATCATGTGCAGGGGTGGGATTCAAATGTTTTAACAACCGGTTCTGTGGGCATGGCTAGGTGGGTGTGGCTAGGTGGGTGTGGCCATGTGGCTGGGTAGGCATGGGTTTTTTTTTGGCAGCACTCCCCCTCCCGTTTTTTTGCCTCCTGGACCTCAGGGAAGCCTCCCTGGGGCCCAGGAACACAGCGAGGAGGATCCTGACGTAGTTGATCATTGGAACAGCTGATCGTTGGGAGGGGAAAAATACCTTAAGGAGCGACTGGGTGGGGGAGAATGCAGGCAGCAATGTTGGGCATACACACGATGTCATGCATGCGCGATAAGGACTGACTGGGCAGGGAGGGGAGGGGCCAACCAGGGGCACGATTTGCCAGTTCTCCGAACTGTGCAGAATCATAACAACCGGTTCTATAGAACCAGTCCAAACCGGTAGAATGCCACCTCTGATCACGTGTTCCTGGGACATGGCAACCATTGGAAATACACACCAGTTGCCAAATGGCTGGATTGTGATAACGTGACTGTGGGGATGCTGTGATGGTTGCAAGTCACTTTTTCAATCACTAAATGAATGGTTGTAAGTCGAGGAGTACCTGTTAGTCAAACCATGAATGAATTCACTCAATGCCCCCAGCTGTCAAGAAGTTTATTTAGCTTTGATCTGCCCCGTTGAATACACTCAGTCATTCTTGTTTACAAACATGGATTATAATTTAGCACCATTTATTGGTTTATAGTTAAATGTTTATCTTGTTTTCCTGTTTGGTCCAATGCTCAAGGCAGCTTGTGACAATTTTAAATTGAGACTAAAATTCATAGAAATTTAAAAGAACAAAATTAAAAACCGGTCATTACCATGCTTGGCTTTTAAGGTGTTTTGACCATCTTCCTAAATGACCCAGACAATGGTGGTCCACACAACAAACCATGGTTAAGTGAACTGTGGGTTAACACAATTAAACTGGATTCATCTGGGCAGGTTTCCAGACTGGGTTATTTCCCAGGTCCTTCTATTACATAGAATAAACATCATTTCTGGCTCCTGATGATAGATGAGGATCACATGAAGATAGCCGAAAACCCAAGATTGCTTTCTCCTTTGAAAGCCACTACAGAATCTTATGCTAATCTTTCTATTATGGTTGGTCTCATAATCAGCCAGATGTTCTGACTGGATATGCCATTTTGTCGACATATCGAGTAGCTGACCACAGAGAGTTGAGAGTGGGGAGTATTTATACCTTCTCTTGGGCTTTAAACTTGAGCTTCCTGTTCCTGCGCAAGAACATGTATTCTAGTGGCTGTTGTCAGACTCCCATGGGGCCATGTACAAATCCTAGGAGTTTGTCTGAGCTAAGTTTGGTTGAAGTTTGGTCTGCTGATGCAACGAAGGGGCTTGTTGGACAATTCCTATTGTGGCTAAGGGCTAATCCTATCTTTGTTCAGACCTTGCTGCAGGGAATTTGCTTATGAATAGAGCTATCTATCTCTTAAGTGCTGATATCTGCTGAGGGCTATTAAGAAAGGTGGTGGCTGCTTTCCAAGAGCATGTTTCTCCATTTCTCATCCAGGGAAATATAATATTCTGCCTTTTTAATATTACCTAAAATATTTCATTCTTCCAGGAGAGAGGTGGGTGCTAACTTTCGACAGGCTGAAATAACCAAAGGGGCCTTTGTTTGGGACTGTTTATGCTAGTTACCAAAAGGCATGATTTAAGGAACTCGGCAAAGTTCTCCATTCTTTTGTTATAGGTATTTAAATACAGTGCATTCTTGCCTGTGCTTTATGTGTTACTCTGCCTGTTTTTGACTGCATTTTATTCAGTTTTTGCCAGTTAACACTTTCAGATATTTGTCGATGTTTAATAAATAAGAACCCAGCTCTATTTTTCCTAGCTGCATGGGAAAGTGTCTGGGCTCGTTCTGATTTGGAAATAGGGGCTGACTGGGAATGTGCTGATGCAAACTAAACTGGAAATTATTCGCCATAATTTTTCCAACATTGCATTGTACTGTTCATGCTCAAATAGATTTTCAAGCTGGCTGTTTGAAAAGGAGAAATTAAACCCAGCCGTTTCTTGAAATCCGCTTTGCTTTGAAAAAGATTTCTCCTATAGCTTAACAGAGAAGTGATTGGATACCACAAATCTGCTGAAGAAAACAGAAGGGAATTTGGTTCTTGGATGAAAACACTGCATTAAGAAGCTAAGGGCCATTAGCCCAACATGCTAAGCCTGGCTTAGTTAGGCTAAAGTTACATATAAGCCTGGATTGGTGATTATGTGCCATTAAATCCATGCCAACTCTTAGCGAGCAAACAGGATTTCTTCAGAATGATCTGGAGAACTTGGTCTACAGTGGCATCCATCTCTCCCCCTGGTCACCTTCTCCTTCCCTTTGTCTGGAGATGGGTAAAGGTAAAGACTTCCTCTGTCCCGTTGTATCTGACTAAGAGGGTGGTGTTCATCTCTGTTTCTTATCCAAGAGAACCAGCTTTGTCCAAAGACATTTCTGTGGTTATGTAGCCAGCATGACTATACACCGAGGCTCACAGAATGCTGCTACCTTCCCACTGAAGTGGTACCTGTTTATCTACTCGCATTTGCATGCTTTCGAACAGCTAGATGAACAAGAGCTGTGGTAAGGAATGGGAGCTGACCCCATTGTGCAGAACTCGGGTCTCAAACCCAGATTGTCAGCTTTGCAGCATCTTTAACCACTGAATCATCATCCCTCCTGGAGATGGCTAAAATTGCAGATTAAATGCAGTCCCTTCTGCTTACCTTAGCTAAACATTTGTCCCTTTCTAGGTCAAATCGTCTTATGTGAAACACAGAAAAGGAATAAAAGACAGTGAGCCAAAAATGTCAGAAACATGAGATAAGAAATGGAAATATCGATAAATCTAGACTGGCACCAACACCATTCACTGTTCACTTAACTTAATGCTTCCCAATCTCAGCAACATTAAAATATGTGGACTTCAACTCGTAGAATTCATGCTGACTGGGGGAAGTCTCAGAGTTGAAATCTTTTCAATCATAATATTTTTCCAACCGATCTTTATTTTTAAACACATATTCTAGTGATAATGTAAAACCAACAATGGCACGTTTTTCAAATTGCACCATAGAAACATTTGACAGACTCCTGAGATCAAAAATTTGAAGTGGCTGGATTGAAGCTGAATTTTGGAATCAAGAAACAAATGAAATGATGTAAATGTAGTCCCTCAAGTCTGTTGATGGACAAGGCAAGAAGGAAGCAGACAATTTTGAGAACCAGTTTGGACCAATGGCCTAGAAACCAGGAGATTGAATTCTAGTCTCACCTTAGGTACAAAAGCCAACTGGGTGACTTTGGGCCAATCACCAGGAGACTGTGAGTTCTAGTCCCACCTTATGCCTGAAAGCCAGTCACTTTGAGCCCAACCTACCTCACAGGATTGTTGTTGCAGGGAAAATAGGTGGAGGAAGGAATATTAAGTATGTTCGCTAGCTTAAGTTAAAAACAATAAAGGCAGGATATAAGTAAATCTATATATATAAAAGTGAAATACCAATCATGAATCATCACAAAATCTCGAGAACTGTAAAGCCTACAAACTTGACATTTGGCGTGTGTGTTCCTCTTGACTTCTAGGTGCTCACTGAGAAAGGATTTTTTGAAATGACCATCAGAATGTTAGTATTTCGTATATTATTATTTACACACTCTGATGCTAAGGAGTTCTACTCCCCTTCCCCACCTGAAAAGAAATCTGTTCCAAATGCAAAATACAAGCAGAGGAGAGGAGTTTCAGTTTTAGTTTCACAGCAGCAACTAACTGTTACTTTACTAGCTTGTTACTTTAGTACAGAACAATTGAGCTAAGCCACTCCCAGGCTCCTTGCTATCTCCTTCTCATTCATACAGCAAATACTGTTTCAGTTTCCAAACAGCCCCCAATTCTCCCACACACTGACAGGATGCTAGCCAGATGAATACCGATGGATGCTTGTAGGCACAATTCCCCCCACCTCTTATTTTCCTTCCCCAAAACTAAGCTCGATCACATAGTTTCGTAGCGAAGCATGGGTATCGAGCTAGTACATAAATAAATAAATGTACAAGGTCACCCTACACAACCGTTTGAATGATTTCTCTTGTGAAAATAGTCCAGAAAAAAGCACACCCCAGAACCCTTAAAAAGCAGGACAATATTTGATTTTAAGGTTATGCCTGCCAGGCAAAGGGAGGAGGTAAGGACGAAAAAGAAGGCACGTAGGGGACTTTGAAAGCAGGCTTCCTTACCCAGCTGAAAAACTTTGCGTAGTTTCACTCCTTGCAAAGTTGCTCAGGCACAAGGTCTCCATTTTTTTTTCTGGTTTGAAGGAGAGGGACAAAATGAATTGTTTTGCCTGCATAAGGGGAAAACAATAGTGGCTTGGGGACAGACGGGACAATGCCTTTGCAAGCAACAACCAATATTTGCTTGCACTGCTTAATCAAAGGAAACTGGTACATTGATTTAAGACCTTTAAAATATCCTGTCTATCGAGCGAGTGCAATATTTGCTTTATCTTGATTAATTCATCAATTAAAAGCAGGGCACAATCTGCTTCAGGGGACAAAAGACTTGGTCAAGAGACGGAAAAACAAAGCCAAGGGAAGGGCTGATTTTTAACCAGGAATGGAGGGTAATGACGGGTTAATCAAACAACAGCTCACTCTTGGCGTTTTCATGATATGAGGGGTGAACTATGTGCAAGATAGACATAAAATATGTCGGTTGAATTCTTCCAATAAGTAAAAATGCAAGGAGCATTTGGGGAACGTGTGAAAGAAAGAGTTGGCATTTTGCTTCCATAAGTGGACTCAAATTGCCTGTATGTATAGCTGAGATGTAGAAATGCTTACATTCTAGCTATTTGAGAGGCAATTTGGTGTAGCGGTCAAAGAATCAGGCTAGATACCAGGAGACGTGAGTTCTAGTCCTGTTTTAGATGTCAAGCTACTTAGATGACCTTGGATGAATCCTCCACTCTCTCTCTCAGCACTAGGAAGGAGGTACAGATAGTCCTCAACTTACAACCATTTATTTAGTGATTGAAGTTACAACGGCACTGAAAAAAGTAACTTGCGACCACTTTTCATACTTAGACCATCGCAACAACCCCATGGTCACATGATCAAATATGGAGATTTGGCACCTGGTTCGTATTTATGACGGTTGCAGTGTCCCAGGGTCAAGTGATCCCCTTTTGTTACTTTCTCACAAGCAAAGAAAATGGGGAAGCCAGAATCACTTAACAACTGTATTAATCACTGAAGGGTTGATGCCACTTTATAATGCCTTGGTAAGGCCACACTCGGAATCCTGCATTCAGTTTTGGTCACCATGATGTAAAAAAGATGTGGAGACACTAGAAAGAGTGCAGAGAAGAGCAACAGAGAGGATTAGGGGACTGGACAGAGGTGGGATTCTACCAATTCGGATAGGTTCTGTAGAACCGGTTGTTATGATTCGGTGCAGTTCAGAGAACTGGCAAATTGTGCCCCTGGCTGGCTCAACCCCTCTCCACCCACCCCCTCCCCTCCCCGCCCAGTCACTCCTTATTGTGCATGCGCGACATCGCTGACTGCGTTTTGTATTTTTTCCCTTCCCAACGATCAGCTGTTCTGATGATCAGCTGCACTGGGATCCCCGTCGCTATCTTACTGCTTTGCCCCTTTTTGCTTCCTGGACCTCAGGGAAGCCTCCTGAGGAGGCGTTTTTGCTCCCAGGAAGCTTCCCTGAGGCCTAGGAGGCAAAAAAGGGTGTGTGTGGGAGGGCTGTGCCCCCCTCCTGCGGTGCTCTATTTTTTTGCCTTCCTGGGCCCCAGGAAAAGTTCCTAGGAGCAAAAACGCCACCCAGGGGGCTTCCCTGAGACCCAGGAGACAAAAAAAAAACAACTTTGGGAGCAGGAGTGGGATTCTACCAGTTTGCACCTATTCGCTAGAAAGTTATGTGGAAGGGAAAAGTGTGGAAGAAAAAGGTACACAAGCAGCAGGGATGACCGCAGCCTGGAGAGGATTGTCAGGAAAAGGCCATTCAAAAGTGTTGGGGATTTTCACAAGGAGTGGACTGAGGCTGGAGTCAGTGCGTCAAGAGCCACCACACACAGACGGATCCTGGACATGGGCTTCAAATGTCGTATTTCTCTTGTCAAGCTGCTCCTGAACACAAACAACATCAGAAGCGTCTTACCTGGGCTAAAGAAAAAAAAGAACCAGTCTGTTACTCAGTGGTCCAAAGTCCTCTTTTCTGACGAGAGCAACTTTTGCATCTCATTTGGAAACCAAGGACCCAGAATCTGGAGGAAGAATGGGGAGGCACACACTGCAAGATGCTTGAAGTCCAGTGTGAAGTTTCTACAGTCTGTGTTGATTTGGGGAGCCATTCATCTGCTGGTGTTGGTCCACTGTGCTTCATTAAGTCCAGGGTCAACGCAGCCGTCTACCAGAAGATTTTGAAATACTTCATGCTTCCTTCTGCAGATGAGCTTTATGGGGATGCTGACTTCATTTTCCAGCAGGACTTGGCATCTGCCCACACTGACAAAAGCACCAAAACCTGCTTCAATGACCGTGGGATTACTGTGCTTGATTGGCCAGCAAACTCGCCTGACCTCAACCCCATAGAGAATCTGTGGGGCATTGCCAAGGGAAAGATGAGAGACATGAGACTGAACAATGAAGAAGAGCTGAAGGCCGCTATTGAAGCATCCTGGTCTTCCATAAGACCTCAGCAGTGCCACAAGCTGATAGCTTCCATGCCACGCTGCACTGAGGCAGTCATTGCCACAAAAGGGGCCCAAACCAAGTACTGAGTACATATGCATGCTTATACTTTTCAGAGGTCCGATATTGTTCTATGTACAATCCTTGTTTTATTGATTGCATGTAATATTCTAATTTTCCGAGATTGTGGATTTGGGGTTTTCATTAGTTGTAAGCCATAATCATCACAATTATGACAAATCATGGCTTGAACTATCTTGCTTTGCATGTAATGAGTCTATCTCATATATTAGTTTCACCTTTTAAGTTGCATTATTGAAATAAATGAACTTTTGCACGATATTCTAATTTTTTGAGTTTCACCTGTATATCTAATCTATCTATCATCAATCTATCTATCATCTATATCATCTATCTATCCCTATTTCTCTATCTATCTATTCTATCATCTAACTACAGTATCTTTCATCTATCATTTATCTATCTCCATCTATCATCTATCATCATCTATCTATGTTAGTATTTGTATGTCAGTATCTATATAAAAATGGAGAGAAGCTGGAGAGAGAAGGCTTAACTTTCTTTCCTCATTGTCTTGAAACTTTTCCAATCATCCTGTACTGGTGATTTATCAACACTAGAACATGTTTTGTATAAGTGTGGATTAGCAATGTTTGGCTGACTCTAGATGATCTCAAAAGTCTAATTTGATTCAGACCCAGTTAATACAGTACTTGCAGTAAAGATCACGAGGGGATCCCAGAGCTATAGACTAAACTTGAATTTAAAAAAAAGAAACAAAACATCAGAAGTCAGTCAAGGCAAGTATATCTACTGCCAATAAAAGAACCATGAATATGACTGTGAAATCACCAGGAATCATATTCAATTCAAAGGCAATCTCATTTCACATGTACGTATTATTTTAGTTATTTCTGTCTTTCTATTCAGCTTGACTGCAAAACAACTCTGAGCATTCTGACTGTTTTGAACAAGCCTAGCTGGAAGCCAGACATTTCTATGGGAGGTAGATATATACACACATACATACAGTATATACAAAGTCTATTTTTCATATACATATACAAATACATATCTACATCTATACATAAAAAGGTAAAGGAGTCCCTGAAGCTTTTACTCCACTAGCCAGCCCTGTCCAAAGTTATTTCCATGGTAATGTGGCAAGCATGACATCACGGAGCGGGGTTACCTTCCCAGCAAAGTGGTACCTATTTATCTAGTTCCATTTGCATGCTTTTTTGAATTGCTAGGTTGGCAGGCGAGGATGGAAGCTCACTCCATCACGTGTTGGGTCTTAAACTCAGACTCTTAGTGTTCCAGGCAACAATCCCAGCATCTTAACCCCTGAGGCATCTTGCCACCCATATTATTATTATTATTATTATTATTATTATTATTATTATTATTATTATTATTATTATTATTATTATCTATATATGTTAATAGATATATCGTAAATACACACACACACACATAAAATTAGAGAGAGAGAGAGGAGAGAGGATGTTAGATAGATAGATTGATAGAGAAATAGATGATGAGAGATAGAAACAGAGATAGAGGTACGAAGATATAGATATGAATATAGTATAGTATACTTTCCCACCTAGCTGGGATGCTCCTTTCTACTTTTCTTCTTAGCTGACACATATAAATCAAGTGAGCCTATACATGTCACAGTGCAAAATTTGGGTGATGCATTATGCCTTCACAGCATCAGTAGCTTCCCAACAAGCAGAGTTTCTGTCAGTGTCAAAACTGGGAGGCAAAAAAACCTCCTAGAATCTGCCCTATGTCTAAGATATAAATAGGCCGAGGACGGAAAGGAAAAAGGCAGCCTTTAATTTATCGTTACTGTTATTTTATGACATTTTGAAAGCATCGGAATGCAGGATCTTTTTGAGTTTTTGATGTCTCTGTGTATCTTTTGAAAAACATAAATGCAGCCCGTTGGTCTTTCTCAGCAGAGGGAAAGAATATACGTACTTCTTGATTTATAACCAATTCATTTAGTGACTGCTCAAAGTTATGACGGTCCTGAAAAAGTGACTTAATATTAGTCCTTGCACTTATACCTGGCATCCTCACATTACATGATCAAAATTTGGACACTTATTTTTTATTGATTGATTGATTGATTTGATTTTTCAATCGCTGACAAGATAATAGGTATAGGAATTCTGTGTATGGAAATGAGAAAACCTGGAATCATGCTGTTCACTAAAAAAAGATGTTTCTAAAATGTGGAAAACTGAAATAAAACTTTTTACACAAAAAAAGAATAAATGAGTATGAATACAGGAAATAGGTATGAATAAATGGGGACAATAGGCGTGATTGTGCACTTATGCACGCCCCTTACAGACCTCTTAGGAATGGGGTGAGGTCAATAGTAAATAGTTTAAGGTTAAAGGAGTGGGGGTTAGAGGATGTAACAACAGAGTCAGGTAGTGCATTGTATTGTTGTAATACTCTTGTATTGTTACAGTTGAAGCTGAAGTAGTCATTAACTGGTAGGACATTGTAGCAGATAATTTTGTGTACTACACTAAAGTCCAACTGTAGGTGGTGTCCAAGCTCAAAATTTCTAGTCTGGTGGTATAGGGTATTCTGTTGCGAGCAGTTGAGTGTAGTACTCTTCTCATGAAATACTTCTGGACCCGCTCAATTGTATTAATGTCCGATACACAGTGAGTATTCCAGACAGATGAGCTATATTTGAGTATTGGTCTAGCAAAGGTTTTGTATGCCTTAGTTAGCAATTCTATATTACCAGAGGAGAAGCTTCGTAAGATTATATTTACAAGTCTTAATGCCTTTTTGGCAATGCTGTTACAGTAAACTCTGGCGCTTAGGTCACTTAATATGAATATTCCAAGGTCTTTGACAGAATGAGGGTCATCCACGAGGTCATAACTGCTTACAACAGTCGCAACATACCGGGGTCATGGGATTACCATTTGCGACTTTCCCAACTGGTTTCTGACAAGCAAAGTCAATGGGGGAAGCTGGATTTTTTTAACAACTGCATGAATCGCTTAACTGTGATTTGCTTAACAACCTCAGCAAAAGAAGATTGTAAAATTGGATACCACCCACTTCAAAACTGTCTTGCTTAGCAACTGAAATTCCAATCCCAAATTGTGATCATAAATCAAGAACTACCTATGGGGCATGGTTGGCAACTTTAAGCTGCATGGATTATAATGTCCAGAATTCCCTGCCAGTACACAGTATCCTGCCTTCCAGGGATATGTTGGGAAAAAAGCCATATGAGGGTCTTTGGGCCAATCACCAGGAGACTGTGAGTTCTAGTCCCACTTTAGGCATAAAAGCCAGTTGTGTGACTTTGGGCCAATCCCCAGGAGACTGAGCGTTCTAGTCCCGCCTTAGGCATGAAAGACAGCTAAGGGCCAATCACCAGGAGACTGTGAGTTCTAGTCCCGCCTTTGGTGTGAAAGACAGCTAAGTGACTTGGGGCTGGTCATTCTCTCTCAAACTTTTGTATCACTGTCATTGATATAAAAACACACCCCGCCCAAGCTCAAGAGGGAAGTCCTTTGCTTAAACCTGTGTTATATTTTGAGATCTTTAAAGTCTGAACTTCACCCCCATCTCTCTTGATGCCCCCTCCCCAAAACCATACAATGTCATAGTTTCCACTTTGACTTTTGGGCCAGTTCCTGCAGACCCCTTTGCAATCCTGTCAAGCATAAAGGGGATTTGATCCAGCAGGCCAAGAGATTTGTGTATTCACTGATCAGCGTTGCCAATAGGTTTTGCAAAAGAGTTGTCAATTGCTTCTTGTGAAATATTTTTTTTATTGCATTTTTATGCTATGGCTACTGTGACCATGTGCCTTTTATTATAAAGGACAGCCCTTTCTTTCCTAAAGCTGCCCTTTAGATTTCTTTATTTTTCAAAAACTCACTTTTGCCCTTTATTTTAGTCTTCTAATTTTTACTGCACAAAGGGCACCCCTTCATGTGCAGTCTTTCGCATTCATGTAGTTCATGAATTCACTCAATGCATAGAAACTGAGTGGCCTTTTAAAAATAAAATTATATTCAGGTAGTCCTCAACTCATCACCACAACTGAGATTAGAATTTCCATTGCTGAGCAAGGCAGTTGTTAAGTGAGCCGTGCCTGATTTTACATCCTTTCTTTAGCCACGGTTGTTAAGAAAATCATTGCAGTCATTAAGGGAATCATGTGGTCATTAAGTGAGTTGACTTTCCCCATTGATTTTGCTTAAAACCCGGCTGGGAGAATCACAAACAGCACTTTTCAGCAAAACTATGCCATAGTGAAAAATGGGTTCACACTTACGACTGACACATTTACTTAATGACTGCTGCAGAAATGTCATAAAATGACCCTGGGATGTTGCAACTATCATTAATCCTTGCCAATTGCCCAAATTTGATTACGTGACTGAGGATGCTCTGATGATTGTAACTCCGTGGCCCAGTTATTATTATTATTTTGTGCTGTTGAAATGTTATTAAACGTTATTAAACCAATGGTGGTAAGTCTTTGGGGTTTTAGATATTTTTATTAGAATGTGCATTTTTGTAAAGGTTTTCTTGGCTTTGGTTTTGAATTTTCCTTTGTTAAGCAAAGTTAAAAATACAAACTTTTTTTATTATAATTTCTTTCATATTTGCCCTTTTTTCAGCTTTGTCCTTTATCCTTTCCCAGAAAATATGGTCAGTGTGGCAACAGCAGATCCTGTATTGGGATATTCCACTCAGATGGGTTGATGAATCCTCACAAGAGCATTCAGCCTAAAAAGTTTGCCCTTTCTGGGTTCATAACATAGCACGTTGTGTGAACCCACTTAGAGGGACTTGGCCACTGTAGATACTTCAACCATTGCTGTTTATGAGTTAAGCCTCCATTGCTCATAGCAATGGACCCAGCTGGCTGGAGTGGTGAAAGTTTTGCTCTCCTCTGTACCTTCCTGGGACATTCAAAGTTTAGCTGCATTTTGAAGGGGTTTTTTTTCTGATTCTTTCATGTTTCTGAGGGCACAATAGCTTAAGTCCTGGTAAATGAGGATTATTTTATTTTATTTTTATTTTGTTATTTATTTGTACCCCACCTTAATCATTTTTATACATAACTCAAGATGGCATACATATCCAACGTGTCTTCCCCTTCTTATTTTCCTCACAACAACCCTGTGAGGTGAGTTGGGCTAAGAGAGAGTGACTGGCTCAAATTCACCCAGCTGGATTTCCTAGCTAAGACGGGACTAGAACACACAGTCTCCCGTTTTCTAGCCTGGTGCCTTAATTGTTAGTCCATACTGGTTATGGGAAACTGGTCATTTTTGAGGTATAGGAGAATTGCCTAATTTGAAGTCCCTTCTCCTCTAATAAACAGGAAGAGAATCAAAAAAGGCAAGATGGTAGCCACAGCCAATTCAGTGGAAGCTCTGCTGCTTTTTGCATGCAGAGGGATGCTCATAAGAAAGGGCAGAAATCAAAAAAGACTAGCGAAAAATAATAAACATGTGAATAAGAATTAAATATATTAAGAAGGGGATTGTTATAATAATTAGATATATTATGCATCAGAGGTGGTATTCAGCAGGTTCTGACCAGTTCTTGAGAACTGGTAGCAGACATTTTGAGTAGTTCAGAGAACCAGCATATACCGCCTCTGACTGGCCCCACCCCCATCTCTTCTCTGCCTCCCGAGTCTCAGCTGATTGGCTGGGTCTTCTTTGGTTGCCCTGCACTGGAGAACGGAGCTGGAAAGCAGGTTAGTGGGGTGGGGAGGGAATGGAGATTTTGCAGTATCCTTCCCCTGCCACGCCCACCAAGGCACTCCCAAGCCACATCATGCCCACCAAGCCATGCCCACCAAGCCATGCCCACAGAACCTGTATTAAAATTTTTTGATTCCCACCACTGTTATGCATAGTAGTATAAAGTAAATATGCTGATATTATAGTAATGAATATGTATTAATTGCAATTGTTATTGCACAGGGTATTTGTATCCAGATGTCACACTGTTTAAACGGAAGAAGGATTGTTCGTATAAAATAAAATAAAAAATTATTACAAGAAAAAAGAAAGGTCAGGGCTCCAAATTGCCTTTTTTTGCCCACCCTACATGGCTACAGCACCCTCTGAGTACAAGATGTGCTGCCCCTTGATACGTTTGTGGCTCCATTGGTGGATTCCAGATGCTAGTTTTCCAAATTCCAAAAGAGTTCCACATTTCGCATAAGGTATTTAACAAGGTGAAGTGTCAATCATTCCTTTAAAAATGTTTCAGTGCAACTTGTAAAAGAAATAATATACTCTCCCTTTGATGGATGTCAATCTGTGGGGAGCCGGGGATCAGGTAGTGTGATCTTCTGTGCGGTCTTCTAAATTGGCTTCACCCCTTTCTAAGGTAGTCTCTTTCAGTGGTATGCCTAGTAGTCCCAGGCCTGATCCTGCTTAACTCTTTTTGTGGTCGGCCAAGGTCAAGCCTGAAAAGTCTTGGAAAATTTAAATTAAATTAGTGTGAAATAGACAGCTACCACAGAGCAATTTTGCAGTGACAAGGAGCTCGTTTGCTCATCCATCTCTGTCTGTTTCATAATCGCACTCAAGGACAGTCAAACAAGATGAAACTGTGCTGCTAAAACCATTGATTTGGGGAAACTTACTATCTTTGGTTTTAAAAAAGCCAGATCTTCAGCTTCTCAGGTTTGCAGATGGGTGCTTCTAAATTAGGCATACCAATCTAACAGAATAACAGAGTTGGAAGGGACCTTGGAAGTCTTTTAGTCCAACTCCGTACTCAAGCAGAAAACCTTACACCATTTCAGACAAATCACTGTCCAGTTTCTTCTTAAAAACCTCCAGTGCTGGAGCATCTTCTGTAGGCAAGCCATTCCACTGGAACCCCGTCTATGATTAAATGAATCATGGTTTATTGAATGAAACCGATCCCATTCTACACCCAGAAAACACAGAACCATAAGTAACCTCACTGTACACCTCAGCACATTAGACTGATCCTCAAACTATCCTGTTTCATTTTGGCTTTAAAAATGCATCTAGGCCAGACCTGGTCATTTTATGCCCCCACCTAGGCCACATCTGTCTCTTTAGCTGTTTCTGTACAGCCCATATGAGGTCAGTTGGAAATTAGAAATCAAATGGAAATAACATTTTCTTGTAATTTTTTAAAATAGTTTTAAAATAATTTATTTTTAAATTTTAGTACCTAGAGCCTGGAAACAAGTCTTCACACTGAATCCATATGAGAGATCATACTGAATATTTCACCTATCCCAAGATGTCACTTGAAAAAAGTGCTTCCCAGATGACAAGCCAGCCCCTTCAGGATGCTTGAAAAGTGGGCCTTCTCCTTGCCTAGTTTGGAAGACGACATAAACATAAACACTCCCTTCTAGCACTGATGATGGGCCATGAAATGTCTGAAAGAAAACAACCAAACTCAGAGAACACCAAGGACTCCACAGTTCAACTCCATGCTATAGACATTTCCTTCTGTGGCCGCAGCTTGGAATCTGACCGATTATACAAGGTTGTCCAATCAAAAGACAGCAACTGCGACAGTGTAATTGAAGCAATTCCCATTTTTTGTGTTATTAAAAATAGAACTTGGATCACACCACAGTGGCTTCCATCTTGACTATTTTTTTAAATTATAATTTGAAGACATTGATATAATAACATGTACAGTTATGCATAGATTCAGAGACTTGCTTTTTCTATGACCTCCAAACCACCAAGAATCTTTGGATGAGATGCTCTACAAATCTCTGTAAAAAGGCATAAATATATGAATATTGACCATTGAAGATTTAAGACAAAGTAAGGCAAAAAGACACCAGAAGGGGCATTTAAAAGTTTAATATTTGTGTCATTACACATAAAGCATTTTTAACACAATTTATCCAATATATATTTGGATAATAATTTTTAAAATGTTGAAAAATCATTACTAGTCAGTTTCTCACTGAATTTTCTTGCTGGAAGTTGGCTGGGAAGGTCACAGAGGGCAAACACTTAATCCTGAGATGCTCCAACCATCCTATAAATACATGCTGGTTACCAAGTGCCCAAATTTTGATCAGGGGAGGCTGCAACGTTCCTAAGTATGAGGACCAGTTGTAAGTCACAGTTTTTCAGTGCTGTTGTAACTTTGAATGCTCACTAAATGAATAATTATAAGTTGGGGGTCTACCTGTAATTAAGAACCCAATTTTGTTTCGGAGCTGATGGAGAAATGCATTTCCAGATGCTCCATTTACTTTTGTGAGACTTGGAAAACTCAGCAGAAGAAATAAGAGTTTGATCTCTTAGGCTCTATTGCCATCTACTGACTGTTTCCTTTTAGTGCTTCAAATTGTCCAAATTCTTCCATTGGAAAGTGTTGTTTAGACCCGAGACTTTGCTACTGGTTTTCACAGGACTTTAAAGTCTAGTGAGAATTTGGTGGGCTTCCCTGAAAGACCCCAAAAATGAAGTCCACTCAAATCTAGACAATTTTCTATCATTAGAATTTTGAAATTCCTTGGTGTAGGGCAGAATATCTCAACCTTGGTGACTTTAAAATGTCTGGACTTCAACTCCCAGAATTCCCTAGCCAGCCAAGGCTGACTGGGGAACTCTGGGAGCTGAAGTCCAGATATCTTAAGATCTGCAAGGTCGAGAAACGTCCGGTGTAAGCTATTGAATCTGACTTCCTGTCAATGCAAATCTCAATGCAAATAACTGTGATGGATAGCTAGCCAACCTCTGCTTGAAAATACAGGAAAGCACATTTTTCTCCAGTACTTGGTTATTTTGCAAATCTACTCTTACTATTAGGAATAACTTTGGACATCAGTCTTGCTCTGATTCCAAACCACTCTGTCTTTTGTAATCTTTCCATCCTTCCACCCTTTAAGTCTGTGTTTATACAGTATGTCTAGATGGTTACTGAATTAATATTCTCTGTATCGAAAAATTAAATGAAGAGAGATATGTTTTTGAGTTAAATTGATAGGCACAAACTAATAAGAGAGAAAATCATATATAGGCAGTCCTCAACTTATGGATACAATTAAGCCCAACATTTCTATTACTAAGTGAGACCATTTTAAGTGAGTTTTGCCCCATTTTAGAGCCATTCTTGCCACAGGGGTTAAGCGAATCACTGCAGTTGTTAACATGGTTGTGAAGTGAATCTGGCTTCCCCATTGACTTTGCTTGTCAGAAGGTTGCAAAAAGGGATCACATGACCCCAGGACACTGTAACCGTCATAAATTTGAGCCAGTTGCCAAGCATCCAAATTTTGATCACGTGATGCAACAGCTGTGTGAAAACCAGTTGTGTCATTTTTTTCAGTGCTGTTGTATTAATATTACTCTTGTGTGCAAAAGTAGGTTTCTGGGAGAGGGTCCTGCTGACCCCAATCATTTAAATAACTAATTATTCAAATAATTACTTTTACACGATCTTGCCTTTGAAGGGTCTCTTTGGCTAAAGAGACAAAATGCTACTACTACACTTGTTCTTTCTCTAGAGAAAATCAGAGACTTTCTCCAGATGAAGGCCTTATCACAAGCTGGCTCACTCATTTGACTAAAGCACACTATCAAATACTTTATTTTAAAAAGCAGGCATGGAGTTAACTCAGTCTTGGAAGAGGAATACTGTATTCACCATGTTTCATTGATCACATGCCATCCAGTCACTGTCAACTCTTAGCAACCACGTAAGTTTTCTCAGTTATGACCTGCCCCCAACCTGGTCTTTCAGATAGCCCATCATTGCCTCTGTGAGAGTCCCTCCTCCCCCTCACTGGTGACCCTCTTATTGCCTTACCTTCCATCTTTCCCAGCATCCCAGCCTTCTTCAGAAAGCTCGGTCTTTGCACTGAGTCCAAAATAGGACGATTTCAGTCTGACCCTCAATTGAGAACTCTGGGATTGATTTCACCCAGTTCCAAACGCTCCTTTTGTGCACCAAAGCCTTCGTCTTCTGCACAACACTGATCCTAGAGTGTGAAACCAGGCTGTTTTTGAAATCATTATTTTGTTGTTGTGGTGGTCTGAACTTGACATCAATTTTGTTCTGAAATCAGCTCACACTCCCTACGGGTCCAAAATGATCAATGTCAGTTGCAGAGGTGGTATTCGGCAGGTTCTGACCAGTTCTGGGGAACCGGTAGCAGAAATTTTGAATAGTTCTGAGAACCGGCAAATACCACCTCTGACTGGCCCCGCCCCCATATATTCTATGCCTCCCATTGAGTCTCAGCTGATTGGCTGGGTCTTCTTTTGTTGTCCTGCCCAGGAGAACAGAGCTGGAAAGCAGGATAGTGGGGTGGGGAAGGAATGGGGATTTTGCAGTATAACCTTCTCCTGCCATGCCATGCCCACCAAACCATGCCCACAGTCGGTAGTAAAAAAATTTGAATCCCACCACTGGTCAGTTGATCAGTTTGTCCACTTGTCTGGACTGGTATAGGATCTCCTCCTCATGCAGGGGGTTGGACTAGAAGACCTCCAAGATCCCTTCCAACTCTGCTATTCTGTCAACCTTATTTTGCACTTGAAATAGATGTTGAATGCAGGGCTGAACGTTTATCTGGAAGATAATCCCCATCTTTTAAGCCTAATAATTTTTGCTTGCTTGCATTTTCTCCTATGCACAAAAGCTCATAATTCAGATCCTTAAAGAGTTTAACTAGCATCATTTTGGCTATACAGGTAGTCCTCGACTTACAACTATTCCTTTAGCACCATCTGAAGTTACAATAAATGAAAAAGTGACATATGACCCAGGTCCTCTTAAGTCATAACATCTCCCTAGTCACGTGTTCAAAATTCAGGAGTTTGGTAATTAGTATTTATGAGAGTTGCAATATCCTGGGGTCATGTGATCATCTTTTGCGGCTCTCCCAGCCATGGGGAAGTTAATTTGCTTAATAACCCTGTGATTCGCTTAACAACGGCAGAGGCTCACTTAAGAGGGCCTAAAAGGTAGTAAAATCAGGCATGACTGACTTAACAAGTATCTTGCATAGCAACATAAATTCTGGTCCCGTTTCTGATGGTAAGTAGAGGGCCATCTATAGCAGAGGTCTCCAACCTTGGCAATTTTAAGCCTGGCGGACTTCAACTCCCAGAATTCCCCAGCCAACAAAGCAAAGCTGTCTGGGTAATTCTGGGAGTTGAAGTCCGCCAGGCTTAAAGTTGCCAAGGTTGGAGACCCCTTGATCTATGTTCTCTCTGGCTCTTCTCAACCTTTCCTGATTAACCATTAGTGAAGGCCGGGGTAGCAAAACAAATAGGAAGGCTTTATACAATCGTACCCCTTTCCTTTCTGGTTCTTCGGCAACTCACTTCATGGCAGCCATTTTGTGACTGCACTTGCTGCTGTAAGTTTACTTAGAGTTTACATTTTCGTAATGGTTGCAGTATGTCATGGATATTTATATCCACTGATCTTGTGATTCTTTTTGTACACCTTTGAGTTGCAGTTGTGGCAATTTAAAAAAAAAAACACCAAAATAAAGACCCAAACTCTGATATTAGGTCAATGTTTCTCAACCTCATCACCTTTAAGATATGTGAATACGTGGAAATGAGGTAGTGGTTACTGCAGGCTACTTCTGCTGACTGCCAGCTGACTGCAATTTGGCAGTTCAAATTTCACCAGGCTCCAGGTCGACTCGGCCTTCCATCCTCCTGAGGTTGGTAAAATGAGGACCCAGAATGTTGCTGATTCTGTAAACTGCTTAGAGAGGGCTGTAAAAGCACCGTGAAGCGGTATAAAAGTCTAAGTGCTATTGCTATTGCTATTTCAACTCCCAGAATTCCCCAGCCAGGGAACTTTCACAAAGAAATGAAAAGTTAGTTCCCTTACAAAATTTGGCCAAGTTTTTTAATCAAGCACCTTAATCATACAAAAGAAATCCATGACACTAGTCCCTCACATTTAGAGGCATTTAATTGCTGAAAATCTTAAAGGTCGACTGATTCACACAATACTTTTTTTTTTCTACATCTTTTGAGGAAAAGGGTTTTGCCATACACTCCATCTTCTATATAAGATTAATATTTCAAAAAATCTGTAATAGAATTGACATACATACAAGACATTTTTACATTCTCTCCCTTCGGTAATAACTCCCAACTCAGCAACCATGTTTTAAATTCATTTATATTTTAATAGTATTAAATTAGCTTAAATTACTTGATTCTTTTTTTTTTTTTTTAAATTCCACATTTGAAACCAATCTAAAAAGGAGCAAAAAGAGAAAAAAAGACGTCACTGCAATATTAATTCCAAATGTTACTCGTTTTTCCCCATTCAGTCAGATCTGTACAGCAAAAAAGCAATAAGAATTTGCTGATTACTCTTCCTACCATACAGCAAGCAGGGGAAAGAATCATGCTATACAAAGATCAGAAATTTTTTCACGCATTCTAGTGTTTTAAGATGTGTAATGATACATCCTGAACTATTTCTCTACATAGGACATTTTGGTATGGAAAAAAAAATCATTTCATTTGAAGTTCCCTTTTTTAATTCTCCAGTATTTTTTTTTCTCTTGTACAAAATATTACAATGATTTTTATATATATTTACATAGGTTTTTTTTCCCAAACAGCTAGAAAACAGTGATGTCTTACAATCAGGCTTGGCGATCCATTTTTCTTTTCTCTGTGTATTCAACATGACTGAGAATTTTAAAAACGCCGCAGCTGTAGTGGTTGAAGTCAAATTCATTGTTTCAGGAGGTCTGTAAAACATATCCTGGTTTCTTGCACAAACCAAGCCTTAATTAAAAGTGAAGTCACAATCAAACAAGGGGCATGTGGCTTTCCCTAGAACCAAAGGGAAGGCAGCTAGCTTTTGTGGTTAGAAACATGGATATGCCTATTATATCGGATGTGCTCCCAAGTTTCAAATATTTTATTAATTTTTTTTGGGGGGGGGGGGCGGGGATTTCTGAATCAAATTTATCTCCTATATTTCAAGTCAGTTTAATGTCAAGGCAGCAGTCACTTTAGGAAATTCAACACATGCCTTAAACCATACACAGCCAACCTGGTACAAACCTCTTCGCTCTAGTATTACAATTATTATTTTCTTCTCTCTCTCTCTCTTTTTTTTTTAACAACTTGACATTTAACCAGAAGGGAAGAGCCAAGTTTTAAAGCTGTGGTTTGTTTCTGTTTAATGGCTTATGGTACAACTCCCTGTCTTTTCAACAAAATGAGGTATGCAATACAAACTGTGGTCAGTCAGATGAATTCATCACAAATCGCTGGTGGAAATAATGACTGATTTGTGTGGGGGGAGGCGGAGGTGGGGGGAGGGGGGAGGGGCAGGAAGAGGGACTACAAAATCCTAATTTTGAAACAGTGCCAAAAACAGGAAAGAAAGTCAAAGGGACAAGGGAAAAAAAGAGAAACAGTCCAGAAGATGGGCTAAGGGGTTTGCTAGTAGCTTTCCACCCACTGAGCAAATCCTCGTTCCACCAGTGTTCGGTTGATGGACACCAACTGGAACAGAAGACAAAGAGAAACTTTAGTGAGTGATGCCAGCAACAGTAGAGGAAATGAAGTGATCTTGCACCGTCAGATGTCAGCATTCCAAGTAATACGCCCATAGAAAGCAGAACTTTGAGGCAGGCTGATTCCTCAAAGAACAAATTTATTGGAAACATCATATTGGCACAACTGGTGAAAACTGACTCTGATAAGTTCCCGCAGTTTTCATCAAATTAAAAAGTGAAAGTATCCGCTTCCCCCCAGGTCAACAATCCCATTGTCCAATAGAGGTGCTGGCAGGTGGTTTGGTTACTTCACTCTAGAATGATCTTGGCTAGAATGATCTTGGTTCCCACAAGAAAACGTCTTACAGTGGAACCTCGGGTCATGACTGTAATCTGTTCCAGGACTACGGTTGCCATCCGATTTGGTCGTAACTGGAAGCACACCCATCTGTGCATGCGCAGACCAAAAAAAAAAAAAAATGGCACCAAAGGAGAAATCGCTTCTTCTCAGGAAATCGCAGCGATTTTCAGGTTTGCTTGGTCACCACCAGAAAATCTGTTTGTGACCAGAAGCAACACAGAAGCAAAAATTCTGGTCGTTACCAGATTTGGTTGCAAACAGAAGCATTCGCGACCCGAAGTTCCAGTGTATTTTGACTGCAAAGCCGAGCTATCTAATTTCCCCGCTCCCTTTCTCCCCCTCTGCCTTGTGGCAACCATGTAGCCTCGAAGATGGTCTCAGCCAGGTTCACTTCAGAGTTGACATCAGATACATCATGGCTACATGTCTATGGAGAATCTCAATCATCTAGGTCAGTGTTTCTCAACCTATGGCCTCTTGAAGATGGGTGGACTTCAACTCCCAGAATTCCCTAGCCAGCATGCCTAACTAGGGAATTCTGGGAGTTGAAGTCCACATGGCGCCAAAGTTAAGAAACACTGATCTAGGTCATGGTTGTTGCAAAGGTGCTTTTCCAAAAGCCAACTGGACTTTGTTTTTTTTCCTTTGAAAACCTTTCACCTTTCATCTAAGAAGCTTCTTCAGTTCTTACTTGGTGGGGAATGGAAGGATTTATATTCTTTGCCGTCATCTGGTCATTACCGCTCTGACTGTCAGTTGTTAGGTCTCTGACAGACTCTCGAAGACAGACTCCCTAAGCCACCAGGGTCTTATTTTGGGGGAATGTCATCCACTGACTATCACTTGCGTGTGTCACCTCGGCCTCCTTTTCGCTGTCAGAGGCCTTCAGGAACTTCTTCTTCTGCGGCCAGCAAGGCTTTCCTGAAGGCCTCTGCAGCCGATAACAGAGCTCCGGATCGACCCGGAGGTTTGTTATCAGAGGCCTTGCCGGCCTAGCCAGCTGCAGAAGAAATGTGCCAGCAAGGCAGGTGTCGGGGTGTGTGATGCCTCACCACAATTGTCCAAAAGTAAGTAGTAGGGCAGCTCCACCCCCTCATCCCCACCCTAGCTTAATTTTTACCCATGCACTCTGGAGTGGGTGGGATCTTAATTAGGGCTTATTTTAGGGGTAGGGCTTATATTGGGCACACATGTAAAAATCAAGCTAGGACTTACTTTCAGGGTAGGTTGTATTTTCAGGGAAACAGGGTATCTTAAGTGGAAGGACAGTACAGGTAGCCCTTGCTTACTAACCACTCACTTAGTGTCTGTTCAAAGTTATAACAGCACTGAACAAGAAGACTTATGAGTGGTCCTTGAACTTATGGCTGTTCCCCCAGCCATGTGATCACCATTCAGGGTGCTTTGAAGGCCCCATACTTGTACAACAGTTGACCTGTCCCATTATCACGTGATCGCCATCTGTACACACCTGATAAGCAACATCACTGGGAAGCCAGCCAGAGGTCACAAGGCACAGTTATAAGTTGACTCACTGAACAACTGCAATAATTCACTTAATAACCGCAGGGGAAAGTGACACCACAAGTTCAGCAGTCACACAATGTCTTGTTTAATGACCATGTTGCTTAGCAACAAAGTTTCCAGTCTATGGAGGTTAAGGAAGGACTACTTAGGTATACACGCATTTCATTAAAAGTGAGGTTTATATTTTAAACCAAGTCTCTCTAATTTAAATTAAAAAAAAATTCCCCATCCTTTTTGCCTATGCATAATTGACGTGCTCTTCCACCAAAGAATACTGGTAATTTTTTAAAAAAATATTACTGAATTTATCTGAGCAATAAAAATTCCATGGCAGGCAGCTTTAACATGCTACACACTTAGCAACTGATTTCACTCAAAAAGGATACGTTAACGCTCAGTTCAATAAATAATCTCATTGTAAATAAAAGATTTTGTCTTTTGATTAAAAGTCCATTAAGTTAATGTTAGAGTAACTCTCACCTGGAAATACTAATCTCCTTTGCCACTCAATTCCTGCCAAACATGCGCCATTTGAAGGATGAACAGAAAAACTTATCTTTGTACCTCCTGATAAAGCACTAATTTGTGGATTTTCTCTATTTTAGCTTTTGGACAGGGAGGAATTTGAAGAAACCCCAAAATGGGATCTATCATTCCTGAGTGTGACGAGCAGATGGATTTTTGTATGTGTGTGCACGAACAATATAATTTTTTTTTTCCAATTGGGCTGGCCCCGTTGCTTTCCTTTCTTTTATGTTTTGCAAAAATGTAATAAGAAAGAATTCCAAGAAAGGCATCAGTCAGGCTCCATCAAAGCAGCTGGGATCCTGAAGAGTGAAACAAAGCTGGCTTAGTTTTCCCCACATTGTTTGGTGCTGTCTGCGTGGATAAGGTGGCTTGGCATATCCTGTGAAGGGGCTTACAGACTCTGTTGCTGTCCACCTAAAGAGATGCAACTAAAGAGGAGACCATCTGTCCACACACCAAGCTGGACTGAAGGCTGCAGAAAAAAGTTGGTGATGTCCACCTGCACCCTGGATGACTGGAACAAGGCCAACCAAGAGCAGGTGGGACATTTGACTGAGATCCAACATCTCTCTGGAGTACGAAGTCTCGTTGTTACTCTTTCTATATCTACGCAACATCCCCAAAGAAAAGCACCCTACTAGGAAGTCTACTAATGCACATTTTATGAAGGATCTCTCCTGCTTTCAGTTCAAAATCACCCAGGTCATCATAATAAGTGCACTGGTGATTCAATTCCGGGATCACTGTGGCACATTATGGGCCTGTTCTCCCAAAATTGATTGGATAGCCCACATACCTCATCTCCTATCATGCTCCACAGTTGTATTAGTGGCAAGCCCGTTGCACTGTCGTAATTTGTAACCTACAAATAGAAAAGTCAGTTAATACCTACCAACAGTGAATGCATGACTGATGTCAGACACAAAGAATCAGGATCATTTGTGAGATGACAGCATAGAAGATTACTTCAAGCCTCTACTGAAGAATTTGGTCAACTAAAGTTTGATACTAAATTGGCACAAGTTAAGGGTCAGTGGAATTCAGGAGAGGTTGGACTTGGGAGTGCTTGTGAGAATGCCACAACTCTAAGCTGATGACGCATTTAATTCCGCCTCCCCTCAGCTCTGCCTGCTCTTCTCCTGCAGGTGTCTCCTTGAGCCACAATGTTAGACAGGTTGCAAAGGATCTAAAATCTTCCTAGATTGTCACTAACAAGGCCACTAAGATCTTTTCACTGAGCTCTGGACAAGAATTTGCCTAGCTTATGATTTATTTATTTATTGTATTTAAGAAGCGCCCATCTCCCTCACAGAGAGACTGTATACTGAAAGCACAAAACACAGGACTTAAAATTTTAAAGGGGGAAAGAATGTTAAAAATCAATTAAAAGACGAGAGGAGGGTTTCAGGGTGCTAATTAGCCCCATGACTGCATGTTCCTCTGCATGACCAAGCAAGGTTGTACAGGCCTTCCACTTTTCGGAAGGCCAAAAGAGTGGGAACCCACCTCACCTCTGGAGAGAGAGCGGTCCACAAATTGGGGGCAACGGTGGAGAACGCCCATTTCCTGGATCCCAGTCAAAATTCTTTAACTGATAAAGTCTATACCAGGGGTCGGCCACCTTAAATACTCAAAGAGCCACAAAGGTCCTAACCTGAAGCCCACCGTTCAATTCTGAAGCTGACCGGAAGTCCGGTTCTCCCATCCTAGAGTCTCTTAGTGCTGCATCCTTTTTCCTCCACCTGTCCTAACCAAAAGACCTATCAATTGTGGGACCAACTGGCGACAGGAAGCTGCAGCAGAGGGATGAAAGAGTCACATGCGGCTCCAGAGCCATGGGCTGCCAACCCCTGGTCTATACCTTTCCCGACTGACCAGATGAACTGGTGTAAAGGATTGAAGATGGTTCATAGACCGTAGATAACCATATCATATAGGGCTTTATAGGTCACAACCCACACCATGAATTGGACTCCGAATCAAACTGGCAGCCAACACAGCTCATACAGGAAAGGTGTTATAATGCGCCATTTTTTGGGCACCCAAGATTGCCCACACTGAAACTTCCAGATACTTTTCAAGGGTAGAATACATTGCCATAGTCCAAGTAGTAGTTTTGTGAAGAATAGCTTATTTATTTGTATTCTGCCTTTATTATTTTTACAAATATCTCAAAGTGGCAGCCCAACACATCTTCCTCCTCCTATTTTCCTCACAACAATGACTCTGTGTGGTGAATTGGGCTCAGAGAGAGAGGGACTGGATGAAAGTCACTTAGCCAGCTTTCATGGCTAAAGTGGGACTAGAACTCATCGGCTCCCACTTTCTATCCTGGTGCCTTAACCATTTAGACCAGAGGTCTCCAACCTTGGCAACTTTAAGGCTTGTAGACTTCAACTCCCAGCCAACGAAGCTGGCTGAGGAACTCTGGGAGTTGAAGTCCACAAGCCTTAAAGTTGCAATGGTTGGAGACCCCTGAAAGTTTAAAGTTTAGGGTAAACTTTATCAACATCAAGCTGAGTTTGAACAAGCCAAGGGCAGGCTTAATGGCAAATGCTGTGGAACATCAACTCTGATGACTGAGACATCAAGAAATCTGGAGTCTACACAATTTATTTGTTTGACATTCACTTCCTCACTCATTAATGGGAAGAAAAAGGGTTTCTCACCACAAACACTTTTTCCCAGGTTTCATCAAATCAAAGCAGCTCTAAGCAACCCACCAGATGTTGTACTTACCTGTGCAAGTAAGGGTGTGCCCCTGGTCATTTCACTAACAGCCGTGTCAGCTTCAGATGAGAAGTTATCATCATCTTTCATAGAAAAGGAGAAGGAATAATTATTCAAAGAACAAAAACAAGCAATACAGAAACTTCCTGAAATCTTTTTACTGGGTTTCATGCCTTTTATTTGGGGGTGGGGAGGGGAGAAGGGAAGAGAGGGAGGAACAAGAAAGAAACAGCTTTAAAAAATTACCCAAAGAATGAAAATCCCTGAAGTAATCAGAAAAGGTGTTACACAGAGCGTACGGTGCTTGTATGTAAGCCCATCTGTGCATAATCTGAGCCTCAACATTTTCATATGCTTTAATTTTCATAATTGGCTTGGTGGTGGCTAATTGGATTTTCATAGTATTTTGGTTAAAAACTTGAGGGTCAGCTTATACATGGATGGGCTTATATGCAAGTAAATGCAGGTACTTTTAAAAAGTATTACCAAATACACTTGCAGGTTAGCATAACCCAATTTTGGGGGTATATTTTGGCACCTAAAATTCTCAGTTCATCTTCAAGTATATATGGTAAGTTCCTGAGTTCTTCTAACTCTTAAGTCTGAGCAGAATCCGAACTTAGTCCCTCCTATCATTTTCTACCAATGCACTTTATTGATTGGCTGGATTAATGGAGCTGCGTTTCAGTTGTTGGGTTATGGTGCTTGCTTGCCACTTTAAATTTTGTGTCCTGTACAGCTAGTTGTTGAGTTATGACGGTAAGCTTGCCAATCACAATCGTAACCCATGATTGGTCATAAAGCACTCAATTACATGACCAACTGGAATTTTTTTACTGTAGTCATTAAGCAAATCAATGGTTTGCTATAGGCCTAGATTTGCTAAAACCTGAAAGTAAATGCCAATTTTCAAGAAAAACATTGTAAAATAGCAGCAGCAATAGCACTTAGACTTATTACCATTGTATAGTGCTTTACAGCCTTTTCTAAGCGGTTTACAGAGTCAGCCTATTGACCCCGACAATTTTGGGTCCTCATTTTATCCAACTCGGAAGGATGGAAGAGGCTGATTCAACCTTGAGCCAGTGAGATTCGAACTGCCAATTTGCAGGCAGCCAGCAGGCAGCCGAAGTAGCCTGCAGAACTACACTCTAACCACTGCGCCACCGTGGCTCATAAAATGCGATCATGTGACTGCAAGATGCTGCAAATGGCCCTATATGCTGTTTCTAAACACCTAAAACTGCAGTCTTGTGATCACCAGGGGGACGACAACTGTCATATCCTCAAATCCAGTTCATAAATCCTCCCTCAAGGTAAATCCGTTATAACTGAAGAGTCGCTAGGTGACTGGTCGTAAGTCAAGGACTACCTGTATGATATATTATGTCTATTTTAACCTTACGTGGGTGGGGGGGTTGCTTATTATCTGGGTCTACTTTTGGTATGCTGGCCACACTAATTGAGTTGGGCAGCTTTAGTAAACTAGTTGATCAATAAACCAATGGGGAACAGAATGTAGAAGGACAAGCACTGCCTGGGGGTGGAGTCAAGACAGTAATCAGCCCAGAGTCCTTACATTCTCACAGACTATGTCCAACCCCCTCCTGAATTCCATTGACTTTTATCTAGTGCCAATTTAATGCTAAACCATTTGTTGACTAGCTTCTTGTTTATAGGCATTAGCAATAAATCAGCTTAACTAGAGCTTAACGTGCCTGACACAGATATATAATCACTTAAAAAAGGACTTCTTCTCTTGTGGCTTTCTCACTTCTTCTACCTGCATGTCTGAATGTTGTCCTGCCCAACACCCAAGTTTTCCTTGCAAGCAGAAACAAGTAGGGATGCATTGGGAAAACCCTCTTTCAGAGGGTTTTAAGGTGACTGTACTTCTGTTCCCCATTTGTTTATTTATTAACTAGTTTCATAAGGCTGCCCAACTCCAACAATGTAACTGTGGGCCTTGTACCACACCAGAGGTGGCATTCAGCAGGTTCTGACCAGGTCTGGAGAACCGGTAGTGGAAATTTTGAGCAGTTCAGAGAACCAGCAAATCCCACCTCCGACTGGAGATTTTACAGTACCCTTCCCCTGCCACAGCTACCAAGCCGTGCCCACAGAACCGGTAGTAAAAAAAAATTGAATCCCACCACTGTACCACAACCCAAAATCAAATAATGAACCAAAAAAACCTACATAACATGTAAACATATATAAGAAATACAGGAGAAAAAAATTAAAAATTGTGACTAAATGTCCCTATAACCTAAGCAGTTCCATATCCAGCTTTGTGTTATATAGAAATACGACCACTACATTATTTTTCTGTTCAGAGACCTCACTGCAGGATACGTTATCTGGAAGTATCTGCCAGACTTTAGAAACATAGACAACTGATGGCAGAAAAAGGCCCAGTGGCCCATCGAGTCTGCCCTTTGAGTTGTTTTCTTTTTTAAAATGTTGAATTTGTATTTATACCACCAAAGAAATAAAGAGAGACTAGTATAGATCTATTTCAAGCTATTTAGCTCGTCATCTAGCCATACCCCTCTGGGATTCGAACCCGGGCTACTTATATATTAGGTAGATGTATTAACATGGGCTCTCCTTGCTTTGTCGGTTATAACAGGGGAGAAATTAAGTGCTTTTTATCAGGGCAACCTGGTCTACCCAAATATGGGACGAAGCATACTGAAAAAAGCAGAAGCAGTATGCTCCATCCCATATTTGGGTAGACCAGGGTGCCTTGATGAAAAACACTTAATCTCTCCCCTGGTATAGCTGACAAAGCTAGGGGAGCCCATGTCATGCCCCTGTCGGAGTCTGAATCAGAGGAGGAAGACGAACAGCTGACAGGGAGTGGGAGTGTGGCTCAGTTGGCTGTGGAGGAAACTGGGGAAGGGCAAAGTCCGGCTGGGCGGAGCAGGGGAGATGTAGAACAAGGGAGAGGGAATTCAGAAGAAGACCCAGGCCCACCCCCCTCTTCATCCTAGGGACGCAGGGAGGAACGGAGAAGAGAGCAATGACAGTTGCATGGCTTACGAGGGAGGATAGGGCCCTGATTCCCATCTTTCCAACCATGTTGAGTTTTGCCAAGTCTGAAATTCTTGCTCCTGCATTGCCAAACTAATTACCTCATTTTGCCTTGATTGGACATATAGTTACAGTTTTTGTTGACCATGTTTTGCACTTGATTCTCTGCAGTCAAAGGCTGTTCCTATGAGTTTTTCTCCAGCCAGAAGATAACCAGGACATTGGAGGCACAGCTAGAGCTAATAAAGGGACTCCTCCTGATAATCTGATTGTTTTGCCTTTGTGCCATGCCCCGGGTCATCACAGCCCATGGCTTAGAGGTTGATGCATCTTAGGTTTCTAGGGGGTATTACCTGGAAGTGGCACCACGTTGTCCAAAAGAACCTCAGCTCCTTGGAACGGCAGGGTTACAAAGTCAGACCTTTAAAAAAAAAGATAATAAGGAAATGAATTAGAAGAACACAGAAACGTCTATGTTTACAACCTGAGGCCCAAACCTTCCTTCTCTCTAGTTCCTTTGGGCAAAAAAAATGAGAATATTTTGGGCAGCAAACTACTGGGCTTTGACCAGAGTTCCCCCAAAATGACTAATACTAACCCTCAAAGTCCAGTTGGACTATCTAAGGAGTCGATGTTATTTTTGCCAGGAGTCCTTCATTTACAAACTCAGTTGAACCCAGAATTTTGCTTCCCATTGCAGTTGTTAAGCAAGTCATTGCATGATCTGACTCAATTTTACAACTGTTTTTACAGTGGTTATTAAATGAGTCGTTGCTGTCATTAAGGGGATCATGGGGTTGTTAAGCAAACCATGTGATTGTTAAGTGAAACCAGCGTAAGCTGTGACCAGCTCTTGGTTCAATGCGGCCTTAAACTTGGTCCCCTGACTACTTTTAGCTGTGTCTGTGTGTCTGCCCAACTTAAGAATTTTTTGTATTGTCAGAAAGATCTTTATTGCTAATACAGCAATGTACCAGAATTTTGGAAGTTGGCCAAGCAGTTTTCAAGATCAACTAACACTTAGCATGACTAAGCTAGAGTTCATTTATTTAGCTGTTTGTTTTTTTATTCCAAGATCAAGTCACAGAATTTAAGATTCCTATATACATATGTAGTGTCAAACCCTTGGTGGAGACTGACTCTCAGGGAGAGGAGGAGGGAATGGAAGTGTGGCTCCGGAGGTTGTGGAGGATGAAGGGCAGAGGCTGGCTGGGCAGTCAGAGGAGGACCCAGGCCCATCCCCTCTCCATCCTAGGGCACGCAGGGAGGAGAGGATAAAGGAGAGATGTGGTCTACTGGGGAGGAGAGGGCCTTGATCCTCTTCATGGGCTGCAGTTGTGACAACTGAATAAGAGGACAGACATGCGTACGGGCGAATGCTGGAAACAAAGCATGGAAATATCTCTAGTTTATTGTTCCTCTCTGAGTTTGGCATCCTTCCCAGTGTGTGTTCTGATATCTGTGGATGTCTTCAAGCCCTTATCTTGCCTGGTTTGTGTTGCTTTTTACTCTTTATAAATTAAATGGCATTTCCTCCTTCTTGTAACTGCTTGTGTGGGAGTTTTTTTTTTTATCCAGTCAAGGATATTTGGAGTTTGGAAGTAAAGTGAAGGAATAAAAGGGGCTTCACCTGTTTTTTGTGACTGTGTTTATTTTGTATCCCACCCTGGGCCATCACATGTAGGAATACATACAGGTATTCCTCACTTAACAACCACAACTGGGAGCAGCAATGATGTTGCTAAGCAATATGGTCATTAAGAGAGATATCAGGTAACCATGGCTGGCAATTTTGTTGCTGGCTTCTCCATCGACTCTGCTTGTCAAGACATGGCTGCGAAGCATGCAAATGGCAATCACTTGAGTAGGGGGTGCTGTGAGTTATAAACATCTGCCAATTGTGAACCCTTCGAATTTCAATCACATAATTGTAAGGATGGTTCAGCCAAACTACCCACCCAATGAAAGCCAATGTTCTAACCACTACACTGTGTTACAATTGACTCTTTCCAGCTGATTTTTCCAGACCAATGATGTCCATCTAAAGTTCAGGTATGTCCAACACTGGCACTTTAAGACCTGTGGACTTCAACTCCCAGAATTCCCCAGCCATCCATGCTGCCTGGGGAATTCTGGGAGTTGAAGTCCACAGGTCTTAAAGTGGCTGATGTTGGACACTCCCGCCTTAATTGCAAGTTGGAGAACCTGGAAAGAGTCTGCAAGGATCAACCCAGGCCCATCTATTTCAACATTCATAGCATTCAGGATGCCAACCACTCAGAGAAGAACTCCTGGTTACCTCACCTGATTTGTCTTAGCGTGTCAATCTTGACTCGTTCGTATCCACCATAATCCACATATCTGATTTCCACTTCGCTGGTATCTTTGAAGTAGCCAATCACTTGTGCCCTCCACCATGCGCCTTCCACCCCCGGTGCGGCACAGACAACGCCAACTGCAAAGCAGAGAAATGGGGAACAAATCAGGTTGGAATGCAACAACTTTTTGAAAATTAAGGAAAAAAAGGCGGGCGGTTTGTTAGGAATAACAAAGGTTACCTAATGTAGTTTGGGTAAAATAATATATATAAACTATGATTGTAAGTTTAAGTGTGTGTCACTTTAAACTGCAAAGCATGTAATTTTGGGTGCGGTTGTGAACCACCATAAGAGGGAGCAAGCGAACCTGACAATTCCTGATGATTCCTGACAATTACTGGATTGCATGGATTGATGGTTTGTTAACTGCGTGTTTCTTACTGCTGAGTTGCTAAAGGAAGAGAGGAGTTTTGACTTCTTCATATCTCTACTGCGAGGAGATATATTCCTGGACTGATATTTGTAAGTTTACTGACCTCTCTTTTTCGACACTGGAATTTGCAACTGAATAATCTCCGGACAGACTGAATTAGTGAATGATATATGGACTGTTTGACTATGCTAAAACTCTTACTGGAATAAACTATTTAACTAGCACGGTGTATCTGTTTTACTGAGTGTAAGCTACAAAAACGTTTATCTCACATATTTTGCCTGCCTGCCTGCCTGCTGTGCAGATTCTGCTAGGGTGTATCCCTAACAGGGTTGCTGTAGAATAGGGGTGGGGAACAATGACCCCTTTATGACTTGTGGACTTCCAGAATTCCTGAGCCAGCCAGGAATTCTGGGAGTTGAACTCCACCAGTCATAAAGGAGCCATTGTTCTCCATCTCTTCTGTAGAACAGTCTGCCTTAAGTCTTTCTTTTACTAAGTCTTTCAAATTACAGGTAGTTCTTGACTTATGGCCATAATGGAGCATGCCCAGTATGATTTTAAGTTGTGATGGTCATAAAGTGAGTCATCATGTGACCCACCCGATTTTACAATCTTTTTTTGCAGTGGTTATCCAACAAATTGTTATAATAGTTCAATGAATCTCTGGTCATTATACAAACCCATTGCTTGCTATGGGGTGTCTTGGGTGAAAACCGGAAACAAATGACAGTTTGGGGTCAGAACAGTGTAAATTCCAATCCCATGATCGCAGGACACTGCAAATGGCCATGAATGCGGGCCAATGGCCGACCATCCAAAATTCAGTCTCATAACCATGGGGGAGAAGATGTCAAAAACTTTTAAAACCAGGTCAAAAATACCGTTTGGTAGGGGACCATCGGAATTTTGGAAGGTTATTAAGCGACTTTTGAAAGGTTGCTAAGTGACCTAAAAGTTACTAAATCGTAATTCAAGGACTACCTGTAACAACTCCATATAGTATTCCTTTCTTTTTTCAGAAATAATCTAACCTTGCACGTGGTAAGACAGTCTCTGCCCCAAATGGAATCTGAAGAGATGTGCTCAACATGTCATCGAATGGATGCCAATGCTATGGACTCCATGACAATTGATGCCCTTAGGCAAGTTACGGATATGATTACCCCAAGGACATGTATCAGCGAAACTGGGACTTATGGGTGGGAATGTTGTAAACTGTTCCCACCATCATTGGGAGATTAAATAATGTGCTTCCTGTGTTAATGTTATTGATGTATTCTGTACTTTATCTAGGTAGTCCTCGACTTACAACCACAATTGAGCCTAATTGTTGCTAAGTGAGAAATGTGTTAAGTGAGTTTTGCCCCATTTTACATCCTTTCTTTCCACACTTGTTAAGTGAATCACCACAGTTGTTAAATGAGCAACATGGTTGTTAAGTGAATATGGCTTCCCCAGGGAAATGAAACAAAATGTTAAGAAGTTATATTTATGTAGTTACTTACCAAACATATCTAAACTATATTAAAGTAACCAAAATATATTTCTGTATCTTAGAAATATGAACTGACTGTCAAGCATCCAAATGTAAATCACGTGACCATGGTAACAGTCCTGAGTGTGAAAAATGGTCATAAATCATTTTTTCAGTGCTGTTTTAACTTCAAAACGGTCACAAAACAAACTGTTTTAAGTCACAGACTACCTGTAATCTTATTTACATAAATCAGGCATGATATTCCCCTCTGAAAAAAAACCCTGAAAAGTAGCCAGGGGTGCAAGGGTTGCCTAAGCACCCACCGCGGTCCGCACAGCGCCCCGGTGGGAATTAAATTGGCAACGCCCCCTTGAAGCTTTAGCAGAGTAAAGTAATCAAAAGTGATTTTTCAAGGTGAGTCTGCATGATAATTTTATTATTTGACCAAATAATAATAAAAAAAGCACCATGAGAATGCTCTCAGGCAAAGGATTTCACATTTAAAAAATAAAACAAACAAACAAAAACAACAAACAAACCCTGCTTAACAGACAGAAAAACAGCCACAATGCTTCATCTCTAATTGGACTTTCTCTTTGTTCCCCTTCCTTTGATCAGCATTGCTTCTCTATGCTTCTTTCTAGCTAGTTGAGCTGATAGCATAACTTTGAGTCTGGCCTGTCTTTTGGCGACAGTTGTCTTCCTCTTCAGTTCCAGATTAGCCCTCTTTGCTGCAAGCTTCTCTTTTATTGTCTTCAGTTCTTCCATGTACGATTTATGTGCCCTTCTCATATTTCTTACAAGACTTGGATTCACTGGGTCATGTTCAAGGTCCTTCCTTTGATACTGCTGCACAGCAGACTTCCCTGAAGCCTTCAACGAGTAAATTTAACACTCTGAAGAGCATCAAATGTCCTTATGCCGAGGCTTGGAAGTTATGTTACCCATTAGGCTGAAAGAACTCTCAACTTGGGGTCCATGGAAGCAGCTTTCATCATCTTGAAGAGGCAAGGATACTTTCCAGCTGAAGCAATCTCAGTCCACCAGTTGTCTATTGTTGCTTGGTCTGCTGCACTAGGTATCCTGGCATCACTGTGATACCGGTGAACCTAGTCTAGTATGTCGGGCTCTACCTCTGAAGCTTCCAAGACATTTGGTAGAAGCTGTGGAAGTGCCTTCACGCACTTCAGTGCTTGGGAGTGTCCTCTCACAATGGGGTCTGTTGCTGAGAAATGAGCAAGTAATTTGTTCTTGATAGGCAGTTTTTCCTGCAAGCATTTTCCAGCTGAAACATAGGCAGACCTTGCCCTAGTAAGGAATCCGTTCTTCACCTCCGTCTTCTCTTTCTTGAGAATCTCTTTCGCTTCAGGCCCAACAAACATGTCTATACACGGTAACAAAGAAGTCTCAGCTTGGACATCTACTGCACACACTATACAGTCACGAAGTACTTCTGGCTTCACAAAGCATGCAAAGAAGTTCTTTGTCAAGTCTACAACTTCATCATGCAGTTTGTGGATTTTTGTTTCCTGAAACACCAGAACAAACTTCTTCAATAGAGGCAAGGAAGCACGGTAGAAATGAAGGAGCAATCTTGTGTAGCTGCGATTCACAAACAGCTTCTGTGTGACTCTTTCTTTTCATTCTTTCCCCTCTCCTATCATCTTCTTCTCTCTGAGCTTGACTTGAATTGCTCTGATAGCCCTGACAGCTTCGTCTCCAATATCCTTTGTGTTGAAAATACCCTTGCACAAGAAGAAGAAATGCTGACGATCGAATGAAGGTAGGAAGGAGAAGTAGAAGATAGCGTACACTTCAAACAACCTTAGAGTGTCAACTGCTACATCATACACACTAAGCCACCTGGTTGGAACATATCTCTCTGGCATGGTGAACTTTACTCCAAGAATGATGCTCAGCTCCTCCAGGTACTGGCGAAGATCCGTAGACCATTTGAAATCATTGTAGATGGAGGTGAATAGCTCTTCTAAATAATGTTCAAAAGCACTTGAGAACTTCTTGCAAGAATTGTGTACATGATGACACACATCTCCATCGATGTCCAGGAGATGAGGAGCATGCTTTGTCCTTATCCGTGCCTCCAATCCAGCCTTTGAGCCCCTCATAACATTGCAGGAATCCATGAGAATAGACACGACAATTTCCCACGGTATGTTGTGTTGTTTTAGCAATGCATCGATTTCTTTTTCAAGATTCTCACTGTTCACCACTATCAAACTAAGTGAGGCAAAGTGCTGAATTATAACCTTCTTCAGAGAATCATAGTAGTAGCTCACCGGGACAGTCAAAATTTTCTTGTTGCTGTCAGAGGTTGCCTCATCAATGTTCATTGAGAACTTGCTGCTTTGCAGGTCCTTCACTAAGTCATCTTTGATAGTCTCCGCAAGGCCATATTGCATTTTATATGATGCAGTATTTCTGTCCATGTAGAGTTGACTTAGGACCTTGGGATCTCCAGCAAGAGCCTGTGACAAGCTGATCAAATCTGGTGCCGAGATGAATGGAAGCGACTTCTCTGCAAGAAACGCCAACAGCACGGCCTCGTGGTTAGTAACTCTGTCCACGAGAGGAACCGAGGCTGGAAGAGGTGGACAAGATGGTGCTACGTTTGACTTGAAGGAAGGGTGCAAGCCATACGTTGAGCTGGAGGTTGATGTTGAGGGAGCAAATGCGGCTGTAAAAAGAGAGAGGGAGAAGTAAAACAAAGTAATATGACATCATAATAATGATGATGATGATGGTGATAATAATAACTACAATTATAATTATTATATTATTATTAATAACAATGTACTACTATAAAATTCATGATACTATGTACTGACATTTCCTATATAATTAATATTACAGGAAAGAAATAATTTTTGAAGATATTGTGAGATTTGTCACGCTTTAAAACAGGGGTGTCCAACCTTGGCAATTTTTAAGACTTGTGGACTTCAATTCCCAGAGTTCCTCAGCCAGCAAAGCTGCCTGAGGAACTCTGGGAATTGAAGTCCACAAGTCTTAAAGTTGGCAAGGTTGGACATCCCTGCTTTAAAACATTTTTAGAAGTACAATTTATGACACATTTACTTCATGTTTCAATACCAAAATGCCTTGAAATTATTTACAAATTTATCTTCCCTAAAGTCATAAATGTTCACAGATTTCCTCTGAGGCAGATGTTGAATTGGAGGCATGATTTTTCTCCTGATCTAAACTTGCTGAGTTCACAATCGGTTATTTACATGTTGTTTATTCAAAATTGTTTGTGATCAAGTCTAATTATATGTTTATTCAATTTTTGTTTGTTTGTGATGCTATATTAATTAATATGCAGGGCCTTCACGTACAGTAAGCCAGTTTATAATAACCACTGATAAAGCTACCCTGGGTAAAAAAAAAAAAGACTAAATAAATAGAATAAATAAATAAATTGAAAAATAAGTTTGGATGCATTCACTAAACACTCCTTCAATCACTTAATCTCTAATTAAATTTCATCAAATAAATCAAACCAGCATAAAAACCCCATTCATAAAATATAAAATAAATGAGATCACAGATGAAACTTACCACTAAGGCTGTAATTTGTCTCCCTAAGTTTCTTCACGTCCATGTGTTTCTTCTTTGTCATATGCCGCTTTATCACAACGAGGCCACCCTTTGCATAGGTGATAACACTTTCACACCAGACACAAAATGCTTTCCCTGGTTCCGCGACTTTTCTGATGCATTCAGATATCATGGGGCCGTCAACAGTTCTCTGGGTCCATTCCCAATTCCACTTGCCACGGACAGTTCCATCAATTTTCCTGACAAGAGCTTCATCCTTTCTTTCCAAAATTTTCCACCGAGAAGTCATGCTGTTTTTGCTGTCTTTAGGTACGGGAGGCCAAATCCAGCATGTGCCTAAAGCAACGGCGATACACGGCGTGTTGTAAAAGTAGATATTTTCGCGCTAATCTGGCTTGAAATGCGCAAAAATTTCCACACCACGACTTTTGGGCATGCATATGACTGATTGCAGGCCGGTACGCACGCCACCAGCACGCGCCCCAACGCTTGTACACTAGCTCGCTCTCAGCCTGGCTGGCGCACTCATGGCCACGGAGCTAGCTCTGATCGGATCGAATTTTTTTTTTTTGTTTATGGCAAAAACAAAAAAAAGTAGGAATCACTGTTCGGAAAAGAAAAAAATCAGAATTCTGATTTTAGTCGGAAGAATATAATGCTTGATAAATATGGTAGGTAAACTGTTGGTGGGTATGTAAATCCTATGAAGAAAGGAATAAAATGAGTAGGTAACAAAAATTATGCTGAGGGCATGTTTTTGTAATTTTATTGGTTTTAATGCTTTTTAACAATTTCTTCCTCTTTTTTTGTGGTTGTCTCTGTGTTTTGTGTTTTTAATTCTGTAGGCCACCCAGAGTTAGAGCAGTGAATTGGATGGCTATATAAATTTAATAAATAAATAAATAAATATACAAGGAGTTCTTGGCTTACAACCGGTCATTGAACAAACGCCTCAGAAAGGGTGCTTTATGGAGTGTAAAGCCCTTTTGACCATTATAAAATGTCAATGCCCCTCCCCCACATAGCCACATTTTGGGGGCTTGGCAACTGGCTCTCATTTATAATCGATTTCAGTGTCCCACAGTCATGTCACCATGATTTATGACACTTTTCTGAAAGCTTGTCTAATAATTTAAAAAAAAACCATCTGGGAGAAAGAATTCAGACATATGACAACATGATACACTTCACCACCACCCTAAAAACGGTGGTAAGATTGGATCTAGTCATGTGGATGCCTTGACTTATGACTGTAATTTCAGTCCCATTTGTGGTAAGTCAAGGATTACCTATAAAAATATAAAAATCACCAGAGGTGACTTACTCTCCAATTTAGCAGTATTTCAGTAATAATGAATATCTTCCCTTTCACAAGATTTCACTGTTGGTCTAAAATCATTTAACTGCAGGAACAGTGAATATTTTTTTTAACAGTACTCACACCACCCAACAGCTTCTCACATTCCCACCCCCCAATATTGGAAGAAAGATGCTAAGTTTCAGGCAGCCACTCACTACACTGACTAGAACTCACTGTCTCCTGGCTCAAAGTCACCCACCTGGCTTTCATGCTAAGGTGGGACCAAAACTCACCATCTCCTGATGTTTGGCTCAAACCAGCCAGCCAGCTTTCATACCAAAAGTGGGACTAGAATTCACCATCCCCTGGTGGATGGCCCAAAGTCACCCACCTGGCCTTCATGCCTAAGGCAGAACTAGAATTCACATTCTCCTGGTTTCTAGTGTGATGTCTTAACCACTTAAACCAAACTGGCTCTCCTATAATAGCAAAAGGCTAGAAGGCTGAAGAATGATTCTTTTCTGGTTCCATTTTGGTAATAAAACCAACATTATCGCTCGACCTGTGGTGCAAAGGTGCATGGAGCCAAATCGGAGAAGACTTACCCTCTACTGGGGTTGGCATCGTAGGAATCCCAGGTTGGGAATAGCAGAGATACATCTGCTGATCTAGGCTACGAAGGACGTGGAAAGTGGGATGCGTATGTTGTTGTACGAATAAGTGCCCGGCGTTGACTTGATTAACCACAATAACTTCTACTGTAACTCCATCAGGAAGCATGAGCTGCCACAGAAGGATGAAGAGAGTATTTCCATGCACAAGTAATGGCATTTAATTTCCAAACTACAGATTATAACAGTGTATGGAAATGAGAGCAGAGTTAAGCAACTTGCTACCCATTGTAGTGCATAGACTACAACAGGGGTCCCCAACCACCGGTCCCCGGACCGGTACCGGTCCGTGGAACAATTTCTACCGGGCCGCCGGTTGGCGCCGCCATCTTGTTTTGATGAAAAAGTGCTTCCGGTGAGCTTTTCCAGGTAGAAAGCGCTGTTTGGGTGCTGAAAGAATCCTCGCGCCTTAGTTTCATCGAAAGGGGGGGGGGCTTCGAACGAAACTAAGGCGTGAGGATTCTTTCAGCACACATGGCAAGGCAGCCGAGCGACCGTCCCGAAGCCGTCGCGAAGCCCATCGACACAGGTACAAAGGAGGAGTTGAAGGTGGCGGGGAGAAGTGGGGGACGGCTGGCCGGCCGGTTGCTCGGCTCGCCTTGCCATGCGTGCTGATGCTGGTACCGGGCCGCAGCACAAAATAGGTTGGGGACCACTGGACTACAACATCCTAAGTTAGCATAGTAACTTGGCTCAAGAGAAAGAGATATTGAACATTGTGTAAATCACTTAAGGAGACAAAGTTGCTCATTCCCCTAAATACACTGATCTTATCACCTGGCACCTTATACTTGCTTGTGCTTCGCTTTTATGTGGTGGCAGACTGGGATGAATTGGGGGAGAAGAAATGAAGAGGGAGAATGCTTGGGGAGATGAAAGTAAGTGCTGTATCTCCTCTAGAAGCTACCTCAAGGTCACCCAGCTTGAAGGAGGAGGGAGCTGCATACCAAACCACATTTGGAGTGATCATTATGAAAACATCCTGCTTCTAAATTGGTTACACTGGGATGTGGGTAATGAGAGATAGTTAAGGAGGGAAAAGTTGAACTTAAGAGACGTTGGCACACAATTCTCAGTTCTGGTTTTGCAACACTGCAATACACTTGACTTCTAATAAAACTATGGAGCTAAGGATCATTTCTCTTTAGAGGTTTAAATTGTGGCAGGTCTTGTGGCAGGTCTAATATTTCTCAAAATGAGCAACTTTGAAACGTGTAGACTTGAATGCCCAGAATCCCCCCTGCCAACAAGCCATTGCTAGGAATTCTGGGAGTTGAAGTCCATATGCTTCAAAGCTGCCCAGGTTCAGAAGCTCCGGTTTATAAGACCGTGGGACAAAAATCATCTTTCAGCCTACGCTATTTCTTACAATTGTTATGAAAGTATGTAGACCCCTTTGGAAAACTCAACGATTTCTCTTTATAGTGGCTTGCATTGGATCACTTCAATAAGCTCAGTTAGAAAGATTCTGCTTGAAATACTTTGCTGTGTATCAGTATCAGTTCCGAGTTGCTTCTCAGGAAACCCGAAGATAATTTCACAACTGTGCAAAGTATGATTGTTGATTAGGCGTGAGAAACCTTTGTCCAACCAAGAAATACCTTTTCCAGGGCTGCACCTTATAGATGGAGCACAGATTCAAGCAGGCTTTCAAAGGTTGGTGGGGACCTCCTTTTTCTGTGGAGTCCTTGGTGCTCTCTGAGTTTGGTTTTTTTCACTACCTAAGTAGGCAACATCATCAGTACTATGCTGATGATGCTACCTAGTTGGATAAGGAACATCTGCAAGGAAACAACTAGGCTCATAGAGCACCAAGGACTTCACAGTTCAACCCTAACCTATCTTCTGTTAATACCACATATGGGTGTCAAACATTTCAGAAAGTACGGAAATAGGAGAAACGTATATACAGGCAAACGTTCACTAAGGAACAACTATTCTTTCTGCATGAATGTGTACGGAAGAAACAAACCTCCAACCAACACTGATGATGTTACCTAGTTGGGTAATGAAACACCTACAAAAACAACGATCACCAAGCTCAAAGAGCAGTTCTCTTGTTTTCTCTCTGATCGTTTTATTCCCTCTCTTTCTTCCCACTTCAACAGAACAGGCTGTTCATGCTGCGGGTCTACACCCTGGCAGAGTGTTTCTGAAAACAGGTCGTGGGTGGCTGTTAGGACTACAAGTTCCCAACCTCTGCTATGCAGAGAAAAACTTTCCAAATCTGCATAAATGTATCTTAAGATCAGGAGCTCTCAAAGATACAGGTCAACCCATGACAGGTGAAATCTGTCATGCCCCTGGTGGAGACTGACTCTGAGGAAGAGGAGGAACAGCCAACAGGGAGTGGGAGTGTGGCTCCAGAGGTGGTGGAAGAGGCTGGGGAAGGGCAGAGGCCGGCTGAGCAATCAGAGGAGGATCCAGGCCCATCCCCTATCCATCCTAGGTCACGCAGGGAGGAGAGGATCAGGAAAAAGCGAGGTCTACTCAGGAGGAGATTACCATGATCCTCCTTGTGGCTTGCAGCTGGGAGCTATGTATATAAGTTTTGTAACTGCGCAGTCAGAATTGCTGGAGTCAAAGTTTAGAGTTTTCTTTGAAAGAGGTTTATCTTTGCTGGTGTTCTTCCCATGGACTCTCCTCGGTTATTTTCCTGGAATGTATGATTAATTATCTTGGCTTGCTTCCGAACTCTCATCAATGTGGTTTGTTTTGGTTTTCTTTTTGCCTCATTATTTACTTTTGTGACTTTAAACTGTGCCTAATAAAACAGTGAACTTAAGTTGAAGGCATTACCGGACTTTAATGTATGTTTTGGGTTATTTTGAAAGACTACGGGTCATCACAAAATCAGTGTTGGAACAGATGCTCGAGCTCCTTTAGTACACGTGTCTAACTTTACACACGTGTTCAAACCAGTTGGAGGTTGTTTCTGTATCAACCTTTTGACCAAAGCTCTGGATCCTGCAGATGCTTCCACCTCCAAGAAAAAAAAAACTACCACCAAGAAGACATCAGGCTAAGATGCTTTGAAATTGTCATTAGAGAGATGGTGGCAAGAAAGCAAGGGACCACATCCTAGTGCAGGGGTGTCAAACCCAAGGCCCTGGGGATGGATCCGGCACACGAGGTGCTTACATCTGGCCGGCAGAGCTGCCCTGAAAACAGCAAAGGACTGGCCCACGGTGCCTCTGCCAGCGAAAAACGGAGCTTGGAAGGGCTGCTCCGTTTTCGCTGGCTGAGGGTTGCAGGAGGTCTTCACAGCCGAAAACAGAGCTCGGGAGCCCGTTTTCACTGGCAGGCTCCTTGGACCACCATAGGCGCCCCCGACATGAGTGATGTCACGCTGGCCACGCCTACCCAGCCACACCCACCCCAGCCCCCTGAGGTCAAACATAAGCCTGATGCAGCCCTCAATGAAATCCAGTTTGACACCCGTGTCCTAGTGCAACCCAACAACTGATGAATCAAAGTCAGCAATTTCTCCATTTCTACTAAGACGAGACCCAGATTTTTGACTCTGTGCTTACCCAGGAGGTCATGGGAAGGGAATGCAATGGCAACGGCGGGGGTGGTGGAGTGTAGATATTGGTGAGACTCAAATCCTTGAACTTCTTTCCAATCAGGGTCAGTGCTTTGTCAACGCTTTGCTGAGAGCCTGCGGGGAAGGCAGGGGGAAGAAAACACAGATTTTAGAAAAGCAAGAGACGAATGATTGTGCTTTGCATCCCGTAAAGGAGCAGCCACGACAATATCTACATGAAAGGAAGAATTCAGTCCATCATAATCACGCCAAACTCAACCGTTTTCCATCTGGACCAATGTTTCTCAACCTCAATAATTTCAAGATGGGTGGACTTCAAGTCCCAGAATTCCTCAAAACCAGTAGGGCTGGCTGGGGAAATCTGAGACTTAAAGTCCACCCATCATAAAGTTGCTCAGGTTATAAAATATGGATCTGGACCATTCTTAGCAATAGCAGCAGCAATAGCAGTTAGACTTATATACAACTCCATAGTGCTTTACAGCACTATCTAGGCCAGTAGTAGCTAACCATATCAGCACAGAGTGCTGAAATGGGAATGCGTGCCCCGAAAATCAGAAGAGCAGCTCCCCGACGCATGCATGCAGGAGCGCCGGAAACCGGAAGCTTAACTTCCTGGCATTCATATGCATGCCCCACCTGGTCTTTTGCGCACACGCAGATCAGCTGGCCGGTGCACACATGTGCACTTGGGGAGCTGCTCTTCGGGTTTCTGGCACTCCCGTATGCGCGAAGACAAGCTGGCTGGCATGCATGCGCGTGCCGGAACCTACAAGAGCAACGGGTGATGGCTGGCATGGCAGGAGAGATGGCTCTGCGTGCCACTTCTGGCATGCATGGCATAGGTTCGCCATCATGGATCTAGGCAGTTTACTAATGTCAGCATATTGCTCCCAACAATCTGGGTTCTCATTTTAACAACCTCGGAAGGATGGAAGGCTATGAGACAACCTTGAGCTGGTCAGGATCAAACTCCAGACTGTGGGCAGAGTTGGCCTGCAAATCCTGCATTCTAATCACTGCGCCATCACGGCTCCACTCTTCCACAAAGTCTTACTTTGAGTGTCACTCCTTATCCAATCGATGTAGAAGGGAGCACCATAAGGGTGGAGAATTCTCAGATTCAGTAAATCAAAATCAAATGTGCCATATTTTAAACTTGGGGTGAACTATCCATTTAACATAGCCGTCCAGCAGGTTCCACTCACCTTCTATATGGCAGATCTGGAAGTCCTGGGTGTAAGGTAGTGTAGAAATGTAGATTTTGGCACCAGACACTTGCTTCAGGAAGCTCACATATCTCCCTTGTTTGCCTATCAGCCGTCCTACTAAGTGCTACGGGGAAAAGAACAAGGGAAAAAAACAATAATAAATGGAGGGACACATTTGCACATTTCTGTAGATCAGAAAGAACCAAGTGCATCAACTCTGGAACTACGTCAACTTATTTATTTTTCAAATTAATGTCCAGTAACTTTTTGGGCAGCATTGACAATGAATATTTACACTGTGTTGTTGCCTGGCTGCTATTTTATGTTATGTATGCATGTAGTCCTCGACTTATGGCCAGTTGCTTAGCAACCAAAGTTATGACAGAATCCCCCAAAGGTACTTCTTATGACCAAAGATCTGATGGCTGCCCATCTGGTCACAGGATGACATTTTGGATACCTGGCAACTGATCTGCATCTAAAGCCGTTTGCAGTGTCCCACAGTCACATGACTGCAATTATTGTGGTTCGCCAGCAGCCTGTGCAGACGGCAGCGGAATCGGACCATGGGGAAGAACAGGGACCAGTCTGGGGAGGACTCGGATGAGGGTCCTGCATCCGATGCAAAGATGGGGCCAGTAACATCTGGGAGTGGGGTGCTGATTCTGGAGCCTCCGGAGTCTGGCAGCAGTGAGACCGAAGTACAAGGTGACCCTGTTCCCAGTGCGTGTGTGTGCAGAGCTGCTAGAAGGCAGGAGCAGCTGAGACAAAAGGGGCAACTCGGGAGTAAGGCTTGGAGGTGATTGCCCCTCCCATAAGGTATAAAGGAAATGCAAAGGTAGAGAAACCTTTACAGGAAGCAAAGTCATTCGTTCTTTCGGATTAAACCTTAAAGCTCTGTGTGGACTTCGTACTTCGGTTGGTTTTTTATAGTTACTTTGGCACTTTAGTTGTTGGCAGCAATTCAAAGGCAAGAAAGGTGGGTGCTTATCTTGAGGGACTGTTTGGGACTCATTACAGGCTGGGAATGAACATAATTCCCAGCATTTTAATAAAACAAGAGTTATTTTAACTAAGTTTGCTTAATTACGGTCTCAGGATGCCTTGGTCAGAACAGCAATTTATGTTTTTTTACTGCAAAGTGGTGTTTGTGTTTTTTTTTATAGCAAAAATGTCCCGTAAGCAAACACTAGGTGTGCTTAATGACCACTGGGGGTGGGGGGAAACATTGTAAAGTCAGGCTGGTGACATGCTGACCCACTTTATGACTGTCACAACTTACAACCACAATAGGCAGGCTCCATTACAGTTATAACTCAAGGACTACTACATGAGTTGTAGCACTGTTTTTATTTTAATCTATTAGCCACCCAGAGTCATGCACTTAAATTGGGCAGCCCTGAAAATGTAATAAGTAAATAAATAATGCTGGCTTGCAGCAGTTTGCAAAGCTAAATAATAATAATAAAACCTTTAGTTCAGGGATGTCAAACTCAAGGCCCACAAGGCACATCTGCCCCACGATGTGGTCGGATCTGGCCCACAGGGCCATCTTGGTCTACCCAGTGTGAAGAGGAAAGATCAGGTCAGCCTGGCTTCGGCCTAGTCTACATGATGCAAAGAGGAAACATGCCAGCAGTTTGGGGAGTGGTGTCAAGTTGGCCATGCCCACCCAGTTGGCCACATCCAGTTGACCATGCCTGGCCAGCCCCCTGAGGTCAACCACGGCCCTGATGCGGCCCTCAATGAAATTGAGTTTGACACCCATGCTTTAGTTAAAACAAGTACACTTAGCAGATAAATAAGAACAGAACTTATGAAAACCTTAAAAAGACATCCAGAAGGATATAACACAAGTTACAAAACCAGTTTTCAGATTTCATTAAAAATGAGGGCAAAGAGTGTACATTAATGGGTAGGGAAGAGGCTACACTGGAGCCACTACAGAGAAGGCCCTGACTAATTCCAACTGGTGACACCTTCCAATGACTCGTGATTGCTGAGAGGAACTCTTGGTGAGGAATACATGGGAATAATTCCTTTAGGTAGACTGCCTCTTGAGACGTAAACTAATTTATCTATTAAAACAAAATCTTGAATTTAGCTCAGAAAACAATACAGAGTCAACGCAGTTAAGTCACCACACTACAAAAAAAAAGATGCTGAGAGTTTGGAAAAAGCTCAGAGAAGAGCAACTAAAATGATCAAAGGCCTGGAGAATAAACCATATGAAGAACGGTTGCAGGATTTGGGTTTGGCTAGTCTAGAGAAAAGAAGGATTAGGGGTGGCATGATAGCAGTATTCCAATATTTGTGGGGCTGCCACAAAGAAGAGTGGGGTCAAATTATTCTCCAAAGCACCAGAAGGCAGGACAAGAAAAAATGGATGGAAACTAATCAAAGAGAGAAGCAACTTGGAATTAAGGAGAAACTTCCTAACAGTGAGGACAATTAACCAGTGGAACAGCTGGCCTCCAGAAATATTGGACACCCCATCACTGGAGGTTTATAAGAAGAGACTGGACAGCCACCTGTCTGAAATGGCATAGGATCTCCTGCCAGAGCAGGGGGCTGGACTAGAAGACCTCCAAGGTCCCTTCCAGCTCTATTCTATTCTAGTATTCTATTCTACTGTCCTGTGGTACAGGTACCACAGGTTCTTAACGAGGGATATACCATAATTAAGCAGCAGTTTGGTCTAGTGATTAAGGCACCTGGCTAGAAACCTGGAGACTGTGAGTTCTAGTTCCACCCTAGGTTTGAAAGCTACTTCGGGAAACCTTTGAGTCAATCACCTGGAAACACTGAGTTCTAATCCTGCCTTAAACATGGGAGCTAGTTTGGCTGACTTTGGGCCAGTCCCTCTCTCTCAGCCCAATCTACTTCATAGGTTTGTTGCTACAGGGAAAATAAGAGGAGGAAGGAATATTATGTTTACCTCTTTGAATTATTTATAAAATAATAAAAGTGGATTAAAAAAATATCTTTCAAAATCCCCTTGCCATTCTTTAGACAACTGTCAGTTAAGACCAGCTCTTCTAATAGCTTGACACTTTCCCAGAAAACACTTTTTCTGTGGGGGATGAGTCTTCTTGCCACAATTCAGGGATAAGGAATATGATGCCAGCGGCTACATTGGCTGGGTTCCTTGGTTCTTTTATTAAAATAAATAAAACAAGCTGACGTAAGTAAATGCCCTCCAGTTAAGCTCTACTCCTACGAGGCACACCCTATGTAGTTGCTTGGCAGCCAGACAAAAGTAGTTTGCCACTGTCTCCTCTTCAGAATTTTTTGATTCCAAATCTGGCTACAGTTCTAGGATTATCTGGCTAACTCCTCTCTACCTACAGGTAGTCCTCAACTTACAACAGCTCATTTAGTGACCATTCGAAGTTACAACGGCACTTTAAAAAGTGGCTTCAGACCGTCTTTCATACTTATGACCATTGTAGCATCCCCCACAGTCACACGATCAAAATTCAGATGCTTGGAAACTGACTCAAACTTATGACGGTTGCTGTGTCCTGAAGTCACATGATCCACCTTTTGTGACCGTCTGACAAGCAAAGTCAATGGGGAAGCCAGCACTGATGATGTTACCTAGTTTGGGTAATGAAACGACTGCTAGAAAACAAGGAAGCTCAGAGAGCACCAAGGATCCCTCAAGCCAGATTCATTTAACCGTGTTACTAACAGCTGCAGTGGTTCACTTAACAACTGTGGCAAGACAGGTCATAAAATAGGGCAACACATGACTCACTTAGCAACAAATTTTGGGCTCTCAACTGTGGCCGTAAGTCAAGGACCACCTGTAGTAACTAGCAGAGCTCCTGCTTAACATTTTTTGTTTGAGGGGGATGTTCATCCAAGATCAGCTAGACGGATGACAATTATGCAGAGTCACCTTATAGCGAATACAGGTAAGTAAGTAAGTAAGTAAGTAAGTAAGAAAGAAAGAAAGAAAGAAAGAAAGAAAGAAAGAAAGAAAGAAAGAAAGAAAGAAAGAAAGAAAGAAAGAAAGAAAGAAAGGTGGTAAATGTCTATGGAAATTCCCAGTCATCCAGCTCGTGGTTGTCCCAAAGGTCCTTTTTTTCCCCCCAAGGGAAAACTGGACTTTCTGGTTTTTCTTTGAAGATGTTTCACTTCTCATCCAAGAAGTTTCTCCAGCTCTGACTGCATGGTGGGGAATGGAAAGATTTATTTATTTATGTATTGAAAAAGCATCTTTGGGACAGACATCTGGTAACTTCCAACCTCATTTTTATATCCAAAATATCTCTCGGCACCAAATTTTATTTTTTTGTTTTACCTTTTTACCTAAAAGGTTTTTTTTTATTCATATCCTACTGTATAGGAAACCACAATGGTAAATCCCTATTTTGCTAAGAAAACCACATGGAGAGACAAGATACAGATAGTCCCTGACTATATTTATTTAGTGATTGTTCGTAGTTACACCACCACTGAAAAAAGTGATTTATAATCGTTTTTCACAGTTACGACCTTTACAGCATCCCCATGCTCAAGTGATCAAAATTGGGAACCAGCATGCATATCTGATGCTTTTACTTTCTGAGGTAATGATCACTACTTCAAACCTTCCCAGCCGGCTTCTGACAAATAAAGTCAAGTTAAGCCAAATTCACTTAACAACTGCATGATTCAATTAACAACTGCAGTGGTTCACTTAACAACTGGGGCAAAAAAGTTCTATAATGGGGCATAACTTAACAACTGCCTTGCTCAGCAACTGAAATTTGAGACTCAACTGTTGTTGTAAGTCAAGGACTACCTATGCTACTTTCATGCAATGCAGCTACGGAAGGAAAGATTCAATAATGACAGCATTTGGATACAAGTTAATGACTAACTAATATAAATCAGATTTCACATACAATCCTTTAATACCATAGGACGGTATGTTTGTGTTTATGCTCCAACCACTGGTGCAAAACGAGGAAGTTTGATGGGTTTTATGATATAGTTCTGTGATGGAGAACCTATGGCACACATGCCACAAGTGGCATGTAGAGCCATTTGTGCTGGCACGCGAGCTGCAGGCAAACTTACCTCACTGAGCACGCGCGCGCCTCACAGCTGATTTTTTTCAGTTGGTTTGAGGCCTTTTCCGGCCTCCCAGAGGCTTGGAAAAAGCCTCTGCAAGGCTTTTCAGGACGAATTATAGGCCCATTTCATAACTTCCTGTAATACTGGAAGTGACAAAACAGGCCTATAATTCGTCCTGAAAAGCCTTGCAGAGGCTTTTTCCAAGCCTCTGGGAGGCCGAAAAAGGCCTCAAACCAGCTGAAACATCACCTGTGAGGTGCAGAGCAGGTAAGGGGGTGGCGGGGGGGATTGTGCACGCATGCACAGGGGGCGTGGGGAGGGGGGCGCACACACAATTTTTTGCACAGGAGCCCCAAAAGGATATCCACCAGTAATATAGTTCAATCAAAAAATCAACATCATGCGTGCAAGATGTGCAACACATGAAGAACACGGAAAGCCTTTCCAAAAGATCACTGAACTCTGAAGGAGGATCAAACTCAAAACGGATATGCATGGACAGATAGTAACGGATTCTAAGTAATCCAACAAAAATGGAACAAGTATTCTGACATTTGCCACAGTAGAGATGTTAACTTCTAAAATACTTTGTAACAGCACTTCTCAACCTTAGCAATTTTAAGATGTCTGGACTTCAACTCCCAGAATTCCGCAGCTGGGAGTTGAAGTCCAGACCATCTTAAAAGTTTCCAAAGTTGAGAAACACTGGTTTGGAAAATATTCCTTACTTACAAGAATCTCTAGAACCAGATTATTACAAAAATGGAAGGCTACAGGAGTGGCAAGCAAGATAAATAAATATGGCAAAAATACAAAAATGTGGCAAGCAAGAGAAGAAAAATCAGTAAGAGTTCGAATTAAGCTATGACAGCAAATCTGGAGATGATAACACAGTGGTCAATAGGCTGGAAGAGGTCAGTCTGCACACTACACCCCAATACCAAAGAAAGGGGATTTAACAGAATACCAGACAACCCAAGATCCCGTGGGTCATTGTTTCAGAGATACTTCCACATCAGATTCCTCCAAGACTTCAACAATGGCAGAACCTCTAATGTGCTACACCTTCATGGGAAAAGCTGGGATATATACAGAAATATATTTGCCTTGAAAATACATTGGATTGTATAGCACAAACATCAGCACAGGAAATGTTTTGTGACATTGTGTATTATTAGGTATTTTTATCCTTTATTTTTACAAATAACTGAAGCAGGAGAATAATATTCCTTCCTCCACCTATTTTCTCCACAACAACCACCCTGTGAGGTGAGTTGGGTTGAGTGTGTGTGTGACTGGGCCAAAGTCATCCAGCTGGCCTTCATGGCTGAGGCAAGACTTGAACTCATGGCCTCCTACTTTCTAAGGCCTGTGATGGTGAACCTATAGCATGCGTGCCACCTGAAAGCCATTTGTGCGGGCACAAGCCCCAGGCAAACTTACCTCACTGCGCATGTGCACGCCTCCCAGCTGATTTTCAAGCCTTTTTCGGCTTCCCAACCTTTGGAGGTTGAAAAACAGGCCCGTTTTGTCATTTCTTGTATTTCCAGAAATACCAGAAGTGATGAAACAGGACCATTTTTCGGCCTCCAATGGCTGCAGAGGCTTCCCTCAAACCTCTGGGAGGCTGAAAAAGGCCCGAAAATCAGCTGGGAGGCATGTGCATGCGCAGTGCAGGTGAGAGGGCGGCAGGGGGAGAAATCATGCACACATTCACCGGGGGCACGGGGGGAGCCGCATGCATTGCCTTCTGGGTGCAAGCGCGCACAATTTTCGGTACAGGAGCCCAAAATGGTTAACCACCACTGTTCTAGGCTGAGGTCATAAACTGTTTTATGATGACTATTATGTCATAAAACATTTTATAAAATTGGTCAAATTTCAATTCCATGGAAAGTTTTTGGATGCATTCTGTAAGTTAGCCCATAGCCAACCTTAGTTCAAAGGTTGTTGCCCTAAGACGTACCGCTTTGCCCAGTTAATGGTTACAAAAATGAGGGTATATAGATTCAAACCATCACACGATAGCCTTGATTTCATATGCTAGCAAAACATTGCTTAGAATCATTATTCAAGCCAGATTGAAACCCTACGTGGAAAAGGAGGATGACAGATGCTCAAGTTGGCCTTAGAAAAAGGCTAAGGAACAAGAGGCACAACTGAGAAAGCGGGAGAAGAACAAAAATAGGTCAATATGTGCTTCATCAATTATAGAAAGGTCAACGATTGTATCAACCATGTCAAGCTGTGGAATATGCTTAGAAAATGAAGAGCTCAGAATAACTCATTGTCTGCATGCAAAACCTATCCACAGGACATAGATTCCGTCGGGATGGAAGATGGTGAAACTCCAGAGATCTGCAAAGGAGTAAGAGAAGCTGTATATTCTCTCTTCTTATTTCTTCAACCTTTACGAAAAATACAGGGAAGCTGGAAGAAGATGGCCTGCAGATAAAGGAGAATATTCATAGCTCAGGGTTGAAATGAGATTCCCTGGGTGCTCTTGGTTGTTGAGCTTGTTTTCTTGCAAAGATTTCATTATCCAAACTAGGTAACATCATCAGTGCTAACAGGGAGTAGGGTCTGCTCTCAATTGATATTCTAGTGCAGGGGTCTTCAAACTTGACAACTTTAAGACTTGTGGACTTCAACTCCCAGAATTCCCGAGTTAACATGACCGGAGGAGGAATTTTGGGAGTTGAAGTCTACAAGTCTTAAAGCCGTCAAGTTTGAAGACCCCTGTTTTAGTGGCTTGCCCTATCAAATGTTGGTGGGGATGGTTCTTTGGTGCTTTATTGTCAGCTTGTTTGGAAGTTCCTTGATTGAGGTATTGTTTATTTCCTGATTGTTGCTCTGATGTTAAACTTGGTGTTAATCTATGCTCATCTGAGTGTTGAAGATGGGTTAGTTAAAACTGAAGGAAGAAATATCATTACCTGGGCTATGCTGATGACTCTGCAGCAGGGGTGTTAAACTCAAGGCCCGGAGGCTAAATCCGGCCCGTGGGGTGCTTAGATCTGGCCTGCAGGCCCACCCTGGAATAGGGAAGGACCGGCCCATGGTGCCAGAGCTCAGGGAGGTTGTGCGCAGATTTTCGCTGGCTGAGCGCTGCAGGAGGCCGTCGTGACTGAAAACAGAGCCCAAGAGGGCCGTCGTGGTCGAAAATGGAGCCTTGATGAGTGACAGACCTGGCCACGCACCCCCTCAAGTCAAACACAACCCTGATGCGGCCCTCAACGAAATCGAATTTGACACCCTTGGTCTACAGATAGCTTAAAAAAAAAGCCCAGGATGTGTAAGCTGTGGCAATAAAGTCAAAGACCACAGTGAAACAAATAGGATTAAGATTATAAGGAAGACCAAAGTGATGACACCAGACATAGGCCTTAGAAATGACAATGAAAAGTGGGGAATTGGCATCTGCCTTTGAGGATCCACTGTCAAGGAATCGGCAGACAAGAAATACACCACAAATTAGCTGTCAACTCATAAAATATTTCTCTGGTCTTTTTAGAGTTGCCAACAGAAAGGAAGGGGGGGAGCAGTGCAGCAGCTTGCAAACCAAAACTGCATTCCATAAATGTTTTCAAAGATAGGAACTGGGTGACCAAAGTTTCTACTGCACAAAATTCTAATTGGAGAGCATGATTGATGACTCTTGGCTATGGATGTGCCTCATTGGAGAATATGAATTACGGTACACCCAGGGGTGGGGGAAAAACCAGGGTCAAGGGTGACAATGAATTACGTCTATCAGAGTCGGCTCCACCCAGGCAGTGCCAGACAGTTTAACTCCCAATAAATCCTTTTGAAGTTTGGCTCGAGACTCATGATTTAAACTGCCGGAATCCTGACACTAGCGTTTGGTAGAGCCACCATGAAGGCCGTGGAAAAGACATTCAAATGCTGTGATGTGTCTAGAGCTACAAAGATCAGAATTGTGCAAAACCTTGGTAAAAGTAGTCCTCGACGTACAATTAAGCAGAATAATTATATTTAAGCAAGACAGTTGTTGACTGAATTTCCCCCCAATTTATGACCTTTCTTTGACACAGTTGTTAAGCGAATTACTGTAGCCCTTAACTTAGTAACACGGTTTAGTGATTCTGGTTTCCCCATTGACTTTCCTGATCAGAAGGTTGCAAAAGGGAATCACATGACCCCAGGACACTGCAATCGCCATAAACACACGCCGATTGCCAAGCGGATGAATTTTGATCACGTGACCACAGGGATGCAGCAACGGTCATAGGTACAGTCATAAACACTTTTTTCACTGCTGTTGTAACTTCAAATACTCATCGAACAAATTGGCTGTAAGTTGAGGACTACCTACTTATCCTAGTCTGCCTCAAAAGAGTGACACAAACGGTTCACAGAACAAGTCTATCTTGAGTCCTACGATTTTTTTTCCTGCTACATCATAAAACGTTGTTAATTCATTACTACTATTATAGTGGCGAAATGTTTCATTCAGTGGTGGGATTCAATTTTTTTTTTACTACCGGTTATGTGGGCGTGGCTTGATGGGTGTGGCGTGGCTTGATGAGCATGGCTTGATGGGCGTGGCAGGGGAAGAATATCGCAAAATCCCCATTCCGTCCCCACCCCACTAACCTGCTTTCCAGCTCCCTTCTCCTTGTGCAGGGCAACCAAAGAAGACCCAGCCAATCAACTGGGACTTGGGAGGCAGAGAAGAGATGGGGGCGGGGTCAGTCAGAGGTGAGATTTGCTGGTTCTCTGAACTACTCAAAATTTCAGCTACCGGTTCTCCAGAACTAGTCAGAACCGGCTGAATACCACTTCTGGTTTCATTGTTATCTTAACGTTCAGGAAGCTCTCAGCTGCACTGCATAGAATGGCAGCATTTTAGGGCTGGAAATGACCACAAAGATGATCTAGTCCAACCCTCTTCAATGTGCAGAAAAGCAATTTAAATCATTCTCAAAAAGTGGTTGTCCAACCTTTTTATAAAACATATTGGAGAACCCACAAATTCCATAGCCTTTTCCACTCTTATTTGTCTCTTGCCATCAAGGAAGCATTTCTTTATATTTATTTTACTTGCAGGCAGTTCTGGCTAGTCTGCCCTGTTTAGCAACCGTTTGAAGTTCTGACAGTCCTGAAATGCTCATACTTATGACAGTCGCAATGCCCTGAAGTCGTCTTCAGGCACTTCACAACTGGCTTTTGACAAGCAGGGTCAACAGAAAAGTTGGCAGTGAAATCACAAGTTGTGATCATGTGATGTCTCACTTAATGACCAAATGGGAAGTAAGGTTATAAGCCCAACAAAATCACATGCTTCACTTAGCGACTTCCTTGCTTAGCAACAGAACTGTCAGTTCCAACTGAGGTTGCTAAGCGAGGACTACTTGTATTTAGATGTCACTTTTATAGACCCAATTTTGAATGACTCAGGATGGTGTACAAGTAAATACAAATACAATGTAAAAAGAAGGCCTACAACAAGGAGGCTTAACATAATCAGCATCATAACAGAATAACAAAATTGGAAGGGACCTTGGGGGTCTTCTAGTCCAACCCCCTGGACTGGATTTTATCTTAATTTTATCTTTAAATGTATCTTAATAACATTCCCATAAAGCCACCATCCCAGGAAAAGATCCCAGTTTCTAAACCAGGTATGAAGATCAGGAGAATGTTGACATTGGAGGACTCCGATTAAAGGGCAGGCACTAGGACCAAGAAGGTGCACAACTGAAAAAGTTGGGAATTCCCCATTGAAGCAAAATCAAGACAATTTTCTGGACGTTACCTTTGGTATTTCAGTTTCCCAGATAACAAGCTCTGGCTTATTGCAGTCTGTTCCCATCTTAGCACTCAGGCAGCTGTCATTCTTGCGGAGGGCACAACCGCTGTCCACCGAGTCCATGCTGTTCACGTCAGAGCCTAAAAAAGAAAACCAGCCACGTTCCTTCACTTACAGGGTGCTGAAATGCTGGGCAACGGGGCTGCAGCAAACTCACTTTCCGAAGCTCTTATCATTCCACTTACATAAGGAGCTACAGAAGTGGGCAGAACAAACTCCTCTAGCCAGGTGATGCCTCCCAGTCAATCAATCGCTCAGTCAGTTTTTCAGTCATCTTTATCATCTAATCTAATCTAATCTCTCTCCTCTATCTATCTATCTATCTACACACACACACACACACACACATATAATCTAATCTATCTAATCCAGAGGTCTCCGATCTAATCTGTCTGTCTGTCTGTCTGTCTGTCTATCTATCTATCTATCTATCTATCATCTATCTATCATCTAATCAATCTACCTACCTATCTACCGATCATCAAATCTATCATTAAATCTAATCTCTCTCTCTCTCTCTCTCACACACACACACACACACACACATACACACACACACAGAGTCATCAGATCTATTTATAGGTCATCCTTAATTTATGATCGTAAAGGAGCCTGCCCAGTATGGTCATAAGTAATGATGGTCGTAAAGCAGGTTACCACCCATTTTTTCAACTTTTTTTTTTGCCACAGTCATTAATCAAATGCCACAGCTGTTAAGCAAGCCCATTATTCAATAAGGATTTGTCTTAACTTCATTCATAAATCAAGGACTATCAGTATGTTGATTTATGACTGTTTTTCGCAATTATGTGTTGCAGCAACCCCATGGTCATGCGATCAAAATTTGGCTACTCGTCAACTGGCATGTATTTATGATGGTTGCAATGTCCCCGAGTCATGTGTTCACCTGGTTTGACTGTCTGACAAGCAAAGTCAACGGGGAAACCAGATTCACTTAACAACAGCAGCAAAAAAAGGTCACAAAATGGGGCAAATTCACTTAACAATGGTCTTGCTTAGAAATAGAAATTTTGGGCTCAAGTGTAGTTTGAGGACTACCTGTATAAAGCCAGATGTCTGGAAGGTACTAGACACAGAAAGGTGCCAATAGACGCTCAGGGGAGAAATAACTTGGATAAGAAGCATGGAGGAATAATTCTTTCTTATATGGAATCTAGGCCAGGCAATCTCTCTAGGACCTACCTACCTCAAAGGGTTGTCACTGGGGAGAAAAGTGGGAAGAATAACTATGCCTGCTCTCTTTGACCTTCTAACTGAAAGTTGAATATAAATCTGATAAAGAAACGCATAGACTTGACCAGTTTGTTAATCTTCCAAAAAGGAACATTTGTCGGCCCACAAAAACCATAATTTATTAAATGTATACATTGCCCAACTTGCTATCCAGAGCAACAGAGGTAGCTTGAGATAGAAAGTACTGACGCTCTCCTCATTATTACAGTATGAGATGATAAATTCTCTAGAATGTATCTAGTTACTATCTCTATCAAGATCCCCAATATTTAAGAACTCTTTTCTTTCTCTTTCTTTCTTTCCTTTCTTTCTCTCTTTCTTTCCTTCCTTCCTTTTCTTTATTTTTCTTTCTCGTTCCTTCCTTCCCTTTTCTTTCTTTTTCTTTCTATCTCCATCCATCCATCCATCCATCCACCCACCCACCCAAGAGGGTCTCTGGACAGGGTACAGTAAAATATTAAAACTCAGAAAAGTATATAAAAATCAAAATTGGAAAAGAGACAAAGATGATTAAAAGCCATGTTAAAATTAATTAAGAAATGAAGGGAGGGCTTTCACTTCCACGGTTGCATGTTCCTCCGCACTCCCCAAGCAAGCAAGACTGCAGAGCCATGTTTTCACTCCTTTCTGGGAGATCTTGAGGCTGGGGACCTGCCTCGCCTCTAAGGGGTAAATATTACGAGCCTTAGGAGGAAAGTTGGGGGAAAAACCCCTCCATTTTTCCTTTCACAATTCCTTAATCCAAGCACCTAGTTCTATTGGGGCAGCAGAAATTAGAAAAATTGGTACGTTCCAAAAAGACAGAAAATTCATAGTTTAGGCTTCTCTAAAGCCAACTTCAATGCTTTGCCTGGATTCACATTTCATATTTTAATTTGTAGACCACCTGACTCCCAACAGCTTTGATTGGTTTTTAGTTTTTAGTACCTATCATTATATGTTTTGTATATTTATAACTTATTTATATAATATTTACATGGAAATTATAGATTTATATTTAGTGGATGTTAGGGTTGTTAGCAGGGGTGGGATTCAAAATTTTTAACAACCGGTTCTGTGGGCATGGCTTAGGTGGTAGGCGTGGCTTGGTGGTCATGTGACTGGGTGGACGTGGTTTGGTGGTCATGTTATTGGCTGGGTGTGGCCAACTCAATATCACTCACATCGACGCATGCATCTCCTTGTCTGGCCTCTCGTGACTGTGGGGAAGCTGCTATAGTCATAAGTGTGAAAAATGGTCATAAGTCACTTTTTTCAGTGCCATTGTAACTTTGAATGGTCACTCAAAAACAAGCAAAGTACCAGTAAAAGAGGGGGGAAAAACTCCAGAGAAATTCCAGAGACAAGAAGTCTAGTCCTGCCAAGAATGTAATAAGGGTTAATGGAGAGGCAGTTTCTGTAAGCAACACCAGAATGTTTCCTTCCTGCCTTTCTTACAGGATTAGGCCAGTAATTTCTTCTAACAACCGGTTCTCCGAACTGCTTAGAATGTTAACCGGTCTAGTGAATAGGTGCGAATCTATAGAATCCCACCCCTGGTTGTTAGTAAGTATTCTATTAAACTATGGTTTAATTAATAAATCATACTGACAGCACATGTACCACTCACGTCTGAGTTATAAACTCCAGTTTATAAGCCACAAGGGCTCAGTTCATAATCGTATCAAGCCAAAATTAAAGAAACCTAATTATGGCTTAAAAAAAACCCCTGGCCTATAAAGGTAGTTTTCAACTTTCATCCACTCATTTAGTGACCATTTGAAATTACAACAGCACTGAAAAAAAAATGACTTATGCCTCTGGCCAAGTGCCTAAATTATGATCATGTGACTATGGCAATGCTGTGTGGGTCATAAGTGGGAGGACCAATCATAAATCTTTTTTTAGTGCCATTGCAACTTTGAACTGCCACTAAACAAATGGTTGTAAGCTGAGAAGTACCTGCAGTTCCAATTTCCTCCTTTTTCCACTCCCCACAAAGACAAGTTTGATGTTTACTCAAAGGATCAAATCCAGAATCAAGGTTACTCTACCTTTTACCACAGAAAAATAACAGCAGGACCTACAGTTAGTCCTTGACATATGACCATAATTGAGCCCAAAACATGCTAAGCAAGATGGTTGTTACGTGAGGTTTGCCCCAGTTTATGACCTTCCATGTTGTTAAGTGAATCACTGCAGTTGTTAAGATAGCAATACAGTCATTAAATGAATCTGGCTCCCTTATTGCCTTGGCTCCTCAGAAAGCCGCAAAAGGTGATCACATGACCCCAGGACCCTGCAACCGTCATACATACATGCCAATTTGCCAGGCATCCAAATTTTGATCATGCGACCAAGGGGATGCTGCAATAGTTGTGTGAAAAATGGTCATAAGTCACTTGTAATCTACAGTGCCCTTTTAATTTGAGAGGTCACTAAGTGAATGGTTGTAAGTTGAGGACTACCTTTACCTAGTTAAGGTGAAAGAGAATCCTCACCTCCCGAGTGGTCTGTATCGGTTTCCGTGGGCCACGGCTGTTCGTGGCTCAGAGGCGGAAAGTCCTCCTTCAGCACGCCATTGCTGTAGGGCACCCTGTTTTCCGTTGTCATGGAGGAAGGTGGCTTCTGGATCGACGTGGACTTGTTCTCTGAGTCTTTGATGGTAGATGCATTCAACAGATCCAGGTGTTGTGGAGGTGGAGATGAAGCACTTTTCAAGAGATCCTCGGCACTAGCCCCATCTTCTGAGGTGCAGGCGCTGCACCCAGAATCTTCCATCACTATGTGGCCATCCTCAAACTCCTCCTCGTGGTTCATACGCGGTGTCAGGCTGCCAACTGACCGCCTGGTGGGACAACTGGAGTCCCTGAGCCGGTTGTGACTTCGGTTGACCAGTAGGCCATGCGTCAAACAACTTGAATACGTAGCGTGACGGTTGACGTTCTCCTCCAGGAGGGGAGATACTTCGACAGTAGCAACATTCTGGCTCACACAGTTATCACCCTGGCTGGATTCTGCTTGGCCAACACCTCCAGTGGACACCTTCTCACGTGGACTATCCACCCGGCTTGCTATTTGGCATATCCTCTCTGACACATCACTGACCGACCCTGATAAAACTTCCTCAGTGGCTGCCCGGATGACATTGGAAATGATTTGCATGGCCACCTGCTCAATCTTCTCTACTTCTTGCTTGTCCAAACTAATGGCTCCTATCCTCTCTTTTTCCACACCACCCTTGTACCCAACTTCTCTGCATACATTGTGCTTCGACATGCTACCAGTCTTTGAACTGGACGTCATCCCTTCCTCAACCATCTCCGATCTAGCAGGTTCAACACACTTGGTCAGTGTCCCCACTGCAGTCTCTCCTTCGCCACTGTTACTATCACTCCCTTCTTCCACTTCAACAGGATCCTTAGGGATCCCATCTGGAACTTCTTCAGTTATCTTTCTGGAGCAGGTGGTGGGGACAGAATCCGTAGAGGTGGGTGCAGAACACTGGTCTTCTTCCAAAGACCTCTCGGATGAACCGATCTGGACCATCACATCTTTGCTACGGTCCTCCCACTTTTCAGAACCAGGAGATGCCAACAGCCCTTGTTTTGATGCTTGATTGGAATCAGGCTTCCCTTCGTGGAGTGCCTCATCAGTTTGGGAGTCATCAACTCTTTGTACATCCAGAAGAGAGGTCTTGGGTGAAGGGGAACCAAGGACACCTTGAGGCCCCACCACTTCTATGTCTCCGCTGTCGTCCTGAAGTGAATCCGGTTGGAGGGTTGGTATTGCCCCAACGGGAAGGTCTTCCCTCAATGTTTCTAGGCTTTGGGCTCTGTCTTCTGTCAGAGGTATCTGCTGTTCTTGAAAGGGTGAATCGCTATGCTGCTTGACCTGAAGAGATGGAGAAAGTTCACTGTTCGACTGTTCAGTTTCCCAAGAGCTGGGCTCTTTCGGAGGAGAACATTTCTGGCGCTCTTCCAAGCTGGGAAGATCTTGCCTGTCATGGTTACTGACACGTTCCTTTTTACGCGAAGAAAACCACCACCAGCCGATGAGTGCCAGCACCCCGGGGATGGAGAACGGCAGCAAATTGCGGAAGCGCAACGCCATTTCATGCACGCTCAGAAATTAAATCTGAAAGAGAGAGAGAAAGAAAAAAAAGGGCCATATTAAGACTTCAGTTGCCTAACAATGTTTAGAAAAGGTAGCTTTCCACGTCCTATTCAAAATAAACCACTTTTTCCTCAACGTTGGCAGCTAGAAGAAGATGAGGCATAGTTGGCTGGGGAATTCTGGGAATACAACTTCAAGGCACCCATGTTGAGAAACACTGACAAACAAAAAATTAATACACCACGCCACTTCCATCAAGAATCTCATCTTTAAATTATTCCTTAATTCCTACCAGTCCTGGTAACCATAATAAAATTCATACCCATTTGAATAATTACTTAATTTATATCCTGTTTTTCCTTCTAAAAGAAACCTCTAGCCCTGTCTTCTTCAACAAATCTTAGTTAAAACAAGCCACAGTGCAACACAAGGAAGTAAGGGAGAGTGAGGAGAGAAAGACAAGGAGACAATAGAAGGTAGTCCTCATTTAGTGAACAGTTGGGACCAGAAACTTGGTTATTAAATTGGATACAAAGTAAAACTGCTTACATCCTCACTTCAGCTTTCCTTGGCTTTACAGACCTGCAAAGGTTGTAAATGCGAGGAATGAGTTATAAAGTTACTTTTTCAACTATGAACGAACACTAAATGGGGCATTCACTAAATGAGGACTCCCTGAATTCTCATAGTCAAATACAAAACCATCTTGGTAGAGAAAGTAATAAAATGCAATGTGAAAGCAAATCTAAATTGCATTAGAAAACAGAAACCCAAAGGCAGGGCGTTACTGAGTTTGGTATCGATACTTAGGGAAAATTAAGATTGATTGCAAACTGCATATAAGCCAAAAATCAGATGGGACATCCAACAAAGGCATCATTTCCAAATGACAATAAATAATGGTTTGACTGTGTTTTGCTTCCCACATTCAGTCCTCTGCTCGCTTCTCGACTTTCCACTTATAGGAGGATTTATTTCAGAGAAACTGGAACAGGTTCAAAGAAAAGAAATCAGGATGATCAGAGGATTATGAACTAAGTCAGAGAGGAGAGAGACAGACAGAAGTGGGTTTAATTTAACCTTGAGGAATGATTGAAGGAGAACACAATAGGCTCTCTTCAAATACATGACTGGATTTCATATCAGAGGTCCAGACCTTTCTCTTGTTCCAGAATATGAGATATTGGATAGCAGATTTAAATTACAGGAAGCTACATTTCTAGTGAATATCAGAAAAACCTGAGCAGTAAAAAAAAAAATCCCTTGGTCTTCTCTTTACTGAATGTGTTCGGGTAGAGCAGAGGTGGGGAATTATGGCCCTTTTATGACTTATGGCAGTGATGGGTAACCTTATTGTTGTGTGCCGAAAGTGTGTGCATGCACCCGCTTCTGCACACTTGCCCGCACCCATAATGCAATGTGCATGCGCCTACCCCCCCGTGCCCCACGCATGCGCAGTAGATCTGATCTGGGGTGATGGCTCGCATGCCGGCAGAGATGGCTCTATATGCCACTTCAGGCAGCGTGCCATAGATTCGCCATCACGGACCTGTGGACTTCAGCTCCCAGAATTCCCGAGCGGTGGGCTGGCGTCCATGTGCATGCACATACAGCTTGACTGCAAGTGGAGCTGCACATACATGCACGCTGGCCTGTCACTCGTATGAGTTGAGTCGTGAGCAGGGGTGGGATCTGACAGGATTAACTACCAGTTCGGTGATTTACAAGGTTTAGTGATTTACGCAGTGCTTCCCTGTATGCTGCGTGCTCGCCTGTAAATCGTCATCAGCTTGGTGCCTGGACAGCTGAGCAGTGCTGCGTGCAGAGAAGCAGCCTTTGAAAAAGCCCCTTTTTTCCTGCTTTTTTAACCGCAGCTGTGCCTCGCACGGCAGCTGAAGTTGAAAAAAAGCAGGAAATAAAGGTCAGATAAGAGCCTGGGTGGGCAGGTAGGCAAAAACATCAGCAGACATAGAACCAGTTCCGGTTCTACAGAGGTGGACAGAACCGGTAGAAACCCACCCCTGGTCGTGCATGTATGTCCATGCATGCCAGCCCACTTCTCAGGTTAAGGACCCCTGTTCTAAAATATATTCAAAAATTCCTGTTAATATAGAACTTGATGAAATTACCAATGGCAATTGGTTGAAATGTCATAAAAATCACTCAATGGTAATATTGTTTTCATAATACAGATAGTCCTCAAGTTATGGTCGTTCATTCAGCAACAGTTTGAAGTTACAATTGGGCACAAAGCCAGCTGGGTGACCTTGGCCCAGTCACGCTCTCCCAGCTTTTGGAAGGAGATCACATCAACTGCTTTTGAAAGTCTTGCTAAGAAAACTCCAGCAACTGGTCCAGAAAGTAGCCAAGAGTCAGAACCGACTCAAAGGTAAGTCTTTGACTTACGACCACAATTAAGCCCAAAATTTCCACTGCTAAGCAAGACAGTTGAATCTTACCCCATTTTATAAACTTTCTTGCCTGGAGTCGTTAAGTGAATCACTGCAATTGTTAAGTAAGTAACGCGGTTGTTAAGTGAATCCGGCTTCCCCACTGACTTTGCATCTCAAAAGGGAATCACAAGAACCTGGGACGCTGCAATGGTCATAAATACATGGCCGACTGCAAAGGGGTCAAATTTTGATCCGGTGACCACAACGGTTGTTAAGTGTGAAAATAGAAATAGACTTATATACCGCTTCATAGTGTTTTACAGCCCTCTTTCAGCCAGAGTTCCCCAACCTTTCTGGCTTTGTGGACTGGAAAGGCAGGGGAAGAGGTAAAGGTTCCGTGTGAGCGGCTAGCAAATGTGCACACGCCCATTGCTTGCACAAATGCATGCGGACGTACTTGCCCACTGCTTGATGCTTCGGTGGACCAGTTCGGAACAGTTCATGGCCGGGGGATTGGGGACCCCTGCTCCAAGCGCTTCACAGATTCAGCATATTGCCATCAGTGGTGGGATTCAAAAAATTTTTACTACTGGTTCTGTGGATGTGGCTTGGTGGGCGTGGCAGGGGAAAGATACTGCAAAATCTCCATCCCCTCCTCACTCCTGAGGGAAGGTTACTTCAAAATCCTCATTCTCTCCCCACCCCACTAACCTGCTTTTCAGATCTGTTCTCCTATGCAGGGCAACAAAAGAAGACCCATCTGATCAGCTGGGACTCGGGAGGCAGAGAATAGAGGGGGCAGGGCCGGTCAGAGGTGGTATCAGCCAGTTCTCCAAACTACTCAAAATTGCCACTACCGGTTCTCCAGAACTGGTCAGAACCTGCTGAATTCCACCCGATTGCTACCAACAATTTGGGTCCTCATTTTACCAACCTCTGAAAGATGGAAAGCTGAGTCAACCTTGAAGAGGTTAGGATTGAACTGCAGACAGTCAGCAGAGATAACGTGCAATGCTGCATTCTAACCACTGGGCCACCCTGGCTCATGAAAAATGGTCCTAAGTCACTTTTTTTCAGTGCCATTGTAACTTTGAACAATAATTAAACGAATGGTTGTAAGTCAAGGGCCATCTGAAAATGTATCTATTTATAAATAATATACAAGTATTATTGAGCATGTGCTAAAAAATTAAAATGGACAAGCGTTTGCAATCAAAAAGGTCTGGAGACCACGGATTTAAAATCAAAAAGAAAAACATAGTTTTATTTTGCAGGACACGCTTTTTCTAACAACTGCACGGAATGAAGAAGGATGTGCAATGCAAAGACCGGCTTATTGCATATTTGCCAGAAGTCAAATCAGTATCAGGAAAATGTGAGAGCTTCAGGGAGGTGCGTGCTTTATCCACACACCCTGCACCAAATGTGGTTTTTCAGTTCTGGACAAAATTAAGGCCCATTTCTCCAAATCTACAGTCAAGTCCAAGACGAACAAAAGGAGGTTCATACAGCCTTCTTTCTGCCCAGCAGTCACTACTTGTGCACAACTCTCTTTGAGTTATAAAAAGACAAGGCTGGCATTCCTTTCCTTGTGGAGAATAGATGGGGGCCTTTTTTGGAATGTTGGAATAAACAGCTGTCCATTCTGACAGCAGCTTGTTGCAGAACATGCTCGTAATCCCAGCCAAGGTTAGAGAGGGTCTCTAGGACCTCTTCACAACCTAGTTCTTGCATCTCACTAGCAGAAGGAAGACGCCCGTTACACTAGGTTCACCACAAAAAAACCCGAACCCTCCTTGTAGAAAAAATACGATTGAGGTGGGAAGGGTAAACCTTTCGTCTGCATCTGCTACTTGTCCAACATTCAGGGAATCGTGACGCCCTCCCGCCTGGAATAATTCGAGTGGAATAGCGTAAATACCATTTGCCCTACGCGAGAGCGGGCAGAAATGATGACCCGACGCTTGCGAAGACAAACACAAACACGCATTAGGTAATATTGGGAAACCAAAATGCAGCTAGTCCTCAAGTTACGATCACAATTTGAGCCCCAAAATTTACGTTGCTAAGTTCTAGTAAGGCTCTGCATGGATTAAAAGTTTCTAGAGTTTGCTTTTTCCTAGTGTCATGCAATTATAGCTGATCCTCAACCTTCGACCACAAGTGAGACCAAAATGTGTGTTGCTAAGAGAGACGGTTGTTAAGTGAGTTTTGCCACACTGTATGACCTTTCTTGCCACAGGGGTTAAGTGAATCGCTGCATTTGTTAAGTTGGCAACATGGATGGGACGTGAGTCTGGCTTCTCCGTTGACTTTGTTTGTCAAAAGGTTGCCAAATTTGATCAGGTGACCCTGGGACACTGCAGCCGTCACAAATGTGAGTCAATAGCCAAGCATCTGAATTTTGATCATGTGACCATGGGGATGCTACAATGATTGTGTGAAAAACGATCAAAAGTCACTTTTTTCAGTGCTGTTGTAAACGAACTGTTGTAACTTTAGGACTACCTGGCTATGCATGGTGGCGGAGGTAGTCCTTGACTTGCGAACACAATTGGGATCAGAATTTCCATCGCTAAGCAAGGCTGTTGTTAAGTGAATCACACCCAATTTATGACCTTTTATCCCACAGTCAAAAAACAAATCACTGTAGTTGTTAAATGAACCATGCAGCCATTAAACAAATCCAGCTTCTCCCAATGACTTTGCTTGCGGGAAGGGAAGATTGCAAATGGCGGCCAAGTGACCCTGGGACACTGCAGACATCCTAAATGCATGCCTGGTGCCAAGAGCCTGAATTTTCATCACATGACCCTGGGGATGCTATGACAGCCGTTAAGTGCAAGGACAGGCCACGAGTCACTTTTTTCAGTGCAACTGAAACTTCCAATGGTTGCTAAATGAATCATTGTAAATGGAGGACTGCATGTATTTGCAAGAAATGGCTGCATCAAAAAAGGCTGTGAACATTTTAAAAAATGATCTGGGAAAAAAAGAGGTTGATGAAGCGCTAGCGCCATATTATAATACCTTGGTAAGGCCACACTTGGAATATTGCATCCAGGTTGGCTGCCACAACATAAAAAAAAGATGTGGAGACTCTAGAACCGGGGTCTCAAATACAAGGCCAGAAAATGTAAGAGGCCGCTCCGTGTCGCTTTGGCCCGGTCTGCCCAAAGTAAAATGGAAACATTGGGCCAGCGTGGCTTCGGCCTGCTCTACCCAATGCGAAGAAGAAATCCGCCAGCAGTTTGGGGAGTGGCATCAAGCTGGCCACACCTACTCAGTCTGCCATGCCCACCCAGGTGGCCATGCCCAATGAGTGGCATCAAGATGGCCACACCCACCCAGTTGGTCCCGCCCAGCCCGTTGGCCACGTCCCCTCCCCACTCCCGCCCTGATGCGGCCCTCAATGAAATTGAATTTGACACCCCTAGACTGAAAAGAAAAGGACTAGGAACGACATGACAGCAGTCTTCCAATATCTAAGGGGCTGCCACAAAGCACCTGAGGACAGGACAAGAAGCAATGGATAGAAACTAATCAAGAAGAGAACCAATCTAGAACTGAAGAGAAATTTCCTGACAGAACAATTAGTCAGTGGAACCTCTTACCTTCAGAAGTTGTGGGCGCTACAACACCAGAGGTTTTCAAAGAGAGATTGGATAACTATTAGTCTGAAATCGTATAGCGTCTCTTGCTTGAGCAGGGGGTTGGACTGGAAGACCTCTAAGGTCCCTTCCAACTCTGTTATTCTCTCACCTGAGGGTGAAATGAGAGCAGGAACAAATTTGGGCTGCTTAAATGAAAGAGTGGGAAAGTAGTTCACTCACACTAGATCCAAAATCCTTCCTTTCCGATCATTTTCAAAGCATACCCAGCCCTAATATTTATGATTTTTTAAAAAGAGAACCCAGGATGGCAATCTGACACCATGGAATGAAAAATTAAATTTAAAAAAAAAAAACAACTTCACAAGCTGCAATATGTTTAAAGCTAAGAATTTAGCTGCTGAGGTTATCTATTTAAAGCTTTCAATATTGGCATCTACCTGTTCCTTTCAAGTTTTTCTGTGAAAAAGGAAGACACAGAAATTGTTAAGGCTGAAAAGCTTTCAAAGTCACTGATCCTCCATGGTAACTTTGGTGGGGTGGGGTGGGGGTTATCTCTGAGCCTTTAACAAATGCAGAATGCAGAATTGTTCTGAGATAAAATGAATCTTGGAAGTGCAAATTGCTTTCATGTGTGATGAAAAGCCGTAATTAGCTGGATTGGCTAGATTGGTGGTTTAAGGCAGTATTTCTCAACCTTGGAACTTTAAAATGTCTGGACTTCAACTCCCAGAATTCTCTAGCCAGCACCCCCGGAAACTTCTGGGAGTTGAAGTCCAGACATTTTAAAGTTGATGGGGTTGCATAATGCTGCCTCTTAAGCCTCTAATCCTGCTTTACAAATCAGAATGGCTGGGTTTTAATGATTTAACCAAGCCAAAACCCAACCTTAGTGTGATGAACTCACGCTGTAAGAAGGAGTTCAGTCATGTCTAGTCCTACACCAATTATTACTTTAATTAAGAACATAAATATATGCTACAGCAAAGTGTCCTTTAAAAACAAATTGGCCCCTGAAACTCCAAAGCTGGTAATAATGGCAAAGTTATCTAGAACCGTTTGCCATACAGGTAGACCTCAACTGATGACCAAAATTGAGCCCTGACTTTTGGTTGTAAGTCAAGTCACCACATGACAAGACTCGATTTTATGCCTGTATTTATGATGGTCATTGAGTCACCATGGTCATTAAGCAAGTCATGTAGTCGTAAGTTTGAATCCAGTTTATCCAATGGACTTTTTTTTCCTTGGGAAAACAGCACAAAAATAACAAAGCTTGATCATATGACCATGGGAAACTGCACCGGATCATAATTGGCAGCTGATTGCCAATGATTAAACTGTGATTAAATGACCAAGGGGATGGTACAAGCAGATCAACGATGGGGCATTAAGTACGTTTTTTTTGACTCTGTTGTAATTTCAAATGGTCATTAAATGGCTGGTCGTGAATAAACAGGGATTGTTGTGCATGCCAGAGCAAGCTTACTTTCAGAGCTGAAACTTTCCATCTTCATCTGAAATGACTATCGGCAGTCCTTGACTTACAGCCATTAGTTTAGTGACCAGTTAAAGTTACAACGGCACTGGAAAAAAAAGTGACTTATAACAACCACATGATTCATTGAACTGGGATGATTCATTTAACATCCTTGGCAAAAAAAGGTCGTAGAACTGATCTCGAACTACTTAACAATCACTTTGTTTAACAACAGAGGTCCCCATCCCAATTGTGGTTGTAAATCGAGGACTATGAGCCGTGGTGGTGCAGTGATTAGAGTGCAGTACTGCAGGCTACTTCTGCCGACTGCTGGCTGCCTGCAATTTGGCAGTTCGATCCTGTCTGGCTCAAGGTTGACTCAGCCTTCCATCCTTCCGATGTGGGTTAAATGAGGGTCCAGATTGTTGGGGGCAATAGGCTGACTGTGTAAACCACTTAGAGAAGGCTGTAATAGCATTGTGAAGCGGTATATAAGTTTAAATGCTATTGCTATTGCTACCTGAATGGACAGCTTCAGTAAGCAGAATAGAGAACGTCTCCATTCTTGAAAAGTTGAGAAATATTTAATGGCGCAGAGGTTCTTCGAAAAAAACAGCCAGGAGACAAATCTGCCTTAAGTGAGGATCCTGTTTACTATAACTAGCTTACAGAATGCATATATAATATTCTCAAGCAAGTTAGAGCTTTGCACTTTGGTAGCAACCTTTTGGATTCCTTGATGCGACTGCAGGTAATTTAGTGATTAAATGAATCCCTGCTTGGCAATCTTGGCCCTGGGAAGCCAGAGGCCTTTGCCGGCCTGTCTTTTCTTCTGGGAAAAATCAAGTTGCTAAATCATTTCACTCTTCCTCCAAAACTCTCTCGACAGTTAAACCAAACCCAGAAGCTTGGGGGATTCCCTTAAGAAGCACTCTTGCTATTTGGCTTTTATTTCAGAAATGAGATTTAAAATCTACCCTGACCTGAGTTTTAACTTTTTTTTTTTTTTTTTGCAGAAATTACACAATGTAATTTCAAGGTACAAGGTAGTCCTGGACTTGCAACTATTCATTTAGTGACTGTTCGAAGTTAAAACAGCACTGAAAAAAAGTAACTGGCAACTGTTTTTCATACTTACAACCATTGCAGCATCCCTTGGGATCCCGAGATCAAAATTCAGATGCTTGGCAACTGACTCATATTTATGACAGTTGCTGTGTGATAAGATCTTTTGCAACCTTTTGATCAGCAGAGTCAATGGGGAAGCCAGATTCACTTCACAACCATATTACTAACTTTATCACTGCAGTGATTCACCTAACAATCTTGGCAAGAAAGGTCGTAAAATGGGGTAAAACTCACTTAACAACTGTCTCACTTAGCAACATACATTTTGGGCTCAGTTGTGGTCCTAAGTTGAGGACCACCTGCAATTGTATATGTTACATTTGTGTGCTGACAAATGCCCATTATTGGTGTGGTATAAACAAATTCATTTATTTCTTCCCTTGAGTAGAGAGTTGCTTGCTGGGTGGGCTTTTTCATTCTTGCATCTTTTATTTCATGACATCAAGCTGTCCAAATTTCTTGTCAATGCCAAGCTTATACCAGGCAATGAAAGCTGGGCCACCAAGGGTGTGGGGTACCAAGATATAACTAAATGGGATGCCCCCAATAAAAATGCACAGCCTCTCATCCCAACACAGCAATATCATTGTGTAATACAGCAGAATAAGAAATATGGAATTGGGATAGGCAGCCAGCCTAGCGAGGAAGCACCCTGGGCAGGACCTGGTCGCTTTAACTCCTAAATCAAAGAGGCCCAAGGAATTTTTTTCCAAGCTAAAAATAGATACCGTAAAAGGCACAGGAGCTGCCTTATAAGCCCACACAGAAGGCTGGTGATTTCGAAAGAGAAAAGCCACTAGCCTACTCAGAATTAAAAAAACAGGGTACTCTGATTTAGTCTATAAAGAAACCCAGCTTAATTAAAGTTCAGCTCAAGGCTTGGGCTAAAGATTTTCCCTCTCCCATAATGCAGCTAAATTTAAAATTTGGAATTCAACTGTTTGATCCTATAGGAAACATTAGTAAACACAGCTGGTGAGAAACAGTTTTTTCCCCAATCTATCCCCCAACAGACTTCAGTTCCCAGAAGTCCATAGTAGTGTTAGTCTAGGCTAGGGGTCTTCAAACTTGACAGATTTAAGACTTGTGGACTTCAACTCCCAGAATTCCTCCTCCAGTCATGTTAGCTCAGGAATTCTGGGAGATGAAGTCCACAAGTCTTAACTTGCCAAGTTTGAAGACCCTTGGTCTAAGCTCTAGAGATTCTGGGCAGTTAAAGTTTAATGGAGCCGAAGGACTCAAGTGTAGGAGAAAGCAGACTGAACAGGAAGAAAGAAATTGAACATAAATCAAGAGAATTGCATACGACAGCAATTACCAAATTAAAACACAGCATGCTAAAATGTTGACAAACTTTGCAGTTGGTTTTCAACAGCACCATAGGTAGGATTGGAACATTTATTGCTAAGCAATACTGTTAAGTAAGTTGCACCCGATTTTAGGATCTTTTTCCTGTGGTTGTTAAGCAAATCACTGGTCATTAAGTAAATCATGTGGCTGCTAAGCGAACCATGCATGTTAAGTGAATCTGGTCATTGTCCCCCAACTGACTTTGCTTGTTGAAAGCTCCCTAGGAAGGTCATAAATAGTGACCACATGACACCAGGACGTTGCAAACATAGAGCAACTATTTATATAAATATATCATAATTAATTAATAAACCGTCATAAATATATGCCAGTTGCCAAGCTCCCAAATTTTGACCACCTGATTGCAGGGACTCTGTGATGGTCATAAGGGTGAGTATCAGTTGTAAGTCACTTTTTCAGTACTATCATAACTTCGTCAATAAACGAATAGGTGTTAAGTCAAGGACTACCTGTACATCAAAAACATTTCCACAAAATAAAATTCTGTACAATCCCTCCCTCATCTGAGTTTATACAGCCTTGTAACCCTCGTGGAGATAACCTGGAAATGGATAAATTCCAATCTCAAAAATAGGTTTTTTTTCCAGACCCCTCATCAAGCAACACCAAATGAAGAGATTTCTAGGCAGAAAAGGTGAATCTGGACTCAGTTCCTGAATTCTCTCACTTTACACAGTTTAGTAACAGCATCTTATGAATGCCACCATTATGATCCTCAAAAGATGGCTTATAGTTCCATCGGTTTGATGAATCTAGCCAAATGGGGGTTGATCAGTAAACTATGGTTTAGAGCAGGGGAGTCTCCAAACGTGACAACTTTAAGACTCGTGGACTTCAATTCCCAGAATTCCCCAGCCAGCTTTGAAGTCCATGAGTCTTAAAGTTGCCACATTTGGAGCTGCCCCCTGCTTTAGAGTGAAGCCCTAAAAAGCTTCTCTACAATCAGGCTATTCGTCCACTGGCCCCAATGTTTTTCATTCAAAAGGTCTTTAATCTAGTTCCCTTCAAACATGCTCAAATTACAAATCCCAGAATCCCCAGCCATGCCCATAATTGTAAAAAATCGTGCAGGAAACACAGTGTAATGGTACCAGGTTGGGGAAAGATTATTCTACACTCATTCAGTTCGGCTGTCGCTCGATTTTAACCAGTAAAGACAAGAGATTTGAACTCAGGATTTTCTGCATGTAGAACAGGTATCCAACCCCTAAACTATGCTGCCAAGGGTCTAACTCGGATCTTTTACCTCACTTTAAGGTAGCAATGCTTCCAGCCTTTATGAGCCAGAGACAAGGAATGAGATACCAGTGAAATTCTGCATGCATTGTGTAAACCAGAAAGGATGACAAATTTCTGGTCTTGAGAATTGGATCCAGTGTGTAAACATGATTTTAAGGTGCTGGAGAAACTCATGTTAAAGTCCACCCCCAGGCATGGAAACTCACTGAATGACTTCTGCATAGCCAGTCAGTTTAACATAGACGTTATGGGGGGAAATTGGAAGTACACTACACGCTGCCTTTTGCTCCTGTGAAAAAAGGCAAGATATCAATTTTAATAAATAAACAAACTAGAGATATAGAAAAACAGCTTGATTTGAGAACTCACTCTCCTAGAAACTCCAGAACTTTTGTTTTGTTCCAAATCATGGTGAACCTCCTCCATACTACAGGTAGTCCCCGGACTTGTGACCACATTTGGGTCGGGAATTTCTGCCTTTAAGTCTTTGCGATCGTAAGTCAAGTCAGGCCCAGATTTATGAAATGTTTACCTCAGTCATTATGGAAAACCAGCTTTCTCAAAGGCCTTTTCTTTTTTGCGAAAATTCGACAACCAATTGTTGTGACTCGGAGGTTTGAGCCTGCTCTGTTAGAAGACACAGACTTGAGCCATGAGGAAGAGGAGGATTTGGCCTTGAGGTTTGAGCCTGCTTTGCTGGAGGACACAGACTTGAGCCCTGAGGAAGAGGAGGATTTGGCTCTGAGGTTTGAGCCTGCTTTGCTGGAGGATTTGGAATTGCCTTCCTCCCCAGGACCTTCCTCCTGGTTGTGCCTCAGGTGTCGGCATATAATCAGGAGAGCATAGCAGAGCCTCTGGATGAGGATCAAACTGAGGAATGTTGGTTTGATGCAAAGACGCAGGCATAGTCCTGCCAAGAATGTAATAAGGGTTAACAGAGAGGCAGTTTCTGTAAGCAACACTAGAATGTTTCCTTCCTGCCTTCCTTACAGGATTAGGCCAGTAATTTCTTCTAACAACCGGTTCTAGCGAATAGGTGCGAACTGGTAGAATCCCACCCCTGGGCTTCCAGGCACCCAAATTGTGATCACGTGACCATAAGTGTATGGCAGATGGTTGTAAGTACAAGTACTTTTTCAGAGGCCATCGTAAATTTGAACTGCTGTTAAATGAATAGTCGAGAACTACCTGTATAACATTCTAGGACCCTGATGGCAACCCATGGCACACATGCCGGAAGTAGTACACACAGAGCCATTTCTGCCGCACATGAGCTGCCTGCCTAGAAGAGATGCACTGCACATGCACCTCCCAACAGCCAGCTGATTGTCGGGTATCTGCTGTGAGGAAAAAAGGCAGTCACTTTTTTCAGTGCTGTTGTAACTTTGAATGGTCATTCCACACAAACAAAGTACCAGCAAAGGAGGGGGAAAAACTCCAGAGATTTCCTGAGACAGGAAGTCTAGTCCTGCCAAGAATGTAATAAGGGTTAACAGAGAGGCAGTTTCTGTAAGCAACACCAGAATGTTTCCTTCCTGCCTTCCTTACAGAATTAGGCCAGTAATTTCTTCTAACAACCTGTTCTCCGAACTGCTTAGAATGTTAACCGGTCTAGTGAATAGGTGCAAATCTGTAGAATCCCACCCCTGGGTTTCCAGGCACCCAAATTGTGATCACGTGACCATAAGGGTGTGGCGGATGGTTGTAAGTACAAGTACTTTTTCAGAGGCCATCGTAAATTTGAACTGCTGTTAAATGAATAGTCGAGAACTACCTGTATAACATTCTAGGACCGTGATGGTGAACCTATGGCACACATGCCGGAAGTAGCACACAGAGACATTTCTGCTGGCACATGAGCTGCTGCCTAGAAGAGATGCACTGCACATGCACCTCCCAACAGCCAGCTGATTGTCGGGTATCTGCTGTGCATGCATGGGGGGCGGGGCATGTGTGCAAGTCACGTGTGCATGCGCAGAGGTGTGCGGTGCACACGGGGGGTTGCATGCCACCCCCAACTTCAGCATTTAAACAATGAATAAATCTTAGATACTTTCAATTAAGGCTAGTTTTAACCACCCAGTTCCACTGATCATTAACAGTTCTAAGTATTCTACAAATATAATTACTCAGGTTCTTAGCCAAATAAGTTTTGTAAATGCAACCTTTGAATATTGCTTTGAATAGAAAACCTTCCTTTGACGATGAGCTTTGTGAATCTCAGGCTGAACTTATTTTTTAAAAAATAATAATAAAAGGCTTACCCAACAACTCAGTTGTGCCTCAGATGCACTTTGCCCTGAATTATATAAATGAAACCCCAGGCAATGAACAAATATGGCAGAGGAGAGGAGGCAGGAAGTAGACGAACAAAATGCTTTAATAAATCAGCATGCTTTAATAAATCAGCATAAATAAGAATTTGGGATGTGGCAGGAGGGAAATGCAAAAAATTAAAAGTAAGTAAATTTAAACCCAAGGGAAATTTCCCTTTCCACTCCCATCCCCTTCTCACTGGAAATAAAAACATTCCAATTGCAAGTGCCTCAAAATGATCTACAATTCCTTGATTTTCTGATGTGCTGAGTTGCCACACCCCTCATCCCCAGCCAGGACAACTTATCACCCCAAAGAAGTGGAATGAAAATCCCACAGGGCAACCTCTATGGCAGTGATTCCCAGTCTTCACAACTTTCAGGAAGGTGGACTTCAACTCCCAGAATTCCCCTAGCCAGCTAGGA